>NC_057940.1:52773571-53101071 GCF_018555375.3 Anguilla rostrata | reverse complement strand
GGCGGCACGGCGGGCGGGGAGGGGGGCTGCGGGATCACTTCCTCGTAGCCTTGAGCAAAGGCGTAACATCCCGGAGAGCAAAAAAAAGAACTGGAATCTAGATGTCCGGAGGGGTGGGCATCAAGGCTGAGGGATATTTCGACACAAACGGACCAGGTTATCCCCAACAGAGCTCAGGCCTCACCCTGGATGTAGCCTACGGCTACGCCCCTGGAATACGCCAGCAAGAATACTTTCGCTTATCGAACCAAACGTACCAAATGTTTTCACCTGAACCACCGCAAGATGGCGTTTCACTTGATGACTTTGCGTCACAAAAAACGTTTATTGAGAAAATTTCTTTGCCAGCCCACCTCATGTCGATCACCTGAAGTTAAGTCGGTTTATCTCGGTTTGCACTTGGATGAGAGATCTGGAAAAAAAAACTAAGGTAGGCCTGTAGGGGGCACCACTCTTCCCCTGGACAAACTACACATCTGATACATCATCTCAGTGACGGAAGCACTGTGCTGTCTTTTGGGTGAGTTTAGTTTAGTTGACAGGCATTTAGCAGACACACTTATCCAGACTTACATTGTATCCAGTTATACAGCTGGATATATACTGGAGCAATGCAGGTTAAGTGCCTTGCTCAAGGGCACAACGGCAGTGTCCTGCTGGGGAATCGAACCTGCGACCTTTAGATTACAAGACCAACTCTTTAGCCATTATGCTACACTGCCGCCTGGTGAGGCATTAAACCAAGGCCCGAATTCACTGTGATTATTAAAGAATCCATGGCGCGTTTTGAAATGGTTAACCCTCACATCCTGGTACAATTCTCACACAGTCTGGATCTTTGGATCTGGGCGCCCAGTCGTCTTCACTACACGCGTTTCGCTACACAATCCCTTACGCTCGCCGCCCACGTTCAGCAGGTCGACACTGCAGAAACAAGACTGAGCTCGCAGTAATCCTAACTGGGTAAATAATATACATTACGTCTGGTGTATTTAAGTCACCCTGGATAAAGACTGTGTGCTTTGCAAAATAAATAAGCCTAGCAATGAAACGTCGTTCACAGCTACACCTTCGGGAATAAAGGTATTACAAACATTGAAACATCGGTTTGATTCAAATCTCGTTTTCAGTTGAAAAAGCCGAACGAGGTGGCTAAAATGATTAATCTGCAATCTAATATTCATAAAGCAGCCATGCGTGGGACGGCACATGAAATTACATTACATTACAGGCGTTTAGCAGACACTCTTATCCAGAGCGACTTACACAACTTTTACACGGCTTTTTACATTGTATCCATTTATACAGCTGGATATATACTGAAGCAATGCAGGTTAAGCACCTTGCTCAAGCGTACAACGGCAGCGTCCTTACCCGGGAATCGAACCTGCGACCTTTCGGTTACAAGCCCGGTTCCTTACCCCACTGCGCTACACTGCCGCCCCGTCGTAGGAAAACAGGAGCGCGTGACACGTACCCCGCAGGAGGTCGGAGTTGGCGTGCGGCCAGCTGTAGGAGCGAATCAGCTGCCAGTCGAAGTCGTCCTCCTTGCCCTGTTTGCACTGGCTCCGGTCCCGGTCCGGGTTCGAGTCCTCATCGAAGGTGCATCCGGCTGCAGGGGGGGGGGGGGGACACGAGGAGGGGGGGAGAGAGGGAACCCGTTAGCGGTGATGAATGCTAACGTTCTCCAGTGACGGGGGGGACACCTCGCTCTGTGTCACACACACAGCGATTCAGATCTTTCAAAGGGTCACAATGTGAGCCCCTCCATGGATTCCACTAGCTTCATTCCAGGATGAAACCGTTTCCCATCTACATGAAAGGAAAAGTAGAAAACACCATAGAATATTCACACCATTCATACCTTACGGTGGCAACAGCTGCTCATGTTCGTGAACTTTGTGGCTTTTTAGTGGAGAAAAGGCTAAGCGTAATGACGGCTTTCACCCGAGAGTGCAGAGAAAGATGCATTCGGAGAGTGGCGCTCGGACGTTAGCATTAGCATTGAGCTGAAATGCCTTTGACATTCTGTGGCTGCACTTGCAGTCCGGAACACATCACGTCAATTGAGCATTAAGCTTAGCAAAGGAATCCATATTTGGAAAAACATGGGTCCTTCGTGTTTTTCAAATTTCTCATTTTTATCATTTCAAATCGGACAGGTTTGATAACTTTCCGCTCTCCTCATCAGCCAAACGCTTCACTTCAGACAGACAACAGGTCGGCTATTTCTGATATTTTTGAAAGAGCCACCAAATGAAGACTGGTAGAAAAGGAACTGTGAAGACAGAGGAGATCATTGTCTTAGAAGTTCCTTTCGGATCCGTTTTCGTCAACGACTCTTCAATAAACACTTTCTGTGACCCCCACCCAAGCCGACAGGGAGGTTACACCAGTGGGGGGAAACGACAAACAAAATCAGCCATCACGAATCAGGCGAAAAACAGGATAATAAAAAAACTTTTAATTGGTTGAACACACCCAGGGCCAGATGAAAAAGCTTTTTTCATGTTGAGCTTTTGGTTCCACAGCAGGGCCTATTATCGATCCACTTTTACACGTCTAGCAGTTATTTTAAAAAGTGTAACCGTGTGTACGGCACACGTGCTAACTCTGGAAATGAACAGTCCCCACGCTTTAAACCAGTCCGATTATACGACTTTGAGAAACTCTGATCATTTCCAGCAGTGTGGGTCACTCGATTGGAGCTCTGTTTTTTTTTTTCCTCCAAGCAAGCCTAAACCTGCGCCTAATTAGCTCAGGGTGAATAAGCGTGCTCGTTATGCGCAGCTCCCTGATTGGTCAACGCTGGCTGACGGGGTTGCTGGGGCGCAACCACTCACGCGGGCTACCGCGAAATAAAGCGAAGGGTTTTTTTTTTTTAATTAAACCCAGCGAGTGGCGGCCGTCAATCCTCGCTGGATATCGAGGTGTTCCCGTCCCGCCGCGGAGAACCGCCCACTGCTGTGAGATTCCGCCAGGCTTTTCCCAAATAATCAATGTTTACGGCTCAGGGGGAAAAAAATAAATAAATAAATAAATAAAAATCAATGAGCCGGCCGGGACAACGTCAGTGTGGAAAACCGCTCTTTTCCACCAGAGAAACCAGGGCTGAGCCAGACGCAGACTTGCAGCGACGAAAAGGGTGGGAGGCGTGGGAGGGTGGGGCCGCAAACCACGGGATCTGACTTTAACCGAACGCAAGGGAGAGGAAAGAAAAAAACAAATGCGTGTTCATGAACAACAGGAACAGCGGGAAGCAGAGCTTTTGAACCGAAACTCTGCAGGTGTAAAGCTTCCCAAAAAGTAAAATGCCCTTTTTTGTGCGTTGGGTGGTCTGTTCCGGTTAATACAACTTCTCCCTCTGACTCCTTAGCGTACGGTACAAGGGTTTTTTTTCCCCAACAAAAAAAAAACAGGGTTTTAAAAATTTTTAAATCTTTTAGAGAGCAGACCGCTGTTTTAGGGCCTTTGATTTTGTACTTGGTTTTGACAAATCCCCGCCCCCTTCCATCGCGCTGGGGAAGGCGCGTCTTTGCGAGCGTGTGGAAATAGCGCGGGGGGTGGGGGGGTGGTTAACAGCCTGGCGGTTGAGGAACGGCTGCCGGGTGCTTCGCCGGCGGGGGGGCCTTGCACTGCCGCCGACACCTGAGCTTCCGGAACGTTCCGCGTTCCAGAGGAAGCTGACACCGTCAGACACGTACCGCCGATGAACTTTACGTTTTTATTCTTTATTTATTTATTTGTTTATTTAACAGGGGCCACGCACAAGCACAACACAACCGTTGGGCCAGAGTTAGCTATATGGCTAATTTACATCTGTGGCCCCTGGGCAGGAAGATATTAAAAACAATACAGTGCAATACAAACAATACGATACGAATAATTACGACCCTTCGCTGGTTGCAGAATGCTCGTTCTGCAGACTGCAGTGTGTGTGACACAGAGAGAGAGTGTGTGTGTGTGTGTGTGTTTGTGTGTGTGAGACAGAGAGAGAGTGATGTGTGTGTGAGTGTGTATTTGTGTGTGTGAGACAGAGAGCGAGAGTGTGTGTGTGTGTTTGTGTGTGTAGACAGAGAGTGATTGTGTGTGTGTGTGTTTGTGTGTGTGAGACAGAGAGAGAGTGATTGTGTGTGTGAGTGTGTGTTTGTGTGAGAGAGAGAAAGAAGAGACAGCATGTCAGAGTGATGTGTGTGTGTGTGTGAGACAGCAAGACTGAGTGTGTGTGTGTGTGTGTGTTCGTGAGAGAGAGAGAAAGAAGAAGAGACAGCATGTCAGAGTGATGTGTGTGTGTGTGTGTGAGACAGCAAGAGTGAGTGTGTGTGTGTGTTTGTGAGAGAGAGAAAGAAGAGACAGCATGTCAGAGTGATGTGTGTGTGTGTGTGTGTGTTCATTTTCTGTTTGTACGCTGACATCAGACCTGCATTATCATAGCTAAGCAGACCTCCTCAGCTTCCACTAAAAGAAGGCTAGGAAACGCACAGCAGATCAATTGACAGCAAAAGGAACTGAAGTAAATTCAGAGAAGAACTGTCACTGCTGCCAAGCTGCAGAGGTTTTAAAAAGCTGACAAATCATAAATAAATAAATGAATAGTCAAGAAGATTAGTCAGACACGACATGAAAGACAGACGGCTAAGTTCCTCAACGGCGTCTGCAGGTAGTCAGCTACACTGGCGGGGATATTTGGAGCACGTCCTTCTCCGATATCTGTTTTGCCATCAGGGACTGGACCTTAAGTTTAACCCCACACTCCCTCGCCCCACACCACTTACCCTGCCAGCGAGCTGGTACCACAGAGCCGCGTGGGGGGAAAAAAAACGTAATTAATTAAATTACGTTTCAAAGTCAATTATGATTTATCAATCCAAATCAAAAGTATATACGACGGCACAGCAGAACACCGATTGATTGGCGGTTTGCCTGGCGAACCAGAGCACGCGCGGTGTCGCTTCAGACACGTGCCTTACGCCAGGGCACGCGGGCAGCCGCGCCAACTAGAGGGGTCCCATTACCACGACAAAAGCCACGGGCGCATCGACAAGGGTGCCCCCCGGGGCCATTTTGAGACGGGAACCCGCGTAACCTCCCCCTTTTTTTGTTTTTTTCCCTCCAAATCCTTGTACAACAGCACAGGCTGCCGGTGGCCGAGATCAACAGAATCACGTTGTGTAGGACAACAAGACCAGGTCAAAACCCAGTCCAGTATATGGCTGGACCTAACACACGTGATCCGGTCGACCAATGGTGTAAGTTCATAACTCGGCCGACCAACGGTGTAAGTTCATAACTCGGCCGACCAATGGTGTAACTTCATAACTCAGTCAGTCAGTCAGTCATTCACTCACAGACATTCGCGTTTGTAAGGCTGGCCCCGCTGTTGCGGTCCAGCCAAAAAGGAACACACGGCAAAAGTTCAATTCTGCTGCGGCTGAACCAAATAAAGATCTCGCCTCCAACTAAACCGGATAACTTACTAAAGACGTATGCGTGTGCTTGTGCGTGTGTGTGTGTGTGTGTGTGTGTGTGTTTACGCGGCAGTGTGGTATAATGGGTAAGGAGCTGCCCTTAAAAGGTCACAGGTTTGACTTTTGGGTAGGACACTGCCGTTGTACCCTTGAGCAAAGACACTTAACCTGCATTGCTCCAGTGTATATCCAGCTGTATAAATGGATCCAATGTATATAGGGGCGACATAGCTCAGGAGGTAAGACCGATTGTCTGGCAGTCGGAGGGTTGCCGGTTCAAACCCCGCCCTGGGCATGTCGAAGTGTCCTTGAGCAAGACACCTAACCCCTAACTGCTCTGGCGAATGAGAGGCATCAATTGTAAAGCGCTTTGGATAAAAGCGCTATATAAATGCAGTCCATTTACCATTTACCAATGTAAATGCTGCGTAAAAAAATGTAAAAAGTTGTTTAGGTCGCTCTGGATAAGAGTAATGTAACTGCCAGTGATGTAATGTGTTTGTATGGGGGGCGCTGGCGTATCATAAAAAAGAAAAACAAGCTTTCCTAACAAACGTTTCGTGAGAGAAAGGCTGAGGTTCAGAGGACAACCTGCCGTAAGCAGGAGAGCGCGGACTCTTCGCTCCTGACAGAGCGATCCGGTCACATTAGGACGTGACGGGCAGGCCCGGCTTCACACGTCAGCGCTAAAAAGCGCACCCCTCATCGCCGCCGCCGCCGCCTCCCGTCAGCTGGCCCCCAGCCGGGCGACGGGAGACTCTTAAGTGAGATAAATGGAGAGGAGGGAGGGTGGTGAAAGTAGACTTTTTTTTTTTTGTGATGGATCTCTCACCCCCCACCCGCCCCCCCTCCCCCCCTCCCCTCTCCATCACACGCTCCGCTTCCGTCCCTGCCTGCTAGTTCACGGGCTGAGTGGATCATAAATTCAACTGGATTTTATAAACGAAAGACAAAAAAAAAAAAAACGCATTATAGAGACTTCGCGGTAAGGCAGAAAACCCTTCGCGTGGCGGTCCCTGTTCGCCGACCGTGGCCAAGAGGCATGCTGGGTAATGCGCCTCCCGAGACACAGGGAGAGAGAGGGCTCAAAGCCTCGAAAAGCTCCCCGTTCACGGGCGTCACGACAACCGCTGTATTAGGCCCGCCTCCGTCGCCGCGCACCGCCCCTCCCGGCGAACGCGCGCTAGGTGCCGCACCGCTGCCCGGAAGATAGGCGACCCAGGCTCGCTACATCACGTTTATTGCAGACGCTGTTTCGCGAAGTGCCTCCGAAGTCTTGGAACAACTGCAAAGCTCAGGTCCCGTAAGGTACAAGGGGGAGTTCCAAAACAGGAGGGAAAAGAGAGACGGAAAGAGAGACAGCGCAGGCTGCGGTGCAAAGTCTGCGCGTCCGAGTGATGAAGATCCGAAGGTGGAATTCAGAAAGCTCCAGTCATAGCCACAGGTGATGCTCCAACAGGAGAATGAAAAGAGATGCAGAAGAGCAACAGAACACAGTCGGAAACTCCCCGACAGAAGAGAGATCAGAACCCCCAGCCCCACAGTGTGCTCCAAGGAATGAGTGAAAGCAAAACCTGACCTAACCTAGCCCCCCCACACCCCTTCCCCCACCCCCCCCCCCCCGCCCCCGTCTCCCACCTGTCAGCACATATGGAGCCAAAACTGTAAAAACTGCTTCAGAGGGCCAAGCTGTAAGAGTGTACAGACCGTGTGTGATAAAGACAGAAACAGTGAGTTTAATGAAGAGAGGTGATTTTTATTAGATGTGATCTTGATTCATTCACGGTGGGGAAGGGTGCGGGGTTAACCACGTTAGAGAATTTAGCAGATACTTCCTCTTCCGCAGGATGTTTACCTCGGCGAAGTTTGGGTAACCTCGCTGAAGGGCAAGAAGACGGCAACCCGGCTAGGAACTCAGTCTCTGAGTTGCAAGCCCTTGGCCCTATCCATCATGCTACACCACACCAACACTCCCCATCCCCCCTGACCCCCTAACCCATCCCGAAATTAGCCTGGAGCTCCGTCCCCCTTCAGAAGCACCTCTGGAGCAGTCTGGAGAAAGCCTGCTCTAGCTGTCTCGTGTGATTTTCAGACGACCGAGGAGAGGTGAGAATGGAGAGATTAGCACCAGCGGGTTAGAAGCTGGGGAGAACAAATTAATTTAATGGAAACTTCTCGCCACACGCTCCCACTCCCCCCTCCCCCCCAAAAAAAGAACTACAGAGAAGATACGATGATGAAGAGGAAAAGAGGAGGGAGTGCTGACTGGGGGAAGGGGGAAAAAGGGGGGGGGGGGGAAGAGTTTCTGTCATTTCTGTTTCTGTGCGATCTGAGACGGAGAAGAGCGCGTCAGTCACGCCAGCCCCAGAAACCGTGGCGGGGAGGGAGGGGGGGGGGGACGTCACATCGATTCGCCGGATTGGAGGAGACGGCTTTAATTATCAAAGCTCCCGGTTCTCCGAGTCTGCTCTAATCTTTCCGCTCTTTTTCTCTCCTCCCAGAGAGACGTCAGTCAAAGCCGCCGCTTCCCCGCCAGCCAGACTTCGCCAGCCAAGTTCGCTTTTTTTTCTTTTTTTTTTTGTTCTCGCGACGGAGCCGGGTGGCGGTTTTCGATGAAAAGGCGACGAACGCGTTCCTGAAGGGAAGACGGCTGGCGCCCTCGCTCGCGGCACGGGACAGGACGGGATGGCCCAATCGTCCGCCGCGTGCGTTTCCCGAGCGCTTTCGCCGCCCGCGCCTTTTACGCTCCTCGCTCGTACGCGGTTCGTTCCGTTCAGCCGCCAAATTTCCACGTTGACGCCGGAGCGTGTCATCGGCGCCGTTCGCCACTGGAGAGACGGGCGAGGCGCGTTCCGAGCTCGATTATCCAGGCTGTTTATCCGAGCTCGATTATCCAGGCTGTTTATCCGAGCTCGATTATCCAGGCTGTTTATCCGAGCTCGATTATCCAGGCTGCGGCCGTTCGAACGGGCCAAGACAGAAGGCGGGGAATCCGCGACTCTGGCCGCGCGCTGAATAAACGGATCTGTCACGGTCTGCCTTCGCTCTGGGTTTGATTACTCCTGGCTGCGGTAAGAAGTTAACCCCTTCAGCCCTCGGGCTTCGCTGCAAGGGCGATCGAGCTCTCGTTCTCTTGTTTTTTTGGGACGTGGCGCGACGCCGTCACCAGGCCCCTCGCCGGGCGACGGAGACGAAGGGACGATGTCTGCAATCAGGCAATCAAAACCCGTGTCTGGGGGGGGGGGGAGTCGCAGGAGTTCTGACAGAAATCAGAGCTTCGGAACAAACATCGAAATCGTCAAATCATCATCACCCTTGGCCTCATTATCCTCCAGGAAATTTCACCAGCAAATGGCCTGAATGCAGTGTGCGTTTCACAAGGTTATGCTTCACTGTCGCAGCAGAATACAGTGTATTATAGTGGGTAAGGAACTGGGCTTGTAACCGAAAGGTCACAGGTTCAATTCCTGAATAGGACACTCTACCCTTGAGCAAGGTACTTATCCTGCACTGCCTCAGTATATATCCAGCTGTATAAACGGATGCAATGTAAGTCACTCTGGATAAGAGCATCTGCTAAATTCCTGTGATGTGATGTGTATACACCACCTAGAATTTAACACCACTTTTTCAAGATATCAATTCAAATTGAATTAAATTTTATTTCCATAGCGCTTTTTACAGAGTTGTCACAAAGACACTTCACAGAGTAGCATGGCGAGAGACAGAGCAAAAATAGCAAACACCAGGCCTGAACCCCCAAATAACAAGTACATAAGGTAAAAAACTCCCAGAGCGGAGAAAACCCTAAAATGGTGGTGAGAAAAAACTCCCCAATGGGGAGAATATTGAGAGTAATCCAGCTATAGAGGGGGAGCCCATCCTCCACTGGCCAGCCTGGTGTAGCGTAGCAGGCAGGAAATAAAATGGGTTAAGCAGGCTGAGGTGAGAGCTAATATCATGTTTTGCCGGTTGGGAGTGTAATTGTGTCATTTAAAAAAAAAATCGTTTTCAAAGGTCAGGATTGGTAAGTATGGTGTTGGGTGTCACTGATTCGCCACCTCTGCCTGAGGCGACGAATCATCCTGGCCGTTGCTCCCCTGAGCGTCAAACGATCGGGCGGCCAAACTGAGGACGCAGCCGAGCCTTCGCGAGTGAGGTGCGAGGCGTGAGGTCATCGTCCGTCGCACGCCGCAGAGTCGCAGAGCGAAAAGGAGCGAGGCACGGGGAAGTCATGTGACTCAGCGGCGCTCAAAACGACAAAAAAACGTGCGCTAAGGTTTCCCTCCGGGGGTGGGGGGGGGCGTACAAAGACCCGCGATGAAAACAGAGGAGCCAAAACCACGCCCCTCCCACCATCATCACCCCACCCACCCCCCCCCCATACCCCGCCCACCAGTCAAGTCTCCTCATTAGCAAATGACTCCCGAGGCTAAATTTTAAAATGCGGATGTGCGTGGGGATAATTACGCCCCTTCAGCAGACAGCCCGCAGACTGCCTGTCCATTTGAAATCTGAGACAGTAAAGGAAAGCCTGGACAAATTCATTCGGTCTCCCCCCTGTTTTGTAGGGGACATGAGTCTCCAGACTCTGGATCTCAAGAACCATATATTCTAACTGTACGGAAATCTACGCAACAAGCTAGACATTCAATAAAAATAAAATAAATACTATTTTTGAAATATTTCTTTTTCACTGCAACATGTTTTTTTTCCGCATCCAAGACACTCGTTTCATGTCAAAAATTGTATAATGCTTTTTTTTCTGTAGGGGGGATATGAGAGAGGACCGCGTTCTCCGGCACGGGTCCAGGCTGGCCGGTCGGAACGGGCCGAGCATGGCGGGGTGACAGGTGCGAGTCCAGGGGAAACAGATCTATAAACGAATCCTCTGACCTCTTTAAGGACAAGGACGTACCGCCGTCTGCCCCAGCGCAAGGGCCCGGCCCGAGCCACGGGCTGGACGAGGAGCGCAAAGAAAATGTGCCCAAAGTGGATTCATGTCACGTCACATTAAAAAATATATTTTTTAAAGAATGCATAAATAACAATGTAAAAATGACTGCTCAGCAAGAGCCAGAGCCTGAGAGAGAGGCAACCATGATCAGCCCACTGCTGTTCCTAGCTCCGCCTTTTTACTGTGCATAGGCCACGCCCACATGGGGAGAGGCCACGCCCACAGTGAGAGGCCACGCCCACAGGATGGGAGACCACACCCTCATGATGAGAGGCCAGACCCGCGGGGGGGAGGCCACACCCTCATTGGGAGAGGCCACACCCACAGTGTGAGAGGCCAGACCCGCAGGGGGGGAGGCCCTGCCCACAGGATGAGAGGCCCTGCCCACCTGTTCGGGGAAATGAGGCAAGCGACGCCCGTCTGGATCTTTACACCTGGAGGCGTGCAGTTTCAGCAGGCAGTGTGAGGAAAGTGTGAGGGCCTTTCCTCTCACTCAGGTAAAGCCTGCACTCAACCCCCAACAGGAGACTGGAAAAAACCAAACTTCCTGATATCAGTCCCCAAACACACTCCGCACCTCCGTCTCTCAATGGCTGTCTCACTACCACCTCTCTGTCTCTCTCCCAACTCTTTCTCTCACAATCCCCCCCCCTCATTCCCTCCCGCTCTCCCCTTCCTCTCTCTCCCTCCTCCCCTTTACCATGCCTCTGCCTCTCTCTCTCTCTCTCAGATGAAAAAGTGAAGGCCGTTAAGTTTTTATTTTTTTCGATAATTTCTGGAGTGAAATGAGAAAAAGAGTTTTTTTTTTTTTTTAACGAGGAGGCCCTCAAGTGGAAATTCAACAGTGGGGAGGGGGGAGGGGGGGGGTGGCGGTAAGATTAATAGCACAGAGAGAGAGAGAGAGAGAGAGAGCATCCCCTCAAACTCAGGCGATCAGCGTCAGCGTCGTAAAGGCGCTGGGGTGGAAGGGCTGTTTAGCGCTTAGCGTTAGCGGCGGCGGCGGTGCACTCCTGCGCGCCATCAGCTGAACTCATTCCGCGATTCCGTGACCTTCACGCCACACTAACCCGCCCGCCCAAACTCCCCCGCCCGCCCGCCAACCCCGCCCGCCTGGCTTGAGTGCGGGAAGGGGGGGGGGGGGTTGGGGGTGATTTGGCGCTGGCGCTGAGTACAGCACAGGGACATGGGCTCCACGGCAGGGTACTGCAGGTTCAATCAGCACGCAGAGCGCCTCAGCTGCGCCCAATCGGATTCAGCCGACATCCGCTGTATGAACGGGCAACACGTGAGAACTTCACCTTTCTACGACAAGCCTGGACAGAGACGTCTGCCAAGCGAATACATCCTTCTGCCATTTACCGACAAGTCGTTGCATACCTCTCTCCTTCTCCTCTTACCTCACTCTCGTCTCTCATCTTCCTCCTTCTCTCTCTCATCTCCTCTCCTCTTCTCTCTCTCATCTCTCTCTCCTCTCCTCTCTCTCCCTCTCTCTCTCTTTCTCTCTCTCCCTCCCTCCCGCCCCCTCTCTCACTCTCTCTTTCTGTCTATAGCACTTCACTTCTTCAGGAAGGGAGAAGCGAAATGTGAAAGCCTGTAACGTGACTTACACATGCTATTAGCGCAGCGTGCTTCAACAGCTAAACGATAGTGTCATCAACGGGATGGGGGGGGGGGGGGGGGCAGACGGAAAGTGTAATTGTTTGACACCCCATCTGTAGCTCAAAAAAAAATAACATCCTGCTGCTAATTAATTTTTTTTTAACCATAAGAGCCCAAATGCAGCGTTCCTACCTCACCCTCCCTGACACAAGCCCCCCCAACCCGTGGTTTTCCCACAGCCATGAGCGATCCAACCCAACACAATCCAAAAAAAAAACAAAAAAAAACCTGCAAACTGCACTCGTACCGCATCTGCCAGGCTGCTGTCGCTCCACCGTGCCTCAACGAGGCACCAGAAATCTCCGGAAAAAACACAAACTTCAGAACACGGCTGACAGAAACGACAGAGCCTTTCTTCTTTTCTTTTTTTTTGTAAACCCGTCTGCGTTCGACGCTAATTCCTCCAGAGCTGATCAGCCAACGCCGGGGGGGGGGGGGGCGGAGGAGCCGCACAGGAAGCTAACGGAACTTTTTTTTTGACGTCGTCCTCCCCCCGAATCTCCTTCGCCCGGGCCGGAATTCTCCAGTTCGCGAGCGAAGGCGGGATTCGAGGTTTTGTCAGGACGCGACAGGTTCCCGCAGACGTCAGGGCTCTGACTGCGGTGTCAGGCGATAATGAGGTGAGACAGGTGTCGCACCGCGGTTCACCCCATCCAAGGCCCGCTCGCTTCCTGCGCAGTACACTCTTCTGTCCGTCACGCTCAGCGCTGAACTCCGCACGAAAAGTGGCACACTTCAGCATACTTTAAGTTTTCTAAAGTGTTACTATACTCCTAGTACACACTTCAGCATACTTTAAGTATTCTAAAGTGTTAGTGTACTTCTGGTACACACTTCAGCATACTAAGTTTTCTATAGTGTTAGTATACTTCTAGTACACGCTTCAGCATATTAAGTTTTCTAAAATGTTAGTATACTTCTAGTACACACTTCAGCATACTTTACGTATTCTAAAGTGTCAGTATACTTCTGGTACACACTTCAGCATCCTATTTTTAACATGGGACACACCTACACAAACATACACATACAGTACACACACACACAGGAAAAAACCAAACATGCACACACTCTCACAAGAATGAACATGCAGATGCACAGAATTACACACGGACACTCTCACACATTCACAACACGCACACTTCCACGCAATCACACACAGATTCATACACAAATTCACAGGCCAAAAACACACAGACACACGCACGCACACACACACACACACACACACACACACACAGTTCAGAAGTTTTCCTCGGTCAAAGGTTACCCAGAGCTGATCAATCAAAAGAAATTACAGTCAACCTTGCTTGCACTTCAAATGAACTATTCCTCGGCACGCAGATAGAGTGTTGATTTCCGACACGCCGACATTAAGAAAGGGAAAAGGCAACGAAAATTAAATTAAATTGCTGCTACGCTCGCTGCTGATTGGACCCTCCAGTCCCCCCCCTCTGCGCTTCACCGGGTAATCACATTCCCAGGCGGAGCACGCCACCGTTAAATATCGAATCCCGACCTGCCCACCGAGCGCAGAACCAGAACCACAGGGCTACTGCTGCGGCACAGACCGGCTAAATATGCACACCCACACTCCGCAGGCACCGGGGGGGGGTGGGGCATGCACACCCACCCTCAGCAGGCACGGGGTGGGGGGGGGCACATGCACACCCACCCTCAGAGGCACGGGGCGGGGGGGCATGCACACCCACCTTGCAGGCAGGGTGGGGCACAGCACCACCTAGGAGGCAGTGGGGCATGCACACCCACCTTCGCAGGACGGGGGTGTTATGTGAGGTCCGAACCACCCATCAGGGGGGCTGTCACAGTTGACAGAGCACACATCCAGGAGGCCCGTCCGGCCTGTTGATTTAAGGGGGTGGGGGGTTTGTGGGGGGTGGTGTGTGTGGCACAGAGCTCTGTCTGTTTCTCCTTGCTGCTGGTCTGTATTAGTTCACGTAGGTGACTGTGCATCACTCCGTGGTGAGGGAGCTGCTGGCTTCATTCTCACTCGCAAGATGAAAGGCTGGGGGGGTTTTTGGCGGGGGGGGGGGGGTGGGGGCTGTCGGCCCACATCGTCAGTCAACCCAACATGAAACACGGAAGGGGAAGGGGTGTTCCCTCCTTATCATCATACCCCCCCCACCCCCCTCGGACCCCCCCACCCCCGCCGAGCAACCATCAGCACGCGTCCGTCCCGGGTACGCGCGATTGACATTTAATTAAGCCAATAAAACGAAAGCGATTCGCACCCTGCCGCTCCACCCCGGGGGCTTCGGAGCTGGAGCGAGCGTGTCAGTCAGGCTGTCATCCGCAGTGTCGGCTGTCTGCACCAATAGGACTGCAGGGTCGTTAGGGAGCTGTCAGGTGTGCAAGCGTCAAAATAAGCAGAAAAATAGCGTCGCGACGAAGCCAGAAGTCAAATGCGTGCCTCCCCCCCGCCACGTCGCCGTGTGCGTTGTTCACTGTGCGCGCACGAGCGGCGACTGGAAGCAGGCCACCGCTGAGCGCCGATCGGAAATGTTTCTCTTTTTTAAACTATTTACAAATCATTTTAGATTTTCAATTAATTCCCTTAAACGAAGGCAGTTGCTGTTTTATATTGCTTGTTCTCAGCCCGTAAAATGCATATAATAAATAGCAATTTTTAATGCACCTCACCAAACACCGCTAACAGTCCCAGCTCGGCCCCCCTCCCTCACGGCAGATTTTAAAGCTGTTCTGGAGCCTCCAGGGAACGAGAAATTTCCTCCCAACACATTATTCCCAAAAAGCAACTAATGTGCCTGTCAAAGCATAAAGGTAAAGGACGTGACTTCCATTTTTATGCAAAACTATCAACCGTGAAATTTCTTTTTTTGTTTTTTTTTTGCAAAGGAATCTGGGCCAATTACAGACTGATAGGCTGCATACGCGGAGTCGTTTTCCGAAAACTTAAAACGAAATAGAATTTTAGTGTGATAATATCATCGCAGTCCAACAGGGGGTTGTCCCAAAAAAAAAAACAAGCACATTAGACGTCACAGTGAAGCTAATGAAATTAGCTTGCCACCGCGACCCTGACGTGGAGTAGGCGGTCACAGAACGGACGGATCGAATTCGCGCGCGCGGCGAAAAGGCCGGTGTCACTCCCAGCGAATTCGGCGAAGTGTGCGAAGCCCGCGGCGACTCTGGCTCCCGACCGCCAGGGGGGGGGGGGGGGGAGGCGTCAGACGAGGCGTTTCCGAACGGCGGCTCCCCGCGGGGTTCCCCGGGACGCGTCGCCGCCAGGGGCTGATGGGTAAATCGTCCGGAGAAAGGAGCAGCGCGCGGCGAAATGAATCCGCTAATCGCACGCGGAATTGAATCCCTTTCACGCGCACCGATGCACTCGCATATCAGACCCCGTCTCTAATTAGCTCCTAAACCGTTAACAATGTTTTATTCTTTTTTTCTTTTCTTTTTTAAAAAGCACAGTTCAAGTCTCATTAAAAGCCCGAAATTAGATTCCTTTTTTTTTTTTTTCTTCATGGTAGGCATGTGCGCATTTGGGCTGTGGAAAATGAGCTGCCTGCATCTGTAAAGGGGCCCAACAAGGACACTCAAATCTTATGTGGATGGATTCTGTGCAAAGACATCGAGAAGACATGAGTCAATCGTCTTCATGGAATTCGTCTATCAAAGTTTTAAGTTCTTGCACAGTCCCTAATTAGGGATTAGGCACGATTTGAATGTAAAACTGCTCAAACCCTGCTGTGTTTTCAGCATTTTATTTTATTTTTTTTGTTTTTTTGCTGGATGGGTAGGCCGAAGGAAGACTGAGCCATTTTGGCCTTAATTGCCCACTCCGTGGTGCCACAACAAATGGTTGAAAATGCAAACTTTGACGGGCCTTACCTCTTGAACGCGTTGACCTAGAATGAAAATTCTTTTTTCTCATACTCCGCTCCTGTCACAGGACAAATTTATCCCGACCCCAAGAAAGTGCATTGGTTAGATTTTCCACCATTAGTATTTTATTGAAAAACCTAAAAAAAAAAAATTTTAAAAAAAATTTTAAAGTCTCATCTTGGATGCTTTGACCAATTTGCACAAAACTTGGCACCAACTTCAGAATTTCTTAAATCTCAGCATAAACAAAGTTGCTACACTCAAAATCCTGCCTGCAGTAAGCCAATGAATTTGCATATGGTTGTGGCTTCTTACCAAAAAGCTAATAAATTCCAAACCATGACAAAACGTGATGAAACTTGGTGTCTATTGACAACCGAATCCTGAAGACAGCCCTAAACATTTGCCTCGATTTAACCACAGGGAGGCGCGATACAGCTCAGTGATTTTTAAAAATGAAAAACATTCAGTAGAAATCACAGTATTACGTAGATGTTTGAAACTCGCTGCAGTGACTAAACGCCTCATTATGCATTTAGGTTTCAGCCATCTTGGATTGGTGGCCATTTTGGATTTTGTTAGTTCATATGCCACTGTCCCCACTATCACCTGGTTGATTCACATGAAACTGGGCACACTGATAGAGGGCATCTCCCAACCACTACTGACCAAACTTGGTGCTGATTGGCCAATTGGTTAGAAATAGATAGGTGCTGATTTGTCTGAATTACAGACATGAAATTAATGTTAAAAGATCCCCCATCTCACACACAATAAATCAGCCATTGCCAACAATTATGGATTTATGGTCATTTTGAATAAATTAAAAAACACTTAAAATCTATCTCCTCCAAGATGGTTTGACTGGCTTGCATGAAACGTGGACTGTAGCATGTACTCACAGATATCTTTAAATCCAGCATTTAAAAAAAGTTGCCATGCTTAAAAACGTGCACACAGTTCGCCGACAAATTTGCACGTGGGCGTGGCTTTTTAAAACATTTAAAAAGCGCATAAATCCCAGACAGTCAGACATAAAGCGATGAAACTCGGTGTGTTCTTTGAGAACTCCACCCTGAGACTAACTCTACAGTATTGGCTTAATTAAACCATAGAATGGTGCGATGGAGCTCGACAAATTTTAAAACAGGAAAAAAAGTTTTTTTTGTAGACATTTGATACTTGCTAGGGGGACTAAGCACCTCAATAGGAATACGCATATATATGTTTTTTGCATAGGCATGTGTGTTTTTGACTTGGTCCCTTTAATTGCTCCTGGAAGCTATATTTCCCTTGGGACTTAAAATAAAATCATTTATATTACATTGTTTCTCAACACCGTTCTTGGGCATACACTGTGTGAACTTGTCTTAGCTCAAAATTAGATGTTTTAGCTCAACTAATGACTCTGAAACGAATGACTAATGAAATTAAAATCTTCTTTCTCCCACTTGTGTGATACATAACGAGACAAAGAAAAACAGTAGGCATGTTTTAGTCATCCGAGTATATATACATTTTTTCTTTTTATTATTTATTAAGTTCATAGACACTAACCAATACCAGAGCATTTAATAATTTTGTCTGTTGAAGGTGAGGCTGCTTATGCAAGCATCATGGTGATTTACATTTCAACAAATCGGTGATGCATCACTTCGGCAACCTGTCAATCATATTTTGCCATACTAGAATGAACAGGCCGTGTCATGCCTCCATATTTTGTTCATAAAATAACATACTTCACCACAAAAATAAGATTTCTTAATTTCCCTGTTCGTTTGCTACCGTTAGCTTGTATTTTACCAGAAAACTGGTCTTGAAAGAATGTTCTTCACCAGTATACAGAAGGATACAAAAAAACTGTGCTTCCAAATGATATCATTTGAGCCGTTAAAGAGATTTGTTTGGCACACAGGAGCTCATATTCATAGATTAACACCTTGTGCCACGTTGAGAGTGGCACGTCCGCTGCGCTCTTGGGAAACGGTGGGCGATGGAAAGGCTGAGGAGTGCTTCCTGTGTGGCGGTCGGGAACATCAGCGCTAAGGCCTGTGTGGGGGCGACACCAACGAGAGCTCCACCACAGACGTAGCGCGTCAGGGACGCAGGACCGACGCATCCCTGGCAACGCCGCTCGGTATCCCTGGCGACCGTGGCGCCCCGGCGACCGTGGCGTCCCTGGCAACCCCGCTCGGTCGCACGACGAGAGTGGCGGTAAGTCTCTGAACCTGACCCTGGCAGCGACCGGTAGCCAGTGGAGTGACCGCAGCAGAGGAGTGACGTGGGAGAATTTGGGAAGGTTGTAGATGAGTCGGGCAGCGGCATTTTGAATCATCTGTAGTGGCTGTATGGAACAAGCTGGCAGGCTTGCATGGAGAGAGTTGCAGTCGACCCTATGACCCCATGACCCCTGTCGCAAAGAGTAAGGGGTTCCCCGGTGTCCTGGCTGAATTCCCAACCTGGCTCTCTCAAACTTGCCACCTAATCATCCCCTGATTTAATTGGCTGAAAAAAAAGGTTCTCTCCCTCTCCACCTCAGCTAATGTGCGGTGAGTGTTCTGGCTCAAAATGACTGCCGTGCATCACCCAGGTGGGTGCTACACATTGGTGGTGGGTGAGGTGAATTCCCACTCATCACTGTAAAGCACTTTGAGCGTTCAGGAAAAGTGCTGTATAAATGCACTGATTCATTCATTCATTCATTCATTCTCGTCTTTCCACAGTCAGGTAAAGCAGATGGGCTCATTAAGCTGGGTGCTACAGTTAAGTTATCCGTCTGAGATCGCCTGAGGACCCGGTGCGGGGTGCGGGGTGCGGGGTGCGGGGTCCCTCCTCCCCCCCCCTCCCCCCCCCACAGCGAGGCGCTGAGGGCCCAGGCTCTTGCCCTGCCCCCCCCCCCCATTAATCACACTTTACCCCAGCCTGTCAGCCACACCGCTGCAGTGATTTATACTCAGCACAGCACTTTCCTGCCATCTGTTAGCACATGACTAAATGCAACGGCTCACCTCTCTCTCTCTCCCCCCTCTCTCTCTCCCCCTCTCTCTCTCTCTCCTCTCTCTCTCCCTCTCTCCCTCTCTCCCCCTCTCTCCCCCTCTCCCCCTCTCCTCTCTCTCTCTCCTTCCCCCCCCGCTCACAAATTCAAATTCAAATTTAAAATGTTTTATCGGCATGAAATACATTTGTAGATATTGCCAAAGCATACACACAGAAACAGGAATAGGAATACAAACAAGATGAAATACAAACAACATTGTGGTGTCTCTCTCTCTCCTTCCCCCTCTCTCCCTCGCTCTCTCCCTCCCCGTCTCTCCCCCCTCTCTCTCCCCTCCCCTCTCCCTCGCGCTCTCCCCCCCTCCCCCCCTCCTCTCTCTCCCCCCCTCCCTCGTTCTCTCGCACCGCCGCGCAGTCTAGATCGCTGTCAGCGCATGGCGGAGTGATAATGAATCACTTCGTCGGGACAGATGACGGATGACGCGCGCGTGACCCTCCAGGGGAACGGTGACGTTGACCCCGCCCACCGAGCGCCTGTCACCCGGGGGACAGCCACTCAGGCGCGCTGGCTGCTCTGAGCCCCGCCCCCCTGTCTGGGGCGCTCATAAGAAGAGCAATACACACGTCTCGCTGGTGCAGTAGAGGAGGAGAGTTTCAGCAGCACAGATCAGTCGCACCATCTAATCTTCTTTAAACATCAGCAACCGGCTAATGTGCCTGATAAACACAGCCTGCTGGTGCAAACTGCAGCCCACAAGAGAGGAAAACACACACACGCGCGCTCACACTCACGCTCACACTCTCACACACACACACACACACACACACTTCGCACATGCATGTACACATGTGCAGACAAACACACCCACACCCAGGCACACACACACATCCACACACATTCATATTCACACATAACCTTGCTGACACAGACACACACACACAAACACACACATACGCACGCTCACACACACGCACACACATGCAAACACACACGCACGGGCAGACACACACACACACACAGGCACACACACACACACACACACTGGATTGTCCCAGTCTTTTCCTCCCTGTCACATATTCAGCCCTGTGTAATCACCTGCCATCGCCTGCAGAGATAATGAAGGCGTGACATTGCAGGAAGTATCACAAGGTTAATATAAAGCCACTGCCTTTATAGTTTAAAGCATAATGCAATGCAGCGTTTCATACCTGGCAGGGTAGTATAATGGGCAAAGAGTTGGTCTTGTAACCTAAAGGTCACAGGTTTGATTCTCGGGTAGGACACTGCTGTTGTACCCTTGTGAGTAAGGTATTTAACCTGCATTGCCTCAGTGTGTATCCAGCTGTATAAATGGATGCAGTGTAAATGCTAAATGTAACTTGCTCTGGATAAGAGTGTCTGCTAAATGCCTATAATGTAATGTAATGTACACCCTTACTGAACTACAAAAATGCATATACACCAGACCTGGGTCAAATACGTATTTGTTTGGGACTCAAATACTTTTCTATGCTTTACTGATCTTGTCTGGTGTATTGTAACCAATTATAAACTCTCAGGTACACCAGGCAAGATCAATAGAGCAAAGAAAAGTCTTTGAATCCAAATCAGCGGTCACACAATCAGATTTAGCCTAACGTGTTAAATCAGTGTTTTTTCGCCTATGGAGAAAACATGAGGAGAAAGAACTGTATATTTTGATGCTTCCCCAATACACTCCAAACACTTGGCCAAACACAAGCAAGAGGATGTCTCCATTTACAGTGACCCCACCCCCCCCCCCCAACCCCCCCCTCCCTATCCCGTATCTCTCAGAATGCCCCCCACACAGAAAAAACTCAGTGGGAGTTTCCACATTCAGGGGATGAACTTGGTCATGTGATTAATCGGCACCACCTCTTAACTCGCGGTATCTTTTTACTACGCTGTGGCCGCCTCCCCCCCCCCACCCGCCAGTCCAGACGGTGTGAGATTCAGTAACAGGCAATCCCCCTCTACAGATGAAGACACTGCAGAGCTGAGCTGGAGCAGCACTGTCAGACTCGCTCTCCATTAGCACCACTGACACAAGCAGATAGCTGAAAATAGCTGCTAAGCTTAGCAGTTGGGCTTGTTATCTGTGATAAAGTACTTCTTTTTTTTTTTCCTTTTTCGTTTTTTGATAAAAGTTATTAATGCCTTTGTTACCGGTCTCAGCGATACAGCAGCCTGGCTGATTAGAATTCGATCAAGTGATGCTGCTAGGTCTGAAATAAAATTAACGAACAGAAGGGGTCTTTTGTTCCGCAAACTACGCTTTGGCTGTTTGACTTTCTTTTTTTTTTTTTGTTTAACCATGGTTTCTAAACACCACATTAGACTTAAAAATGAGCAACTGTCAGATTTAGTTTTTTTCTTCTTCTTTTAAATAAAGCAGCTGCATAATTGACTAAAAAACCCTCATCGCTACCGTCGCGCTAACAACAGAAGGATCGCGGCCGAGGATTCCGACTCGCCAGACCACAGCCAATCACGTCTGTTAAATCCATTCGGTCGGCCGAGCTCCGCTGCTGCAGCGCGCCAGACAGTTGGCGTGGCAACAAAAAAACGGCGTCAGGTTCGCGAGGCGCGACAAAAACACAGACGTGCGCCGTGCCACGAGCGTTCAGCGACGCGAGATGAAACGAAATGAATGAATCGTGAAGTCAGTCGTGAGCCCGCGAAGCCTAGCATAATTCACCACAGCAGCGCACAGGGAGGGAGGGTTTCGGTCCAAAGTCACAAGAAGGACTCGGCTGGTCCACTGTGATGGGCATCTCTATTACAACACATTTATTTATTTTATTTTACTTTTTACAGGCATTTAGCAGAGGGGGGGGTACAACGGCAGCGTCCTACTGGGGAATCGAACCTGCGACCTTTAGGTTACAAGACCGACTCCTTAGCCATTATGCTACACTGCCGCCCCACTGTGCACCAGAGAGGCTGCGTGCGCCGGCGGTATAATATACGCTTATGTCTCATACCGGTCACGCCCCACTTCCTGTTACCTGGCGTACTCTGTTTTGCGGTGGTTGGTGACGGTGGAGGCAAGGTCAGCCTAGATTGAGGAGACTTTCGGGCGCCCACTTAAGTCCTCTCTCTCTCACTCTCACACCAGACCTGGGGCAAAGAGGTATTTATTTTGGATTCAAATACTTTTCTGTGCTCTGTTGATCTTGCCTGGTGTAATTGAGCCTGCCAATAGGACCAAAAGGCAGGGTTTTTTTTTACTTTTTTGAGAGTATTTCATCGGTGCCAGTGCACCAGACAAGATCAGTAAAGCGTAGAAAAGTATTTGAATCCAAAACAAATAGGTAGTTGAGCCGGTTCTGTCTCGCACACGAGCGTGCGCACTCAAAACTGCGTCTTCATGAACACACTGTGTACTGAATCACCAGCAGGTCCAGCCCCATACGGAGAGTGTCTGTTCTGAACAGAGAAAAGCACGCACAAGTTCCACTATCGTCCAGCTGTCCTCCAATCACACCCCTCCTTTTCTTTCTCCCTCTCACTCCATCTCTCTTTCTCCTCCTCTCCCTCTCTCCATCTTTCTTTATCCCTCTCTCTCCTTCTCTCTCTCCACATGGATGTTTAGTTTGGCTGCTGTTTTTAGTGTTTGTTGCTTTACAACACCCGACAGCACATACAAACACCCAATCAACACCTGCGTTCGCGGTGACATTTACTGACTTCTGTTTCCCCCACTAATTTTGCATCTCCATTCTTCATTTAAATAAACTCCTTCGCTGTTCCTTCCAGTCGCCATTTCCCTGACTCGTGTGTCAGCTTCGAGCCGGTCGTTACAAGCGGTAGGCCGGAGAACTTCAAAATAAAAGTCCCTCGGACGGCACGTGCTGCTCCGGCCTCTCCCAAACTGTCGGGAGTTCGCCGCAGGAAACTAACCCCATTCGCCGGCGAGCGGCGGTTGGTCGAATCGAACTACGCCGCTGACGCGTATCGTCCGTTAGTGATTTGTGCACGAACAGCATCATCGTGAGTTAAGTGCGTGTCCGCGGCCAAGAGCAGGACGCAGTTTGTTAGGGTACGGAGAAATTGAGTGCTCCCTTACAGGCACACGGGGGACGTAAATCCCCCCCCCCCCCCAAAACGGCACCGGCCAATAAAGGCGAAGGGCTCCTGCTGCTTGTCGGGACGGCTACCTGCTGGTCACGACTACAAATTTAACCGCGCGGGATCCGCGGGGTCAACCGGGGATCGGGGACAAAGTCGATAACTCTGCGCCGGGCCGCAGTCGCACTGCGCAGGAGAGTGTCGGTTTTAACAGCCTGCGCGGGGAAAAAAAAACTGCGTCAAGACGCAGGCAGCCTACTCTCACCCCCCCGCCCCCCCGCCTGTCTGGTATCGCTGTCCCAAAAGTGTCCGCGCGTGTGAAATCGGAGGCCTCCTTACGATCCCTCTGAGGGGGCGGACTTCAGCTGACTCTGTGGGGGGAGGGGGGGGGGAGATGCTCATTCTGTCGTTTATTATAAGAGGTCTCGGATGCGCAGTTCGTTTGCGGACTGCTGATGTCTTTTTTTGGGTGCTGGAATCGCCCTTTTTAAAAATGAAACGCCAGTCTCATTGGAGCCCCGTCCTGGATAATTAAAGGATGAACAGAAATAAATAAAAGATTCGGAGATGTCCCTGTGCTGCAGTGACTGCAGCATGGTGCATATCCACGCACGGGGGCCAGTGAGCGTGTGATTAGACTTCTGTCTGACAAGACCCCGCTCTGGAGCAAGCCTACAAGTACACATACAGTGGTTCGTGGGCGGTTCCTGTAACACGCGATACTTGTGTTGTATTTGCAGTGACCTTCCCGCTGGCCATGTGATTTACATAACTTTACTTGTTCATAAAGTATTTGCTGGCATGCGGTAGTCCTGCTCGTCATGGATTTGACTCCATGGGAAGAAGCTGGGTCCTGTTTCGTTAAAGCAGGATTCTACCCACTCCCCACCCACTCGCCACACCCCATTGCCAACCACGCTCCGTAGCTACTCCGATACCACCAAGGCCACTGCTTTCCAGAAGCAGATATTCGTAGGTCAGGTTCACTCGAGTGACCATTGGGAAAATTAAGCAAGCCAAAGGTGTTTAAACAACAATGTACAAACTGTTCATGACCCCGCCTGGTTACATTCTTCGAAGTGCGTCTTGTGATCCTGACCCTGACGATGGGGCGCACTTCCTCGTAGCTCATCACACCCCACCCCCCCACCCAACACGCCACACGTTTCAACGTTCACACGCCTTGAAAATTTACAGCAGTTAAAACTGACTTTGAGTTTGATGAATGGACTTCCCAAAGTGGTCAGCGAAGCAGGGTGATTGGCTATCGTCCAGTGCAGCCGAACAGCCACCTCTCCACAAAGCTCCTTCAGTCCCCTCCCTTTCTCTCCCCATCGCACTAATTTAAGTTATGGCACTTTTTATAGTTTTATTTGTCTCCTGTCAGGCCTTTTCAAGAATGTAGTCTATATACATATATAGTCTATATACATATATATGTATATATATATACACATGTTATACTTCGGTTCTTGGCCAGCATAGTTGCCTTATGCACTTCTGTTCCTCCTGTAATGCAAGTCACTCGAGATCTGAGCGTCAGCTAAACGAACGTAATGAAGTGGAAATTTAAATCTCAGGGCCGCGTCTACGAGTGAAATCCGTAAGTAAAAAAAAAAAGAAAAACTTTTCCGGTCGCAGCTGCGTTTTAAATGGAGACAATGAGCACCGGGGCTCATGGGGCCAGAACTAATTCAAGACACAAAACCTTTTTTTATTTCCGGAAGCGACGAGAGCGGACCAAACTGCTTTACTGTACGCCACCCGGGAAATATTTCATAACAAGTCCCCCCAAAGTTCTCCCGAACATTATCATGCAAAATAATGCAAAAATTGATCAATTGCGCTACTGGTACCATATGGCCTCATCCAGGGCTAATTACCCAGCTTCCATTGCATCGCGTTTCCCCAGCCGGGTGCATCAGCGACAGGGATGTAACAGCTTTCTAGCCCCGGTGCCCCCCCCGTGGGAGTTAATTGTGTTGCTTTTTGGGTTAGCGCTGAGCTCTGGAGAACCGTACCACCACCCACCCGCGCTTTATGTTACATAAACCTGACCCAGGGTGCCCCCAGCCAGGGGCCCCAGCCAGGGGGGCTGTCAAGGCCTTGTTCACAGCGTCTCCCAGGATCCAACGTGTCTGACCGAGCCGGAGCGACAGGTCCCCGCGTCGTGACGATTCGCGCAGGAGACCAGCAACAAGGGTCGTGATTGGCTGACTGACCGGCTGCGGTGACTCCTGGGAGAGACCGCACAGCTACCCGCCCCCCACCCCCCCCCCCCCAAAAAGCCCTGTCCCAATAAGGCCCCCGAGCGGCGTTCCGGAGAAGCGCTAGCCGTACCGCATCCACGGCAATCGTCGCTAACGCTCCGCCGCTAGCAGCAGCAGGGAAGCACGGCGGCCGTTTTCCCGGGAGAGAGAGAGAGAGACGTCGGCGATGTGCTCGGTTTGGAACGCCGGCTCGGTTCGAGAGAGAGAGAGAGAGAGAGAGAGAGAGCTTCTACCCCAAAATTTCTTTTATCGACGCGTCCGTGATTAATTCTGCCCGGCACGGAAATGTGCTGTGCGGAGAAGACGACTCGGGGGGCTAAATGTTTCGACAGCCACAAGCGCAGAGGGCAGTTAAATCAATAGCCCTGAGAATCTTTCAGTTTCCCCGCAGTTAATTGTGTATACACAGCTGTATATACAGATCAAAATCTGTTCACACCCTTGATAAAGATAAAGAACATAAGGTAAGATAAAATATACTGTAGCTCAGTGCTATTTAACAATGATTCAACGGAATGAACCAAAATAGCACATTTCTCAACTTAGAATTTCTTTAAGTAAAGACTGAGATTACCAAATTTAAAAGAATAATTAGAGGTAATAAATTGAGATACAACTTTTGGGGGGAAAAAACTACTAGCTAAAATATTTTTCATGGAGAAAATATTAGTAGCATTAGTAGAAAATAATTTCCCCATAATTCACTGTATGCGTACATTTCCCTACATACTGTATATCACAAATATATAAACTGGGTTATTTAGAAACATTGCTATCAACATAGCTTCAGGAACTCCATCCATCCATTATCTATACCAGCTTATTCCTGGTCAGGGTCACAAGAGGTGCTGAAGCCTATCCCAGCATGCACTGGATGAGACACAGGAATACACCCTGGACAGTTCACCAGTCCATCGCAGGGCACACGCTCACACTCACACACACACAATTTAGACTCTCCAATTCACCTAAACTGCATGCCTTTGGACTGTGGGAGGAAACCCACTCGACACGGGGAGAACATGCAAACTCCACCCAGATGGGCCCCACCCCAGATAGGCTCCACCCAGATGGGCCGCCCCCCCGAGAAAGGCCCCGCCCCAGATGAGCCCCACCCCAGATAGGCTCCACCCGGGTGGGATTCGAACCCATACCCTCCCGGCTGTGAAGCAACAGCAAGGAACCACCGTGCACCCAGCTGCGACATTTGAACATCGCTTTTGCCCTTGATGCCATTAAGGTGATTCACGAAAGGACACCAAAGTGCTGAAACCGTCACCTGCTCCGTAACGATAGCAAGCCATTCCAAAACTCCGGCTATCTTCATTAAGGCGAAGACGTAAACTTCCGTGTAGACGGCTCAAAATACGGTTAATGGATTTCGGTGCTTTCTAATTTTGAAATCTGCAGCGTTCTCAGACGAGCACACACGTAGCGTCGGCATCGGTTCCTCCAGCCTACTTATCCGTGCCTTGAGTTCGAGCCGTTAGCATATTCAGCATTTTCAGAAAATTCTGGGCTCATGGATGGAGTTAAAGGCCAGGCGCTTCTTTGTCCATCTACACGTGCCACGCGCTTACCGGAACAATATTACTGACTACACTTCATTAAACGTGTAGCAAAAAACCGTGTAACAGCGTGATATATTATGACTGAATGTATACTCACAGAGAAAAACAGACTCATTAATCAAATTTCCTGTGACAGAATTAATTTCAGCTACCCCCAATCTGTAATTTGGGAATATTACCTATAGGTATAGGTTATAAAGGCAACGAGTAGTTATAGCTTAGGACAATGGGTTATAACCAAACGTTACAAAAGCTACCTTGAAAGAATTTCAGCTGTAATTCAGTTCATATCCTGCAGGTGCAGGTACTCCCATTAAAGCAATCAGTGATAAATGGCCACAGGTAAATGAAAAATTATACAATTATAGAGCTAGCAGGTGAAAAAAGTGCAAATCACTAAACAAGCAGTTTTTTCTTCTTCTGAAAAGGCTTTTTTTTTTAAAAAGAGAGATCAATTACGGTAACTGCAAACATTAAACAAGTCAGAAAACAAGGATATTTAGCACAAAAACAAAACAAAACAAATGAAGATTACTGGCCATTTACTGATGCAACTCTTGCCTACTGCTAATGGCCACCACCCCTAGCTGTTATAATAATAGCGCAGGATGTCGAAATGAATCCTATTTTCCCAAAAACCTCAGGGCCTCTTTTCTTCATGCTAACCGCACCCAGCACAAGTTAATTAGGATAGATCACAAAACTACTGGCTTTGCATAGCGATTCAAGTCAACTGGATATAAAAGTTTAGTGAACATTTATCATGTCAAATGAGCAAGAAAGCAATAGAATTCCCCATCTTTGTGAATTTGCCCCCGAGTTGCATGGTAAACAACCCAGGCTTTTGGCCGGAGCTCCTTAAAAGATTTGACGTACCCATGAACTGAGTCAGTGTGTGACCGCAGCATCCAATCACAGTGTAGACCAGGGGTGTCAAATGCTAGTACTGTAGGACCGCAGCATCCAATCACAGTGTAGACCAGGGGTATCAAACGCTAGTACTGGAGGACCACAGCGTCCAATCACAGTGTAGACCAGGGGTGTCAAACGCTAGTACTGTAGGACCGCAGCATCCAATCACAGTGTAGACCAGGGGTATCAAACGCTAGTACTGGAGGACCACAGCGTCCAATCACAGTGTAGACCAGGGGTATCAAACGCTAGTACTGTAGGACCACAGCGTCCAATCACAGTGTAGACCAGGGGTATCAAACGCTAGTACTGTAGGACCACAGCGTCCAATCACAGTGTAGACCAGGGGTATCAAACAGCAGTACTGGAGGACCACAGCGTCCAATCACAGTGTAGACCAGGGGTGTCAAACGCTAGTACTGGAGGACCACAGCGTCCAATCACAGTGTAGACCAGGGGTGTCAAACAGCAGTACTGGAGGACCGCAGCATCCAATCACAGTGTAGACCAGGGGTGTCAAACAGCAGTACTGGAGGACCACAGTGTCCAATCACAGTGTAGACCAGGGGTGTCAAACAGCAGTACTGGAGGACCACAGCGTCCAATCACAGTGTGGACCAGGGGTGTCAAACAGCAGTACTGGAGGACCACAGTGTCCAATCACAGTGTAGACCAGGGGTGTCAAACAGCAGTACTGGAGGACCACAGCGTCCAATCACAGTGTGGACCAGGGGTGTCAAACAGCAGTACTGGAGGACCACAGCGTCCAATCACAGTGTAGGCCAGGGGTGTCAAACACCAGTACTGATTGGCTAAAGAGACTAAACACCTTATACTCAAGGCCTTGATTGGCAGCTGATTGAAAGGAAACCACAAACAGATGTGGAGACGGCTGTCCAGAACAGGAAGCTGGCTGCACTGGTGCACGCTCTGGGTGAAAAGCACCCAGGCCTACAGGAGGCTGTAAGTACTGTCTGTAAATGCGTCAAACGCACAATATACGAGCAGGCTTTTCTCCGAGAGTGCAGGGGAGGAGACGGACATGGTGCGAGATGGGGGGGGGGGGGGGGGGGGGGGCTAGAGGAGGGCAGAGAGAGAGGGAAAGAGAGAGGGAGAGTGGGAGGGAGATAGCGGTGGTAGAAAGAAAGAAAAACAGTCCCTGTCATGGAGGATGGCACCACTTCAGACTCCAGGAGCGTGTGTGTGTGCACGTGCGTGTGTGACTGGGTGTGCTGTGCTGTGTGTGTGCGTGTTAGTGTATGTTGCGTCGGTATGCACTGCGTGTGTGTTATAGTAATTTGGAGTACCCTCTGCTATGGTATTCCAGATTGCCTTTGGGGGTCAGAGATTCCTCTGCCAGCACCGCAGGAAAGTCGGCTCAGCTGAAAGATCAATCCCAGCACACACATCTTCAGAGTGAGAAAAGGAAGAGCTCTGTTTCTGAATGTCAATGTGCTCTGTTTCTGAATGTCAGTGTGCTCTGTTTCCACTTCCCAGTGTTGTGCCGCTGACTGTACTGTCTTCTGAGCACATGGCATTTTTATTTTTGACTTTATTTAATTTATATTACTTTACAAGTAGTAAAAAGAATACCCCCCACACAAGAACACAAAAGAAATCCCGTTGTTTTTTTTTTCTCTCTGCACAGCATCTTTGTGACAATGTCCCTGACAAATGAAAAGGAACTGAACTCAATAAAAGGACATCAATTCTGTTCAGCTGAGCCATCAGGCCAAGAGGTTAGATGCACCTCATGTCGTTGTTTTTTTCTGTCTGTCATCTCCCCCCGATCCCCCCCCCTCGCCCCTCCCTTCTTCTCTCTCGCCCTCTTATAGAATTAGTCGCGCCGTTTAAGAATATGTATGCGCACGTACAGTGGGAAAGAGAGGGAGAGAAGAAGAGAGGGATATACAAAGAAAGAAATAAATAGGAAAAGCCTACTGCAGACGCTCCAAAGTGTGATGTAGATACCAGCCCTCATTCATCAAACAGACGTTTTTTTTTTGTTTTTTTTTAAATCATAGAGCAGCAAATAAAACAAAAAATTGCAATTTACCATTCCACTTATTGTGGAAGCGCAGAAGATTTCAGTGTGTGCATGTGTGCATACGTTCAGGTGTCTGTGTGTGTGTGTTCATGTGTGTGCATATGTGTGTGTGTGTGTGTGTGTGTGTGTGTGTGTGCTGGGTGCATGTGGTATGTGTGTGATGTGGTGTGTGTGTCGTGTGTGTGTGCGAGTTGCACTGCCTGCATTTTCAGTGAAAGGAGCTTTTACCTGTAGTGCTCTGAAATCAGTACAGCGGGGCCTGACAGTGCTCCCATTAGGGAAAAAACAAACGGAGCGAATTAAGCGGGGGAGCAGAGGTACGACCCCCCCCCCCCCCCCAACCCGCGGCGTCCCACTACCCACAATCCCTCTCGCGCCCTGGCCTATGCCGTACCTCGAAAGGGGAAGCCAGCCCAAATCCCACATCAGCGAATCCGCTCTCCGCGTGGCTAATGCCCGTGTTCTCCCCTTATTCCCCGATCGGCCAGCCCGGCAGCATAATCCCACTTAATCTGAATCTTAATTAAGATGGGCCAGGCGAGTCAGGGGACAGGGAGGGACAGGGGGGCCCCCACAGAGGCTGAGGGGGGGGGGGGGGGGTGGGGGGCACCGCCTAATGTCTGAGAGGCCACAGGGACCCCGTTTCCCGTCACAGGCAAACCGACGCTCGCCACGGCGACCCCAATCCGGCGCCCCAATTAAACCGCTCGCCCCGCCCCGTCCTCATTGGCCCAGGGATCGTTGCCGCGGACGATGCGGATTTTGTTTTCGGAAACGCGATTAGGAGGAGGTCAGCCCGGCCTCACGGCACAGAGAAGCCCGCTGTGGGGGGGGGGGGGGGGCAGGGGCAGGGGTATCTATACAAAAACAAAAGCATAACCTACTTTCCTTTTGTGCACGCCTCGATGGAGCGTCTGGATTCCAAAAAAAAACACAAAACACTGAGGGCCGGGTCATGCTCATGTGAGAACACAAAGGGTTTGTTTACATGAGAATCAATGTCCCAAAATCAAATCCTATTATTCTTCCTTTGCCAGACACAATTCACCCCATAGTGCAGTGCATTACACAGCACACAGCATATCCTTAACACACCATATAACGCTGTAAAACCTACCTCACAACACTCTGTATTTCATATGATCACGTAAAAGCCTGCTTAGCCCCACAGGGAAATGACTGATGCCTCTCATTAAAAAGAAACTCACTGATGATGACTGTAACGTTAACGAGAGGAAATTTTTTACCCTACAGTCCTTCTGTCTGGCAGCTTTGAGCACTTTAAATATACTACGCTTCACTGACGAAGTCTTAAATTCGGCTAATTTGACTGCGTTTTCTGTGATTAATTGCTGGCTAATATCAGTAACTTTGTTCCTCCGTTTAGCTTCTCAGACATCAAACGCACGGCTACTGTCGGCAGTTTAACAATTAATTATCAATTAATTGTTATGAATGAAAATGCAACCAGCTTGGGTCACGAAAAGCATGGAATGATACATTTGTGTAAAAAACAAAGATTGTGTGCCTTTGAAAAAGATTTACTAAATCTAATTCCAATTACTTCCGTTAATGAATCACTGTACAGCGATGTGTCTCATCTCAATTTCAATGTTAATTAAAACGGTCGGATTCATCAGCCATACATTGCGGACTGCAGTCTTGCCATGTTCTGTATTCTCCCACAGGGAAACAGCCGAACGGCTCCAGCGAGATGGATTTCCGCACATTTGCTGCATTGGCGTCCGACGTCCGCACTTCCAGCCACAAGAGTGAGAGGTTGCCGGTTTCCATCTTTCCGGCTATTTCACTCGATATGGAACTGGTACGTAAATTACACAGGAATCGGCTCATTGGCCATGTGTTTTACACCAGACAAGAGCATGTTCAGCGCAAATACATGTTAAACAAGCACAAGACAGGAATTCTTCTCAAAGCTTCCTGCTTTCTGTTTTCACGTTTGTCATTTCTCGGTTAGCCAGGCCCCAGAGGAAACCGTAGTGACCACTAAGACGACCGCAGGGCTAGGACGCGGTGCTAACGCAGTCGGTGCTAACACGCTAACAGGGCGGGAGGCCACCGGCGCGACCGCTCGGGAATGCCACGCGGCCGCGGCGGAACCACGGATCAGCGACCGCGTCGCCCCTGGCGACGCGCGCGGCCGTGGGCCGGAACCTTTCTGAGACCGAGCTCTCCGGCAGGGCCCGGGGACCCGGATGTCTGCCGCATCTCCGCCGGGGCCTGCGACTCCTGCTACTGGCCAGAGGAAGGAAGCAGGATGGGGTGGGGGGTGGGGGGGGTGTGGTGGGCAGAGGGGGAAGAGGGGGGGCAGGATGGTGGGCGGAAGGGGGGGGGGATGTGAATCCTCTCACCTCAGCTCTACCCTTGACACCCCAGTGATTTGAGAAAGAGAGAGGATGACGACCGCTGCACGGATTAGCCCGCAGCTGATGAGCCGCCTCTGACAGCGTACAGAGCTGAAATCAATACCACCCCCCCAACACTGCCCCCGCACGCCCCTACACTCTTAACTCAAAAAGGTGACGCTGATGCACTCGAGGACTGAGCAAGAGACTGCCTCGGCAAGCCTGGAGGAAAGACTCACTCAGCCTGGGGGGGCGGGGGGCGGGGGGAGGGGGGTAACAGACACAGCACTGAACAGTCCGCCCACCCCACATCGCTGCGTCCAGGGGAAAGTGCAGAAATCATTTCACATTTCAGTCTGTGGTCCTTTACCGAAGCTGGTACCTGTTATTCACATAGTGTTCCTGATTACCAAACTCCTTACGAACAAATAGACTAATACAGACTTTTTTTCCCAGGTTTTTTTTTGTTTTGTCCTTCTAATCAGCACCCGAGCCTCGTGCTAAGACTCAGACGTTTTTGACAGGTTTTTCCTTCTGGTGGATTAGAAGCGGTAGGGGACAAAATTAGAGCAGATGCATTTTTTTTATTTATAAGCTCATGAAAGTTTTGAAATGAGGGTGAGGAAGATTAAATAGGACATTTTCGGAGTATGATTGTAATGAGAGTAAACGAGGCCATTCGCTGATCGCCTGCTTATCGATCGCTGATCGCCTGCTTATCGTTCGCTGATCACCTGCTTATCGATCGCTGATCGCCTGCTTATCGATCTAGTGAGGACCGTGGGGACGGGGGAAACGCGACGCCGTCTCTCGCAGACACGCCTCACAGAGCGTGCTCGGGTACGGAGACCGGGGGAAGCTCGGGTTCGAGTGCGGCTGCGTACGCCGTCGAGCAGCAACGTCTCAGAGCGTCTCAAACCGCAGCTGCGATCATCACCCCACTCAAAAAATAAACAAAAACGTTAAAAACACTCGCTTGCAGATTCCGGAATTGTAAATCGGGGGCAACTCTGACCTGGTACACGGGGGGGCACTGTAGCCATGGTTACGCCAGGTCGTTTGAGGAAAAAAATTTTTAAATCGTTCTGCCGAGCCTCGGCCACGAGAACGGGTGACAGAAATCGAGCGAGCGATCGAACGATCGTCCCGGCGCGGCTGAGACTTTCCCTTTCTACAACCTTCGGACGAGTTGTGAACGGCCCGTGTCTTTTTTTTTATTTTTGAGCTGAACGGTCGCGGCAAAACCGGCGCAGGGGATTCGTCGAAAAACGAGCCACCCGTACCGGTGTCCTTTTTCAGGCTACGCCGCGCCGCTAAAAAAAAAAAACCCCAAAACTGCTGACGGTAGCACCACCCCTGCACCGTCAGCCGCTGTCAGGACCGCTGGTGGCACTGTTATTTCAGGGAGGGGGACCATAGATATCACTCCGAGGCCCCAGAGCGGCTCATCTCCGCGCTGCACGGCCAATGGCAGCGGCTGTTGGCTGTCGCTAACGGTGACGGTGGCGGGGGTGACAGAGTGTCAGCTGGAAAAACCTCGGCAGTTCTCTGACTATGAGTACGAAAGCTAAAAGCTCGCACAGTTAGCACTTCTCGCAGAGAGGGAGGTGCGCCCTGTGCACTGTGTCTGTCTGTCTGTCTGTCTGTCTGTCTGTCTGTCTGTCTGTCTGTCTGTCTGTCTGTCTGTGTCTGTCTGTGTCTGTCTGTGTCTGTCTGTCTGTCTGTCTCTGTCTCTGTCTGTCTCCGCCCCCTCCTCCTGACTCCAACCGGTTGGCACACACCCCGTACTACACTGAGATTCGGAGAAGCGTGAGTGTGCAGAAATAGGGACAGTCTGCTGGGGACTTCATACACAGGGTGTCCAGAGTGTCTAAAACTGAGAGACAGAGAGAGAGAGAGAGAGACCTATACCTCAGTCCAAGGTAAGACCTGACTTAAGCCTTAAAGTAGGCTGTACTAAGTACAGACGCATATAATGTCAGCAAGTAGCCAAAAGCGGGGAAAAAAGCAAACACAGGTTTTTTTCACGAGTGGAAAAAAAACGTTGAAACTTTCAGTCACAAAAATCAAAACAGGGTTCCAGTAGCCAAGACATATATTACATTACATTACATTACAGGCATTTGGCAGACGCTCTTATCCAGAGCGACGTACAACAAAGTGTATAACCATAACCAGGAACAAGTATGACGAAACCCCTAGAGAGAAGTACCGGTCCAAGTACAGGGAACAACCGCATAGTTCAACTTGGACCCTGGTGGTTAAACTGATTAACACTAAATACTACATATCTCCAAAGACAGAAACAGAATTCGAAGTCTGAACTGGAAAAGACTGTGAGTAAGTGTGTGTGTGTGTGTGTGTGTGTGTGTGTGTGGGAGAAAAGCACTCCAGGAACGACAGACACACAACTACGGATGAACGAAAGCAGGATTCGGTTGTAAACACCGTCTCGGAGAAAACCGTCTACAATGGAGATCGTGCCCACCCTGCCACATATGCCTGCTTTGCATTCCTAAAGTGCGTTTGATTTGTGAAGGATGTGGCAGAAGCAATTAACCTCACTAAACATACTTCTAACATTCCCGATCCATCTGCCTCGATCCTGGAGGCGCGTTCTAAAAATATATCCCCCGACTGAACGTCAGATTGCGACAAGTCAGCTGGGAGGGAGGGAAAATAAATAAATAAATGCATTTCAGCGCTTTCCCCACACTCACTCGATCTTAGTTTGCATCGCACTGACGGCAGCGCGCGGTCCTGGAAAGACAGGACTGCCCAGGCTGTGCAATCCTGCAGGCACAGTGAACGTCATTGTGGCAGGGTTCGGTTTGCGGGAGGAATTCAGGGCAATTAGAGGGCCACGCCTACTGGTTAAGTAGGCACACACCTGGATGATGTTACGAATCAGTCCGGGATTTAAAAGTGTGCTTCTTATAGGTGTTGAGACCGGGGATCCCCTACGACAGAGAGAGAGAGAGAGCCAGAGCCCGTACGATGAATGCAGCTGAAAAGCAACCCGTGTAATTTTGTTTATTTTGTCTTTGTTGTTTTAGTTTATTGTTTTTGCCCAGATCCTGTGAGGGTGACAGGCGAAGGTTTGTCGTTTTGTGTTTCGTTGATTGCTCTCTCTCTCTCTCTCTCTAAATAAAACGCCGGAGAAAACCAGAAGTTCCGCACCTCTGTGTGTCCAGCTCTTTCCAGAGTAGTCACGGCATGTGACAGTCATAAGTGACAGAGCGATGAGCTCCAAAGTGGGTGCTTGCACGGGCTCTGGAACCCTATTACGGTCGCTGGTGTAGTTTCGGGGGGGAAAGGGAGCGGATGCATGAAGCAGACGCGTCAGACAGACACATGGCCTGGTGTGGGGAGGGCGACCAGGCCGCCTCAAGGTCAAGAAACTGCAAACTTTCCGCTTCTCTTCCCCTCCGTTGCCACGGCAGCAGCCGGAGATGAGCCAATCGGATGAAACTCTCGATTTGTCACTATACCATGGCATTACACGTACAGAAAATTATACAGTACAGTAATACATCAACAGAAAATAAAATGACCTAATAATAATAACAATACTTATATTATTTATTGTTATTATTATTCATATAATGCCTTATGTAATCTTACATATAATCTAATATAAATGTATATAATATACACTGCATGGCCAAAAGTATGTGGACACCTGAAAATCACACCCATATCCATATGTGCTTGTTAAAGATCTCAGTCGAAAACCACAGGAAGTAATTTGGAACTTGTGAAGAAAAAGTGCAAAGCTTGTGCTTTCCTTCAAGTCAAAGTTAAGAAACAATGTTGACCACAGACAGGCCTCAGTGAAAGACAGTACTCCATGTGTCAATGAGATGCGTTAACGTTAGAGTAATAGGTGCAAGATTTCAAATGTGTGATTAGAACGCTCTTAACTGAACGTTCTGATGCTGATGTCACAATCACTGCTGGTAATTGAACGAGTTACAGAACACTGACTTAGAATTTTGAAAACAAAAGTCCCCGCCTTTACAGTGTGAGATCACAAATACGTGATTAGAATGTTCTTAACTGAACCTAGTCCGGAACTCAGTAGTGAGTCTTGCAACTGAGAACAGATTAGTTTTTACACGCTACATGCTTCAGCACTCGGGCTGCGCTGCTGTTGCTCCTCGACGTTTCCACTTCACAATAACAGCACTCACAGTTGACTGGGACAGCTCTAGCAGTGCAGAAATTTGACAAACTGACATGTTGGGAAGGTGCCATCCTATGGCAGCGCCACATTGAAATTCACTGAGCTCTTCAGTACGACCCATTCTACTGCCAATGTTTGACTACAGAAATTGCATGGCTGTATGCTTGCTTTTATGTTAGAAATGGATGTGGCTGAAGTAGCCGAAACCATTAATTAGACTAGGGTGTCCACATATTTTGGCTATGTCGTGTATGATATAATAATAATCATGAAGCTCAAAAATACCATAAACTGGGAAGAAATAACAGTAACACTGAAATAATGACTTAGAAGGAGAAGAAATCTATAAATCAATGGAATGCAGTAAACAGAACCGATATCTAGAGAAAATGACGAAAATCACACAGAAAATCAGTATAGTGCCAAAAAAGAGAGGAAACTCATGTCTGTAACGTTGACACGAATGCGTTTACGCCCCCTTTCTTCTGGAGAAGCGGGACCCACAAAGAAAAAGGCTCATTTACATGCTCTCTAGATATTCTCTCTATTATAATATTATAATAGAGTCTCACCCTATTATCCCCCAGCACCCACCATGCTTCAGCTACCAGCGTTCAATCACAGCCTATCAAATAGTAAGCCAGCAAAGCATCCCATCCCAAAGGCCAACACTGAGGAGACAGTAAACTTAACAACCCTTTTAAGAGTAGGGCTTTTTTTTTGGGGAGGGGCTTTTTAAAAAATCAAAATTCTGTCAGTGTTCTAGAACTCCATTACGTTCAGTTACCAGTAGTTATTGCTGCGTCAGCATTAGAATGTTCAGTTAAGAAGATTCTAATCACGTGTGTGATCTTGCACCTTAAAGGGTTAACTACAACCTTAAAGTATCTGATTGACACATGGAGTACTGTCTTTCACTGAGGCCTGTCACAATTGAACGGTTTTTCTTAACTTTGACTTAAAGGAAAGCACAAGCCTTGCACTTTTTCTTCACAAAACTCAGTTTGGCAAGTCGGTTTCAACAACTGCTGAACTCATCAAACTGTTGGCGAAGAAGGAAAAAAATACTGCTTTTAATTGTTAGCGAGAGTTGGAAGAAGTGTTGATTGACTCCCCAGCCTGTTGGCAGGTACTTCCTGTGCACCGAACAGTCTTCGCCACAGTGCACCTCACAGCAGGTGCTGCACAGACAGCTGGGAGCTTTTCCCAGCATGCTCAGCGCAGGCGCAGCACTTCCAGAACGGCGCTTACCCCTCTGCGTCACTGTGCTATTTTGACCTCAGAACCCTCTTGCGTTACGTTATCACATTGATGCAACCATACAGTATGCCCCTGAGCAGGGTTTCAAAACGGCAGTGACAGAAACCTAAAGGCTGACCGCTTATGTATTTTTCCGGATCCAGAGGTTGTGACAATGAGACCGACAGGCACAAGCCTACTTAATAGAGCCATTAATACGTTATTTCCATAATAAACGCTAAATGAGCGCAATTCTATTATATTATAGTGCGTATTCATTGATGTGACGTTTCTGGGTAAATAAAGTTAAGTCCTGTGAAATATAGGGCTCCAAACAAGGGATTGTTGGTCCATATTAACGGGTGGGTCATTTGAAAACATAATGCGTTTCTGCGCTATACGTGCGGCTACTTCAGGTGAGTGCGCGCTTTTGGGGGAGTGAAATCACCGATTCAGTCCGGGACGATATGGATCGCGAGAGCAGTGGAGTGAGTGTTTTTTTTTTTTTTTTCTTTCGCCGTTCATTCCTGCTATTTTGCGTACTGTCAACCTCAGGGTTATGAACGGCAAGCACAGGGTTATGAACGGCAAAAATGTCTACTGTGCTGTAAAAGCAGCAAGACAATAGCAAAACTGCACGACAAAATAATAATAATATAATAATAATAATAATAATTTGTAGGGTAAAAGGTAATACGCTGACAAGCAAAAGACAAGATGACGCGCACCCTATATGCAAAGCTATTTTTGTACTGGGCAGATAGTACACATAGTCCTCCGTGGCAATGTTAGTGCATCGTGCAGCATCATCCGCGCTGGTTCCGTTGAATTGCAGTAAAATGCAACTGAAATGAGACAGTGGGTGTGCGACTGTTAGCCAACCATGTCTTTTGTTCAGAAAAGCACAAAATCACAACCACATTCAAATTACAGGGAATAAGTCAATCGGCAACCGTTTGATTAATGTTATTATACCATCATATAATACACTAAACAGCCTATCAATAACCATGTTTAAACATCATATTTATTCCAATCAAGTCCGAAAAGACAACATTAATATCAATCAGTGCTACAGATTAATTATTTAGTAAATAAATGAACTACCCTAATACTTAGCATTTTAAACAAACGGGTCTGAGACAGCTTTACTATCTGATTAAAGAAATGTAGTGATACTGTAGACAATGAATGTGTTGGGTTCATTTCCACTACTCAAAAAAACGTGCAGGATTGAATGGCTCCCCACTCCAACTTGTTTCAGTACATAGAGGTAGTTAATTGCGAACATCTCTTTTACTGAGCTTGTCGTACCACTTCCACATGAACTCTCCGGAATGGACTCAAATTGCTGCGATGGAAAAACAGTCATTTGCGTCTGCTACATTTATTATTATTATTACTATTATTTATATTTTTGTATTTTTTTTACTTTCCTAGTTGTTATAAAATGCGGGAGGGTTCTCTACCTTAGAACAGTAATAAAACAATACAAATCAGTATGACAAGACATTTTAATCAGCATAAAAGAGTAGTTCTAACTATTTTAACATGAATATGCACAGGCACATTTGGCGCGTTGGGATTACATAGTGGAAATTTGCCTTTACAAACTAACGCCGCCTGACATTTTGCGCACCTGCGCGCACGGACAGCGTCAAAATCGTTCCCCCATACACGGTGTTTGTGCATTTTAAGTGAATGCTTAAGCGAGCAGCGATACAATTACGAAGTGACCCGGCCGTTAACAATTTGACTTTCTTTATAGTGAATGTATCGGGGCTAATATTCAGGGAGAATATGTCCGCTCAGGTGATAAGGACTAATGATAATTGCAGAGCATAAAACCCAAAGCAATGCGGTTTTTTGTGACTGTTGATGTAAGAATGGATTTTAATATAAAAAAGCATGTATCTTTGCTTCGATGGAGAGGCATAAAACTAATGGATAACGCTTGGTGCGCACTTTCATTTTACTGGGATTCAAATCAATAAGCACAATGTATCGGTAGCTGTAACATCGCAAACCTATTTCACCCCTCAATATCAGACATACCAGTGGTAGCTGGCGATATGTGTCCATGTGTTTCGATGTAACGCTTACAATAACCGAAGCAGAAGACAGGTTAAAGTTACGCTTTCAAGTGCCCCGATTCATTCAGGGTAAATCCATTTTCTATGTGCAAGCGTTCCGTTTCCCAATTACCTTCTTATCTTTGCGGTGGTTGATTACCTTGTTGGTTAAGTGCTGAGACACGTCCCAGCTGATTCTGATCATTTAAAATCAACAGAAATGCCTGACTTCTGTTCGCTGCGTAACTTTCCGGTAAAACAACTCTAAATGTGATATTTATTTATCCAGTTCTACGTGCGAGCAAGGACTAAGTTTACATTCCGGAGAAATAAGTATTTTGGTTAGATGGCTTATCAATAGCATATATGAACACAAAACCACCCTGCCACAAGAACCCTGTTGAAAAACGACAACCCCACCTGCTTTCTTGAGGGCATATCCTCGGGAAAACTCGTGCCTCAAAACACGACTGTCATATCTTTCCCGAGTGCATATGCTAAACTTAAACGCACCAAAATATTTAATGTTACCTGTTGGTCCCTCTAGGCCATCAGCGTGGATCAGTAGAGAAAGCATCAGGAGAACAGTCACGGTGTTCATTGTGCCGTTTTAGTCCAGTTCGGTTTATCAATTGAAATCCGGTAACACTGGTGCAAAGTTGCAGACTGCTGCCCATTGATTCCTGATGTACAGCTGAAACGATGCTCAGTCTCTGAGTTTGTGACGTCAGGATAAACAATTCAAAAATGGTTTCAACCCCCGACTTAGTAAGAGCAGTATATAGACGAAGAGCGCCACCTTGTGGCGTTAACAATGTTCCAGCGAATCTCAAGATAAAAAACGCTTGCTGTTCAGTGTTCAGCACAAGTTATCAGAATATCAATTTTTTGGTAACGTTCACGAATGAATTAAAAACGCAGAATGTATTCACAATTACAGTCCCCGGGATCGAGAGTGCATTAGATTACACCAATTTAGCAGACGACCGTCCTGAACGACCCGCGATAATGACCCCCGACCTGTGAGCGTATGCGACAGTAGCCACTAATGAACACGTACATTTTTATACATACATACAACGGACGGAACTGAGTCTGACCAATGACACCCATTCAGACCAATCACCAAACTACGGAGTAAAAGAGCGGAAGGGTAGAATCTTTATGGAATGCTGCTCGTGTGGAACTGCAGTGTTACCAGAGAAACTGAATGAGGGCTTCTGAACAGTAAGTATGAACAAATTATTATTAATTTTCATTTTTGTGTCATACCATCTAAAATGGCCCATCCCACATGGGATTACATGAGACACTTACAGCAACATATAAGACATAGAAGTCAGGTGACTTAATACAAACTCAAAACATATAAGACACAACTACTAATACAAAGCATTTTCTTATAGCGTCTACGCTTTGTATAAATAATCCACAAAAGCAAATGTTTCCTTCTCACATAATCTTTTCATTATTTGAGTCTTCCAGCAATGAACAATCAAACTTCTCTGTTGGCCTATATGTTTTGAGTAACATATAAAGCGTCATGTAATGAAATGCAATGAAAGTATTTAGCAATGCTGATTATCTGGCACCGTTTGGTGACTATGATTTGCACACCATGATTTGTGCATGTCCTTGTCCACTTATCCTAAATTGACAATGAGTTGAGTGGACACAGCTGGCAATGTAGTGAAGCTACAAGAAGTGTTGAGAGAGAGAGAGAGGGGAGAGAAAGACAGAGTGAGAAAGAGAGAGAGACAGAGCGAGAGATAGAGACAGAGTGAGACAGAGAGAGGGAGAATGAGACAGAGAGAGAGAGAAAGAGCAGGGAGGCAGTGAAAGAGAGACAGAAGAGGCAGTGATTTATCATAATAAGACCTGGAAGTACACGGCGCTGTCAGTTCTCAGAGAGATAACGGGACAGGGGAAAGACAGGCGGGTCACCTTGCGCACAGAGGTTGGGCACAGGAAGCCGGGAGGACGCGGGAAGTGAGCGAGGCGTCTGTCGGAGGGGAGACGCGCGGAGCCGACGCCTCTCCCCTTCTCTCCCCACCTCCCCCCTCCCCCCCCCCCCACGCTCTCTCTCCTCCTCCTCCTCCTCCTCCTCTTTGCACCGGCTCCCTCGTCACGCTCGGCTCCTCGCCCGCTGTCACATCGCAGGACGCGGCGCCCGCCCGAGCCGCCGGGGTCGCCGACGAGGTACCGCCGCCGCCGGCGTTCTGACGGGCCCGTCGCCCCGGAAACCGACCCCGCCGAGCGCCGAAATGTCGCCGCACCCGCGCCGGCGCTTCCGTTTCAGAAGCGCGACTCCCGTTCTCTCTACTCTGGGGTGTCTCTGATACTGGCAAAACAAAACGAACAGAACCGTGCTTTAGAAACGCGTTCGCCATGACGACGGACGCCAAACTGCCTACCGGTTTGTGGCACGGCCACGTTTATCCCCCTGCAGGGGTCTCTGCCCCTTGAACCCCACTGGTCTGCGGCTGCTGACCACAGAATAGAGCATTTTTTTTTGGGGGGGGGGGGGGGCTTTCCAAAGAGAGGGCTTCTAGGACTGAACAGGCTAATAAGAGGGGGGAGGGGGGGCACCCTTCCCTCTGACCCAATCAGAACACACAAATTCCCCAGCATACTGGCAAGAACACTGTGCTCTAAACATCCCATGGTAAGATATTTAAGGACAAATTCCCACCCTGGCTTTCAAAGACCCCCTCCTCCCTCCCTCGTCCAGTAGCTCAGGGAAGTCCGATGTTATCCGAAAAAGGGCCGGTGTGGGTTCAGGTTTTTGTTTTAGCCCAGCAGGAAGACACCTGACACCCTTATCGAGTTCTTGATTGAAGCTCATGATTAGTTAAATAGCTGAGTTAGGTGTCATAGTGCTGGGCTATAAACGAAAACCTGCACCCCCCACCTCCGGCCCTTTTCAGATGAGACCGGACACCCCTGATCTTCCCCGATGTGTTAGACGAGCATTCCGACACAGCCGATGTGGCGGGTATCGTGTTCCAGGTCCACAGGCGCTGTGCCGAAGCCATGCTCGGATCCACCCTCACCCGGATGGCTCACCTCGCTCACTGCGATCCACCTCGTCGGCCCATCCACACCCCGTACGGATCGGTCGTCCCCTCTTTTCATTCCGTAAGGCCACACACCCTGGGACGAGACCAATGCCCCCGAGCTTTACACCCCAGCCTTCATTAATTAGAGACACCGTATCGACAATCCCCCAGCCCCCCCCCCCCAAATTCTTCGTTAGCCCGAGCTACGCAAATGAATCATTAAAATGAATGCGGAGTAAACAAAAGCTCAGTTTCCCCGTGAAGACACTTTTGGGCAGGAGCTCAAGAGGAGGAATGAGTCACCACACACACCTCTGCACGGAGAGGCTCGCACCGCTGTAGGCCAAAATTATTTTTAATGAAGGTACGGGTTCTCCCTCCATCAATCAGGCCGCCTCCCTGCGCCTCCCTGCGCCTCCCTCCTCAGCGGGGATCCCGCCGGGAGGGACCTCCGCCATTTTGGCGGGCGGGGCGGGGTGGGGCCAGTTTCCGCCAAGGGTCCCGGCGCGTCACTCAGATTCCCAAAACTCTGTCGCTTCCGTCGTCAAAACCGCGGAGGGAGTGGAGCCGACGGCGAAGGCCCTGTGTGCTGTGGGGACCCGATTCCCAAAATTCCCAAAATTGCTCCCGTAAATGAAACTGCCACGTCCCTCGTCCACCAGCTGCCCGCACACTCACCTCACGTCCCGTCCCCCACTGCACCTGCTGTGACGGGCATCACACCCAACGCAAGCTGAGACTGCACGCGGACAAAGGTGAAGCCAGCCGACAGGTTGACCAAAGCACTCATTTTAATTGCAGCAAAGCCAAAAAAAAAAAAAAAACCTTTTCCGGGAGCAGAATTCCTCCCTCCCGCATCCCCGGTCCACAGTCTTCACCGAGAGGGGGGTGGTGGGGGGGGGGGGGCGGGGTTTTGGGGGGGAGGGGTGCATGGAGCTTGCGTGGTGAAGAGGGGCATTTTTTTTAATGAACACCCCCTTCAATCCGTGGTGCGGTTAATACCTTACCTCACTATACTAGGTCTAGCTTGCGTACGCGTTTATGAAGACACCCGTGTTAGTACCACCCCTTAGCCTGCTAATCCAAGACCAGCTAACACAACCCCCATCCGCTACATAGAGAAACTATCCAAAAGTCTGTCCTCGAGGGCAACGACTAGCTACGCTAAATCAATTCTTTAAAAATGTTCACCGTAGAGCTACAGGTGCACCTGCCCACCAAAGCAGCTTCTTTTATTACTGCTGAATGTGTAGAAAGATAACAGCTCGATCGCCTCAAGAGCCAGCAGGGCACGGAACCCTCCGGACCAGGGGGGAGGGCCCACACACCCGTGTGATCATTACTGGCCCATAACGATAAAGTGAGAACAGACAGAAATGTACAAGGAGAACTCCAGCGGGAGTCCGCAGTTTGATAGCGTGTATAAACGCGTGAAACCTTCCCATGTGACTGAGAACAGTTCAAATCTTCAACAGAACACGGGTGGCCCAGAGACACATAAGGGAAGCAATTTATTCTCAGTCCTGAATAGGTTTCACGCGAAATACACAGCGTATCAAATTGCAGATTCTGACCCATTGCTCCCACAATGAAAACATATTTTCCGCCCAGTGCCTTGTTATGAGAAACTTTTCTCGTTAAAACGACAAGATCTTTTTTTTCTTCTTATGGCAACACACCAACCCATAATGAGAAAAGGACCTTGTTATGCCAAGAAAACAGCCTATCGAAAAGACACGCAGAATTAATTAGCTGAAGGCCAGCGGCTTGTGCGATATAATACCACATTAAGTATTACTTCAGTTTAGGGTTGAGACGAGGCAAGGGTGTTGTGATAAGTACGAGCACGCTAAAGGATTCTGAAATGTACGGGGCTGTGAAGAAGAAGTAAAAAAAAAAAAAACAAATCTGTCTGTCCCTTCGAGTTACTGGCCTTCACCGAACCAATTCTGCGCGTCGTCCATTGACAGCAATAGCCATCAGGATCGTTACTTCAGCGAGAGAACAGGCCTCTGTAATCGCAGGAGTGGACAGTCTCGGGCTGCACAATACAACAGTTACGTCAATAAACTGCGTATTTTCATCTGCAACCCTCCCTTCACAACAGCACATTTTCCCGTAATAATGAGACAGTTTCTTTTCGTTTCGCTTTTAACGACAGAAGTTTCCTCGTTATAATGAGCGAAGTTTCTCGCCGCAACAAGATTTCGCTATGGAAGCAATGCCCTGCCGTTCCTTTAAGCTTTGGGTTACATTTTCGTCGTCCGTCTTCAGTAGAAACTCCGAAGGCAAATAACAGTCTTCTGTTCAGACTCCTATAAAATCCGATATAGAAATATAGAACCGAGTGCAATTCTCTCACAATCAAAGTCATACTATAGTCTCAGAGCACAGTACCATGAATAACACTGTTATAAAGTATACAAAGTGGGAAAAAAAAAAATCAAGAATATATCTAAAAGCTTTAACTGTAAATAAAATAAACCCGGGGCCTATTTACAAGGTCTTTGCTTTTTACATAAAAATCACAACTTCCCCATTTAGAGCTCAGGAGCGTCCGTCCAGTTCGGGGAAAAAAAGAACATAGGTCAAAATGAAAATGACAGCTGCTTTTTAAAAAAATAAATAATGACACTTGAAACTGCAGATTACAGGCAAATCCTTTCAGTCTCCTGCACTACAAAGAGGGATCTACGCGTGTGGTAGCCCTGCACCTCATTCTGAAACGGGACAGGGCTGAACGCGAGACCCAATGCCTGTCCTGGGCCTAGGGCGCGACCCAATGCCTGTCCTGGGCCTAGGGCACGACCCAATGCCTGTCCTGGGTCTAGGGCACGACCCAATGCCTGTCCTGGGTCTAGGGCAAGACCCAATGCCTGTCCTGGGTCTAGGGCACGACCCAATGCCTGTCCTGGGTCTAGGGCAAGACCCAATGCCTGTCCTGGGTCTAGGGCACGACCCAATGCCTGTCCTGGGTCTAGGGCAAGACCCAATGCCTGTCCTGGGTTTAGGGCAAGACCCAATGCCTGTCCTGGGTCTAGGACGAGACCCAATACCTATTCTGGGTCTGGTTTAGTGCCTTTGCTGCGAACATACCGAGTCCTTCAGAGTAAAAAAAAAAAAAATCACATAATAATAATTATGCTCCAGCTGTATGTAAGAAAGGACTGCGCAAAAATGACATATTCACCAGAAAAGTGCACAACCAACCAGGTGGAGTTTCTGTGGTTCTCAAAAAAAAAACAAATCTAGAAAGGGAAAAGCAACAGGCGTCCCCCGAGTGTGTCACAGTTGCAGCTGTCCCGCTACGGTGGTCTTATTTGGCCTCTTCCTGCGCCTCTTCCTCGATGACCACGATCTGCACGTCATGCAGCTGCCCCTGCGCATCCAGCTGCACCTCCTCCACCTCCCCGTGCACCACCACGCTGGTCCCCTCCCCCTCGCCCACCACCTCCATCTCGCCCTGTACCACCACAGTCCCCTCCTCCCCATCCCCCAGGACCTCCATCTCGCCGTGGACCACCTCCGCCCCCGCCAGCTGCAGCCCCATCACCCCGTCCGCGTGGTCGCCGGGCGCCGGGTCTATCTCGATGACCGTGGTGTGCGTCTGGCCCTCGTCCTCGGCCTCCTCCTCCTCCTCCTCCTCTTCCTCCTCCTCCTCTTTCACCTCCAGCCCCGCCTCCTGCACCAGCACCGCCCCCTCCACCACCTCCCCGTCGTCGGGCTGGGCCGGCGCCTCCCCCTGCCCCCCCGCGCCCGCCTCGTCCTCCCGGGCCAGGTGCACCAGCTCCACCGGGCTCACTATCGCCCCCAGGTGGCCGGAGTCCTGCACGGCGGCCGCGCTCAGCAGCGTCAGGCTGGAGGCCGGGTGGAGGGTGATGGTGTCGCCTTTGCCAGAGGCGCCGGCGTAGCGGGTGAAGAGCTGGGAGCCGGCGGACAGCGTGTGCAGGGTGACGGTGTTGGGCTGGGAGGCCAGGGAGCCCACGGGGAGCCCGGTCACGGTGAAGGGCTGGCCGACGGGCGACAGGGTGATGGGCGACAGCACGGTGAACTGCTGGTGCTGCGGGGCCGACGCGCTCAGGACGCTGGCCGAGGCCGGCCGCTGGAGGCGCGGCCGCTTGGCGGGGGGCTTGGGGGCCCCCGCGGGCGGGAAGGCCACGCTGTGGAGGAGCGCCCGGGAGCGAGCCCGCCAATCGCGCGCCTGCTTCTTCTGCTCCTCCAACTGCTGCTCGAGGCCTGCGAGAAGGGGAGGGGCACACTGAGGTCAGAGGTCACCCAAGCACTGAACTCGTCGGACATCGTCAGACATGTCATTGTTACGGCTGGGTGTTTGTCACAGAAGTCACGGGTGTCATTACAATAATATTCCAAGTGACAAGAGGCGCTCCATCAAAGTCCATACCTAGCTATGTACACGCTACACCAAAACAAACCAGAAAGAAATAAACTGTAACACTGTAACCGTTTTGTTTTAATAATGCTATTTTCGCAGGCTGTGTTTCTAGCTACGTTCCGTTAAAGGGGAAACAGCAAGCTTCCATTCCATGAAGAAATGCACCAGCATATCAATTTTACTCACAGGCTATTTTTGTTCCTAGCTGTTGGTTACAGAAACCTCAAGCACTTGTTAATGTTGCTACAGATGCAAATGTTATTTCAAACAAACGTTTCCCACTGCTGCACATGAGATCTATTCATTTAATTTAGTTTTAGTTTAATTTAGTTTTTTTACTTCCGTGATTTCGTCCGCTTTTTTTCCACGAATTTCAACAGCTTTACCGTGACTGCTCCGTGACTTCAGTCAATGTTTTCCATGACAACTGTAATTCCGCGACCAACTTCCATTCCTTGATCATTATAAAGCACACTACTTCTTCATTTCCCTTAGGTGTACACTACAGTACATTACAGTGAATTACACGGTGCATCCACATCGCTTCCGATTGCCGGTAAACTCGCTTCGCAAAAAACACTGGATGTTGCGTAAAAACTACAGTGCGTGTGCGTACGTGTGCGTGCGCGTGTGTGTGCGTGTGCGTACGACCTTTGACCCACCTGTCAGCGTGCTGAGGACGTGCTCCTGGCTGGGGTCGGTCTGGCAGCGGCGGCTGTCCAGGACTCGCTTCACGGAGTCCAGCAGCCCGAAGACCTGGCCCAGACTGCTGAGCACCGCGATGTCTGTCTCACACACACACACACACGCACGCACACACACACACACACACAGATTAGCAGATTCATTTTTCTTTCAGTCTATCCCACTGCAATCTCTCAGCCAACCCATCGACCCAATGACTCCGCTCATTCTGCTGAGCACTGCTCCGCCTGTCACTCACAGATCAGCGGATTGGTTTCAATCCGGTCCACCCAGCTACAGCCTTTCAGCCAAGCTGTCAGTCAAATAACCCAAAGGACTGCCACGCAGTACTTATGCTTTTGAGGCTGTGATATTTGCCCCTGAAATACACGCGAAATAAACCTAAAACAAATTTGTTTGCTTTTTGAATCATGTTCAAATGTTAGTTTTAACAAGAGTTTTAAACATTATTAGCACATTTAAGCATGACTTAAGTTCAAGCTAAGTTCAGAATGTTTTATATGAGTGTCGAAGGAGGACGGCTGTGTGAATTCAGCCTGCCGGGCCTGGACGGCACCGGTTCAAGCCCGTGCAGTACCCACCGGGCTCCAGCAGGGCGGCGCTGCGCTGCTGCACTCCCGTCAGCACCTCCAGCAGCTCGGTGCGGATGTTGGCCACCACCTCTCCCATCAGCCCCACGTCCGCGATGCCCTTCCAGAAGTTCAGCGTCTCCTCTGGGGCAAAATGGCCGTTAGAGAGCGCCGCCTCTGGGCCTGTGTGTGCGTGTGCGTGCGCGTGCGCGTGTGCGTGCGCGTGTGTGTGTGTGTGGGGGGGTGGGGGGTGGTGCTGGCTCAGGGGAACGGGTAAACGCTCCAGCTGAGCCACAGGCCGGGAGGAAATGGGGGGAGCCGGAGGAAGGCCGGCTCCACCCACATGGGGGAGGGGTAGACTCACCAGAGATGTCCTCCGTTTCCCGTTTGCTCTCTGCCTCTGTCATGACCGGGACAGCCCTGGGGCTGAACTCCACCGTGGCGACGGGTTCCTCCAGCCTCTCCTCCACTATGATGGCCTGACCTCCGTTCCCCACTGACAGACAGACAGACAGGCGGACAGACGGACAGACAGACAGGCAGACAGACAGACAGACAGGCAGAGGCAGACCACTTCAAAGTCTTGGACTCTTAAGGGTTATGGCCCTAGTTTCACATGAAGGAGTAGGCTGGAGACATGGACAAGTTTACTTTATAGGGGTATTAGTGGGTGTGGCCTGTCTCACCTTACAGGGGTATTAGGGGGTGTGGCCTGTCTCACCTTACAGGGGTGTTAGGGGGTGTGGCCTGTCTCACCTTACAGGGGTGTTAGGGGGTGTGGCCTGTCTCACCTTACAGGGGTGTTAGGGGGTGTGGCCTGTCTCACCTTACAGGGGTGTAAGGGGGTGTGGCCTGTCTCACCTTACAGGGGTGTTAGGGGTGTGGCCTGTCTCACCTTGGGGGGTGTTGCGGGTGTGGCCTGTCTCACCTCATTACGGTGTTCGGGGGCGTGGCCTGTCTCACCTTGGGGGGTGGCGGGTGGGCCTGTCTCACCTTGGGGGGTGTGGGGTGTGGCTGGCTCACCTTGGGGGGTGGCGGGTGTGGCTGGCTCGCTGCCCTGCAGGGGGAGCCGCGTGTTGCTGATCAGCAGGTCAAACTTGGTGCTGCGGCAGGTGTTGGTGCACACCGTGTCATGCTGGTAAAAGTCAATCTGCCTCGAGTCCATCATTTTCCTTCAGCAGAGAGAGAGAGGGGGGGGGAGAGAGAGGAGAGAGGGGGGGGAGAGAGACAGAGAGAGAGAGAGAAGAGAGAGGGGGGGAAGAGAGAGAGAGAGAGAGAGGGGAAGAGAGGGGGGGGGAGAGAGAGACAGAGAGAGCGAGAGATTCACCTTAAATTTCCCTCAGCCATATAAATGAATGTAAAAAGTAAAAATGCGGGGTTTGTGAGCCAGCCAAGAACTGGACCCGCGACTCCGAACTCATCCCAAGGGCTCGCCCCAGCTGGCCGGCCTTTCATTCCAGGCTAATTATAAATAAAGTTTCCGTCCAAACGTTACGCAAATGTTAAACGCAAATCACAGGGAAATGCAAATCTTTTGTCTTTCTATCCGCTATCGTTATGAGAATGTTCCGAAGGGGGGGTGGCAAGATTACGCAGCCAAAACAACGCTGGCAGAGCAGTTCCGGAGAGTTCGCGAGACGGAAGAGTGTTCGGAAGAGCGATCGTACCTTCTCTCTCTCTCCGTATCGCACGCAGCCCAGAGACGTCGAGGAGGGCACGCAGCGGTCTATTTAATGACACTTTTTGGGCTTCGAGCGGACGCGTGTGGCCAAGCGTAAACATGTCTGTGTTTTTGTGTTTTTTTATCTACTAATGTCTGTGTTTTTGACTGTTTTTAAGAGCTGCACTGAGGCAAATTCCTATCAACTGTGTTGACATGGCAATAAAGTATTGATTTGAATTGAACTGAAAAACTTTTTGTACGATATTTCGGCAATTTTATTTTCATTTTATGTTTATTTTATTATTATTTTATTCCACTCGAGTTTACATTACATTACAGGCATTTAGCAGACACTTATCCAGAGCGACTGACACAACATTATACATACAGTAGCATTTACGTTGCATCCATTTATACAGCTGGACGTACCTTGCTCAAGGGTACAACGACAGTGTCCTACCTGGGAATCGAACCTCTGACCTTTAGGTTACAAGACCAGCTCCTTACCCATTATACTACACCGCCGCCATTAAATTATGCACAAATTCAAAATTCGCACAAAAAACAGTTGGATGGAAACTACAGTGAAAATTTAAATTGTTTCTCAGTAATTCAGAGGAAAGGTAAAATAAGTCTGTTTTTCTACTTTCCTCCTCAATCATTTGAACAGCTGGACTTTGGTAAATGTATGAGGACAGATATTTTATTTGGCAACAGTAAAAAATGATGTGGGAGGTTTTGTTCCAATGGGAGGCAGGGATTTTTATGACCCCGTCTAACAAACTGTCGCTCAAACGTAACGAACCCTGTGCAGTCGCGCCCCTCGGACGAACCCTGCCCCTTTACCTGAGCATGACCCCGCCCCTTTACCTGAGCATGACCCCGCCCAGCCGGATGGCCCTCTTCCAGTCCTTCAGGGTCGCTTTCCCCGCCAGGTGGACAAACTGCTTGGGGCTGATCAGCTGGTCGTCGTACTGCAGGGGGCGACAGAGAGTCAAAACAGGTTATTTTGACAGCGCACGTGCAACACGGCAGTGAACTTCAAGGTTTGGTGCAATAGTTCATACGCTCTTTCCAACGGTGTAGATTTCACATTGGACCACAGAATTGTCACGTGGAATGCTCTTGGTATAATATACAAATATCTGCAGATAATCAAAACGTTATTTTCGGAAATAAGCTGAAGTACTGGGTTTCCATCCATCCATCCATCCATTATCTATACCTGCTTATCCTGAGCAGTGTCCATCCATCATCTATACCCGCTTATCCTGAGCAGGGTCCATCCATTATCTATACCCGCTTATCCTGAGCAGTGTCCATCCATCATCTATACCCGCTTATCCTGAGCAGGGTCCATCCATTATCTATACCCCCCCTTATCAGGAGCAGGGTCCATCCATCATCTATACCCGCTTATCCTGAGCAGGGTCCATCCATCATCTATACCCGCTTATCCTGAGCAGGGTCCATCCATTATCTATACCCGCTTATCCTGAGCAGGGTCGCAGGGGGTGTTGGAGCCTATCCCAGCGTGCATTGGGTGAGAGGCAGGAATACACCCTGGACAGGCCGCCAATCTATCGTAGGGGCACACGCACCATTCACTCACGCCTATGGGCAATTTAGAGTCTCCAACTAGCCTACCTGCATGTCTTTGAGTGTGGGAGGAAACCGGAGTACCCAGAGGAAACCCACGCGAACACAGGGAGAACATATAGACTCCACACAGAAAAGCCCCAAGCTGAGATTCGAACTCACAACCTTCCGGCTTAGGCGACAGTGCTACCCACTGCCCCACCACGCCACTGATATTTCTGTCTATTTATTATTATTGATGTTTTATGTTTCGGTCTGGGCTTCTTGGTTTCTCCACTTCTTTATGTCATTGCAGAGTGCTGTTAATGCCTCTATTTTTTATTGAACAAAAAGACAACAAAAGCAGTGGGGAAACAAAGACTAGACGTGGCTCACCTTCACACATTTCACATTGATGCCAGGGCAGACAAACTTCTTGAACAGCAGCACTGCTTTGCTCTCGCCACAAGTGATGGGATAGCCAAACTCCACCTCCTCCCCGTCGGCAATCATCTCTGTCAGGACATACACGCATGCGCACGCACGCACGCACGCACGCACGCACATACGTACAAATACACACGCACAAATACACAAGCGCACACGCACACAAATACACAATCGCACACACACACACACATATACGCATGCACGCACATACATACATATACACACACACACACACACAAACGCACACACACACACACACACACACACACACACACACACACACACACACACACACACACACACACATGTACGCACACACACACGCCCACATATACATGCACACACAAAAAACACAAACTGTTAGAAACGTTCTCTTGGTCTGACCTCTTGACACCATTGCATGCAGATGCCGAAACTTGCAACATAAAAGTATTGCACAAACTTAAGGAATCCACCAGCAAATGTGGGAAAAGTTTAAAGACAGAAAAAGGACTGTGGAAAGACAAAGTTTGCACATTAGCTCAGATTCCGCATTAGTATATGTATACGTAGTATGGTAAGCACTTTTGTACGTCGCTTTGGATAAAAGTGTTTGCTAAATAAATGTAATATAATGCAATGCAATGTAATGCAATGCAATGTCGTGTAATGCAATGCAATGCAATGCAATGCAATGCAATGCAGTGCAATGCAAATGCAATGTAATGCAATGTGGCCTACTCACCCTGGTGTGCATCCACGGCTGTAAGGGCAGCATTAGCCTCTGCACACTCCTCTCCAATCCTGCAGAGGGGAGTACAGCCGACCGTTACCATGCAAACGCGACAGAGGATGTACTGCTGGGTAACCCCGGGAGACTGGTACCACACCAGCAGTACCAGCACCGGGGCTGTATCTGGGCCCGTGTCAAAGCGGTTTGACGGTAGCCTTGTATTTGGGAAGTAACACAAACAGCTAAAGGTCACCACTGGTGCCAAACACTCAGTACAGGGGTTCCCAAATTGTGGGTCATGACCCCATGTGGGGTCACCTGAAAATTTTGGGGGGAAAAAGTATATATATATATATATATATATATATATATATATATATATAAATTTATTTTTAAAGTTTTTTTTTTCTCTGGAAAATATCTGAATGTAGGCTACCCAACGTTAATAAAGCAATGAGGCACGAGGGGTCATGGCATATCACCAATAAAGACATGGCTAAAGGGGTGTGGTTAGGCACGAGGCGTGTGGTGGGCGGGGTGTTTGGGTCGCGCAAATTTGTGAACGTTCATTTGGGGTCGCATCAGAAAAAAGTTTGGGAACCCCTGAATTAGTTAAATCGTTAAAAGACAAACATCCAAAACACAGGCAAAGTTTCAGTCAAACAGCTGCTTTAAGGTACGGATGACAGGTTGAAATGCTCTGTGTACAGTGAGCCCAAAAATAGCACTTCAGGGACAGCCGTGTATTCCACATCTTTCTCTCAATAACAGCATTGACCGTACTCGAAATCGTGTTGTAATGGTCCAAATACAAACGCAGTCAATAGTGCATTTACAGCATGTGGGAATAGAGAGTCTAGGAGAAAAAACACCCAATAATATGGATATGGAGTATCACTGGCCCTTGTCCTATGCTGCTGGACACTGTGTGTCTTACGCTGGCCCCCCTGCACGCTATCGTTGGGGCGCTTACCCCTGTGTGATTGGCTGGAGCTGCAGGATGACCTGCGTCTTCGAGACGTCGTCGGGGTCACCGTCCTCCCCGGTGGCGTTGACCACCACCACGTCCCCCATGGACATCGTGACCTCCGCGTCCGCCATCGGCTTCTAGTAGGGCATTCTGGGAGGAACCACGGATATATTGCAGTTACAGGCAGCCCAGATGGGGGATTTATAGCCTCGCAAATAACCCCATTCATTTAGGGATTCTGAAGGGGAAATATTAATATTTCAGTGCCTATATTATTGGATGATGTAGACATGACAGTAAAGGCTGGTTATTAATTCCAACATTATTTATTTATGAGCAGGTCAGAGGGGGATAACCATCGTGCTGCATCAGACCTACTCCTGATGAAGAAGCAAGAACTGCTTGCCTGCAAGAAAGTTCTGGAAACGTGTGACACTACTCCTACTTTCAAAACAAATGTTCCGGGAAAGGTTCAAGCCAAAGATTTAAGTTGTTTGAAGCACATTTTATCGCAGTAGGCTGATGACCCATTTGATAAGAATGTCCAAATGCAAATCAGTCTTATCCTGGTTTGCCTTTTTTTTCCCCAACTGGGCTGGTACCAGGGCCTGGGTCAGGACACAGTCCAACCCTGCTCGAATGTTGCGAACACAGTGTGATCTCAGTGTGATCTCTCCTAAGCAATTTGTTTCAGGCACCTAAGCTGGTCTTTAGAATGGCACAAGCAGAAGGTGTAGACGGGCCAAGGATAGAGTTTGTGCACCACTGCTAGAGAGTCTATATTAAAATGACAAAGATTATAAGACAGTGTTCTAAAACTCCACTGATTTCAATTACCAGTCCTGATCGCTACATCAGCATTAGAATGTCCAGTTATGAACATTCTATTCTCATATTTGGAATCTTAAAGGGTTAAGTAAACCATTTGATTTGTTCATGGACTGACGGTGTGTAATCATACATCTGGAAACAGGGGGCAAATTAAGTCACTCGACAAATGACTGTAATTTAACACTGTGTGCACAGCACAGCAAGGAGCGAGATCACCATGCGTATAGTAATTGTCTAAAATCGTTTAAATTAGTATTGTTGAAGCTCTCAACAATAGCTACAGAATGCTTTTTGTTCAACAAGTATTCAACAGATTAACTTAAGCAGGTGCATTTGCATAGTCTGAATTTAGGCTGAGTTTATGAGGAGTTCTTAAGAACAAATAAGCTATAAATGTTCCAGTGTCCTATGCCAAGACTAAAGATTGAAGTGCTTCCATTTTCAATCACTTTGTTTCAATAGTAAACATGCTAAATGCCAGCTAGCACCATTTTCCATGCAAGCCATTTATCAACGCTTTTCACAAGCCGTATACTAACAGCTAAATAGTTCTACCTCAAGTTATTTCTGTAGAATTGACAATCCATACTGTACCCATCTGACAACTAATTGTGAATCCAATAACGTTTCCCCAACTTTTCAGTATAAATAATGAACAGATAACTATTTGGATATATCTGAATCCATAAACATAAATCGCAACTGTAGACCATAGGCGACTGCCATACAGTGTATGGGTTCACAGAATAGCAAACCAATCACCGAGTTAATACGATTTTGGAGGTCTGAAGGTTCAATGCAAAGACGGTCTCTGACTAGTCGTTAGTCCACCGGACATTAGATAACGGAATATTCTGGCGAGGCAAACTAGCAGCTGCTTTAACTCCTTGTGAAAAAGCGTAGCCGCGGAAATGGTTCTGATCTTTGAGGTCACAAGCTAATACTAATTATGACATGTTTACTTTGTCTTAGTTCCTGCTGCGAATAAGTGAGAATGTGTTTTTGTCTTGACTTCGTTGAAATTCTGCAGACGTGTGCTCACAGAATGCCCCCTCTAACCAAGAATTGATTCAGACTCCCAGGTCTTTTTGGGAAACTGATAACCCCAAAATCTAGTTTATTGATGTGTCAATGCATGGAAAATAAAACTATTAAAACTTATTTATGACCTGTTCTACAGCATGGTTTTGTTGTGTAGCAGGCGCCAGTCAGGCACTACAGTCGGGATTGTGGTGACAGCTTATCAGGCAACGTAATGCTCCGTTGCGTGACAAGGATATTACCCTGTCGGGTTAAATTTACCGCCGGGCAGGCCTGTTGCCGTGCGCAGTCACATTTATTTCATTTATTGTATGTTCGCCGGAGTTTGCGAACATCAATACACACCATCCATTCGTTTAGGTATGATTTTAAATGTATCATATTATGCGGTAATTTATTTGGCCTGCCGGCGTCTCTAAAGTTGAACGAAGGGAGACGAGATCACGACCACGAAAGCTGAACAATTCCACGTGAATTGTAGCCTCCTGGGGTGGGAGGCAGGTAACCCATCCAAGTCACCAGTTGGCAGGATACAAACCCATGTTGCAAGTTACGTTTCAGCCAACTTCTTGTCTAAAGCCACTGACTAGCTTAATGCTAATTGTGAAGAGTAACGTAACCAAAGTATGACGCCGAGTGAAATCCTGGACGGGGTGATCAAATTCAAACTGCAGGAAAGGGCGCCTTTTTGCAACAGGCTAACTCAATGGGTCAACCCGCAGGTTACTAGCAAACTGCATCAACAGGGCAACAACAAACAATACTCATACATACTGCTTTGTAATAATGGAAGCAAGTCTGCTGGCGAAATTTTATTTGGAAAATGTCATACATGGCTGGAATTACTTTCTAACATTAGCTAGCTAGCTAGCTAACGTTATGCAAGTTGGTTAATGTCGGGCTTCTTTTCTTATTTACCCGGATATTGGACGTTGATGTTAAGCCCAGCTGAGCTCGAGCTTTCATTTCGGAGCCGTATCTTGTCAGCTAGGGAGCTAGCTATCTTAGCTGCAACCGTATAATAAACCATAACCAAGTACAAATACATCCAGATAAAGCAGTATGGTGTGTTTCCACTTGTACGGCTACTGCTCCTACAACTGAGCGTAACATCAACAAAAGTTTATAACGTACGACGCACTGCTCGTCTCAGCCGCCGACGTGCCTCCGTCTTCCCCTTTTCCCTTCCTCGCTCCCCCTCAAAATGACGTCTCCCTGTGCGGCAGCACGTACACTCACAACAGCGCGCGGCGTTGCCCCGCACAAAACGGGTGCGTACGCTACTCCGGGGTGTTTACCCCTTACAACACCCCCTGGCACTCACGAGGAAGGCCATTGCCCAGTTTTCGTCCCTACGAACAGCAACAAATCGTTACGTTAGTTAAATTCAAGGATTGGTGTTTTTTCCTTACCGTTTTACAGCGTCGCACACATTCTTGGATTCCACAGAGGTTTCGCACATGCGCAGTACAACCTCACCAAACTTCCTGCTGAAGGTTGGGCTGTTTCTGGCGCTGGATTGAACACAGACTTTTCGTGCCTCGGAATTAATTCGTGTTAATTTGCGATCTGTACCAAAAAAAAACATTGCGAACACCTAAATAAGTACTAACCAGGGTAATTTAATGGAGATTTAATGAATTAATTCTCAAGATAATATGACAATTCACTCCAGTGTGGCCCGAAGCAGGCATAGCTAGTATGGCCTAGCACGGCTCAAGGTTTTATCTAAAGGTGAAAAGGTAGCTACCATTGAAAATAATTGTTTGTTTAATGAATGCAAACATTTTGCCAACACACTTTGCAGTAACTAGGACCTGTATTAATTTGCAAAGTGAATAATTCATTTCCCTGTAATTTTTCTTAACTAGGTGCTTTTCACGTCTAGATGGATTATGTACCCTCTTAAACCACATTATGTCAGAAATAGGTATGCGTGTCATGAATTAAATTGTCATGTTCATACAGTGCTGACTGCTGTATAGCAAATGGATAGGTTTGGTTTGGATTTGGATCAAATGAAAGACAGGTTAATCAAAGGACTGTTAATTAGGTGAACACGTTTCATTTCTTTAATCATTTTTTCCCTTAAACTTATTGACACAATTCAGATTTGGCTCCTTATCATTTACTTTGTCTTTGAATTATTAATTATCTTTCAGATGGTTGGTTTTATTGATCAGGTATCCACACTTTCACCAGTTAAGAGCCTATTGCTTCACCTCAGTCTTCAATTTGATTGGTTAAAAAAAAAACCTTTTTATATAATTGTTTCCAATGTAGTACAATAAGAAAAATATTAACAATGGAATTTTATTCTTCATGCGGCTACCTTTGCATAGAGGTATAAACCTTGTAGCGTGAACAATTAGAAAATTAACACCTTAAACTCTGGATTGTTTAGAGGCATGACATGGTGTGTGTGTGGGGCTAACTTTAGTATCTCTATTTAAATTTACAACCTGATTACCTTGCATAATACACAATACGATCAATATGTGATAGTTTATTTTGCCTGTATTGACTATTGCATCGTAAAATGCTAACCCTTTTTTACAAAGATCACAAATTTGTTATTTGTCAACATATTCAATTATTATAGATACACTAATATAGACCCAACAACCACAAATCGGTAATCGTCCTGAATCACAGATTTTGAAAGCATCCTTAACAACCCGAGAGATTTTATGTTATGTATGCAAGAGCAGTGAAACCTCCCCCCACAAGTTTTTCTTTCTTAATTACCATTGAATAGGGGCGCCAAGATACACGATCATCGGCAGCCCGAGTGCACAAAAATTGTGCGCCCGAAATCTCTTGATATAGATTCCGCAGAGAGGAAGCAGTTTCCCACCCCTTCCCTGTACCAGTCACGGTACACGCCCTTTTTATCGTAGAAATGCACCCGGGAAAACGCCGTATTCCGACATACAATCTACATTCGTGGTGGCTTATTCTCATAGGTTTCTGTTTCATTCTAGTTGTAAACATACAAAATTTAATCATTATTATGAATACAAAATCCAATTTAAACTTTTTTATGTATATTATTGTAGAACAAAAAACGTAAACTACATGAAGCGCCGCTACTAGAGCATGATGGGATCTGTGAGCATTTCAAATTCTATTGGTCAAAGGAGAATCGTCTGAGCCTATACGAATTGAACGTGTTGCGTTCGCTTATAAAATGGGTAAAACATAGGAAAGAGACGCGAGAGAAACTGGAGGCGACGCATAGATTAAATAGCTGTAATTGCTGGATATAGGCTACATTTTGTGGCGATGTCGGGGTATCGATAGAGGCTATTACAGGGATGCACGGAATCACGCCAGTATGACATTTTGCATTTACCTAGCTATGTGTTTACAATCAGACGAAAGACATTGAACGCGAGGTTGGTCATAGCTTGCTAACCTTCGCCACCTCGATTAAAAATATTTTAAGCGTATTTCTTTTACTTCTGCGTGCCACCGTGCAACATTAGCCTAGTTTGGCTAAATCGAACCTGTACGTTAAAAATAGATGAGTTTGCCCTGTTTCAAGCACCAAATTGTTTTTTCTTATAACTCAGTCTGGATAAAAGTGTCTGCCAAGTTAATTTAATGTAGGCTAATGTTTGTTGATCTAAACAATACTAGGCTAAATCGGTGAAAGTTGTTGTTTCATTTTCAGATGAAACTTCACCATTTCAGTCCTAGCTGTATCATCCAGGGTAGAAACCATCCATAATGAGTGTTATACGTATGCACCGATTTTACCAAAATGTGAGTTGCCCATTTGTCTAAACCTTACAAACCACACATATGAGCATGCATGTAAAAGTCATGTGCTTCGAGTTTGTGGAAATAACATTTATTTTTGATTTACACCACAAATCAACCCACAACGCAAATATCTAGACATTTTTTTAACAAGGTCCAAAATATTAATACACCGTTGAAATGAGACTGCGTTACAAAGTGACTTCAGTAATTTCATTCCCTACTTTTAGCACAGACTGTGACCATTTATCTATCAGATGAGCTGTTATTTGTCCAGGAGCTCTAATCACTGATGGGGTGGGTCTGTGGGTACTTTAAGTGTTTGAACTTGTATTGTTAGTATTTGGTTCATGTTTTCAAGTGATAATTGTAACAAAGAGCTCTTATTAGTTTGACAGTGAATATGAAATATACACAAGCTCAAATACATAGTGTAGGCATGGTGAAGTGATAAAGCATATATCAACAGCAGTGACAGTACTGTTAGTCTTCCACTAGAGGGAGACAAACTGTAGCCACAACGAGCAACAGTAAACGCTGAGAAATCCTACAGCCATTGTAGATGGGCACGGTTGAGACACATTAATGTTCACTTACATTTTAAATATAACTGTCACGGGAAGTGTATTTTTGAAGTTCTTTCAGTGAAATGTAAATAAAATAAAATAAAATAATTTAACAACTCAAAATAATTTATTTTGTGTTGTGCTGGACACGACACTGACACCACCAATTGGGTCATTCTGGAGTTCATAACAAAAAATTGCAATTGCTTGAAAGTTTATCATAAGTGAAATTCTTCATTTCAATTAATGAAAATCATAAGTCCCATAATTTATCAATAGTAGTGTTTAAAGTATTTGTTATAAAATGCATGACAGTTCCGGTGTATTGTTGATCTCATTGCCCTAGTTTTCTGTGGGGTTTTGTTTTGCATCCTTTAAATAGTTGTCAACAGGCAATACTTCTATATTTTTGGTTTTTCAAGCATCCAACATGTCCAGAGTCAAGCTTACTTGCCCTATGAGTTTTTATTTTATTTTTTAAATGCATGACTAACCAGTACTTCAACAATATAAGCATACTCTTCCTGACAGAAACCTACTGAGGCAGAATATCTGGGGTTGTGTTCATCACTAAACACAGTCACACAAAATGTAGTACAAGGAAGGCCCCGGTTTCAATGATGCCATGCTCCACCAATCAGATACAGGTGATACAGAACATAGAGCCACTATATATTTTAAAGGGCACAAAACAAGCCTCTGTGTGTGTGTGCGTGCGTGCGTGTGTGTGTTTTTGGAAAATGTATATATAAAAAGTTTCCATTATTAATGTCCATGGCTGATGTCACCATGGTAACAGGGAATGGGGACAGATTGCATGGCCATGGTAACTGCTCAGCGGAATTCTTTGTGATTACTTCAGGACTCGGAACCTCTAGATATGTTTCACACCCAACTGCCAGAGCACTACACTCCCATTTAACATCCAGGTGAAGCACATTGCTCGGTAATGCAACACGCCTGCTCTGCCAAGCGTTTTACATTCAACCCTCCGAACACAAGTTCAGGTCCCCTAGACCTAACGGACAGCACAGATGGTAATACTAGTCCTAGCACTCTGAACCACATTCTGATTACTGCTCGTAAAATATAGCATTCTAATAAGACCGTTGAACTTTCATGCCTCCCCCTTTCATCCGATTTCAGTTTCAGTAGAGATGGTTTCACTGTTATATCAGAGGCTGTTTTTTTCACATGGCCATACATGCTTCATTGAGCTACTGGGACCCTAAGACCCAGGCTGTTATACAGCTCCAGGGAAAGAGGCATCGTTCTGCTGCTCCGACGCTCGTGAACACTAAAACCCACTCTCCTCTGGCGTGTGCACGCAGGATGGTCACACTTTCTTTATCAACAGTCTGGAAAAAAGAACCTTGAGGGACCTGAGAGCCAATCAGAATCCAGGAGAGTAAAATAACAGAGGGTGGGTCGTCGATATGCAATTGGGCATGAGGGAGAGCTCAACACTGACCCCTCTGGCAGATGGGGGGAACTGCAAGTCTGCACACACCTCCTGCCTCGGCTGCGGGTTCCAGTGCGGTAGCTGCAGCATCTGCTGGTCATGTGCAGAGCACGAGGGCGGACAGTTCCCCAAAAAAGTCTGCACCCTTCCAAACGGGCGGAGAATGCCGCGGTCACGAGACAAACCCACAGTCTGGAATTAGACGTTCCAAATATGAAAACCAAATCAACACACAAAAAAAAATAAAAAATGTGAGCCCTATGATTCCCTTAGCCAGAAACTATTCCAATTGGCCCTGCTAGACTTTTAAAACCCTGGGAAACACTGAAAACACTGCTGGCTTTGCACAATGAAGGCCTAGTTCCACAAAGAATCAGAAGATAAACCACAATTCATAATAATCATCTACTTATCCCTACCAGTCACACCTGATATTTCTGACACGTCAAATAGTCAATCAATTGTCACTCACTTCCCAGTAATTTAAGTACCCTGTCACCACCATATCTGCATATTTTAAATAGCGCTGGTCTATTATATAAATTTCACAATTTCATCACTGTTTATATAGTTATAATTGTAGTGTGACCCACAGCATTCATTGCATCTTGAGTTATTTACATATTTTTTTGTATCTTCAGTTCATCTTTTATCACTTTCAGGTTTCAGGAAGGCAGGTGTTTAAGGGAATTTTTTAGCTGCAAATTTAAGGGGAACAACAGCATGGACTGCACTGTAGGACTCCATTTTAGTGCATCATTAGAGATGACATTAATGCAAAAAGAAAAATGTATTGCAGATGATTCATTCATAAGTAAAATATGTACAGTGTAGGAATCGTCCTCAAATATACATACATACTCTACGATAGCATGAGATTTAAAGCAAACAACATTTTGGCACATATGTTGCTGGTACACCACTTTGGTAGTGGTTGTGCGGGCGGGGAGGGGGGGTGGGGGGTTAAATGAGGTGTTTATTTTACATCTTGTTTGCCAGTCCTGTCTGAGAAATGTTCCACCTCTCACGAGAGACTGATCTAATGCCTATAAGCACAGCCTTTCTCTGCTGGGGAAAAGGTACAGCAGCTCCAACTGTCCCAACGGGGGAAACTGGAAGAAACGGGGGGGGTGGGGGGGGGACCATGGCAACTAGCTCCAAAGTGCAACATCTCGAGGGAGGGGGGAAAAGAAAGGGCTGCCAGCTTGCAGTTCCGAGAAGACGGGCGGATCCTCTGAGGGGGGAGAGCCAGGCGCCTCCTGAACCTGAACCCGACGGCACTCTGCACGAGCACAGCCGCTAACCGCACGCGCGCGCAGGTCAGAGGTGCGGCAGGGCAGGCGCAGCGCTTCCTCAGCGAAAGGCCGTCCAACGCGTGAGGGGCGATGATGTCACAGGGGGAGCTAAGTCCTGCCACCTCACCGAGGGTGGACCGAAGGGGGGAAAAGAGTGGCTGGAAGGAGATTTTTGTCAGGGGGGGGCAAATGGGGTCGGAGGTCAAAGGTCAGTCAGCAGTTGCAGCTCTTCTCCCGCTGGGCCGCCGCCTCCTCCTCCTCCTGCTCGGCGGGGTAGAGCGCCTTGGCGCTCAGGCCGCTCTTGACGCCGTCCCAGCCCTCGCGGGTGCTGATCTCGCCCATCTTCATCAGCTCGTAGACGTCCCGGGTGAGCAGCTCGAAGGCCCGGTCCACGTTGCTGTTGCACTTGGCCGAGGTCTCCACGTAGCGCACGCCCAGCGCCGCCGCCAGGTCCTCCGCCTCCTCCCGCCTCACCTTGCGGTCGCGGCCCAGGTCGCTCTTGTGCCCGACCAGGATGTAGACCATGTGGTGCGGCAGCACGTGCTCGCTCACCTCCCGGTGCCACTCCCTCACGTGCTCGAACGTCTTGCGATTGGTCAGGTCGAACACCAGCAGCCCGCCCACCGAGTTGCGGTAGTAGGAGGTGGTGATTGACCTGGAGAACGGGTAGGGGAGAGAGAGAGAGAGAGAGAGGGGGGGGAGAGGGAGGGAAGATAGAGAGTGAGCGAGAAAGACAGAGAGAGAGACAGCAAGAGAGAGAGAGAGAGAGAGAGTCTACAACCACTTCATTTAGCAAGTAATGCGAACTGACCACACATTTGGCTCATGCACCCAACATATTGTCACTAACTTAGCTAATTAGCCTTTGTTTAGCTAACAAAGCATCACACAGATTGAATATGATTGCCAACCAATTATCAGTTTGGGTAACGTGACCTAACCCTTTGCTTTGTTGATACTGCATTAAATGTCCAGTGGAGTTTATACTAACGAAGCAACAATCTTTTCTCATTTGTTTATGTAGCAGTTACAGACACTGCTACAGGCCCAGGTCATAACTTGTCTCTGACACAGTGGTCCACAGCGCATTATAACGGCTAGCAAACTGGGCCGGTGGCTCCAAGGTGGTGGTTCAACTCCCAAGTCGGACACTTGAATTAGCATAACTGCTTCAGTACATGTCCCAGCATCCCAGCTGTATGAATGGATTTAATGTTAAAAATAATAATAATAATAATCTGTCAGTCACTCTGTATGCTAAATGGCTAAGTGAGTGAGCTGAAAAGAACACAGTGTCCCGCAGGGCAGCCTCTTAACGCTGGAAAAGCACAGGGCCCAACAAGACAATCACGAGTAAGGTGTCTGTAATTTGTGTTCCTGTGCAGAGAACCGCTGTATCCCTGTGCTTATTGCGGCCGCACGTGCGGCTCACGCACCTTCGTCAAGACGGCATGGAGACAGACTGAAATACAGCTTACGCTGAAAGACCGATGCGTTCGAAAAAGCGGCGCGTCCAGTTCAAATGGTAATGACCGGTGCCAGACTCCACTCAAGCAGAGGAAGACGACAATGATCTTTGACAGATTAGATTTACCCTGACAAACGCTGGAATGGCCAGTGACAGATTCATTCACACAGAGAGAGACAGAAATAGAAAGTGACAGATTCCATTCAGATCGAGACTTAAATAGCCATATGCAGATGAGTTCACTACTACATAGAGTGAAATGAAAGCATAGACTTCGACATTTAAGTGATTTTTTAAAAGTGTCCCTTCCACCTGTTTATGATAGGAACGTTACAAGTCTCGACATAATTCGCTGATGGATAAATTAAATCCAGAAGTTGTCTTTTTCACTTAATATTAGTTAGAGACTGTGCTTTCGTGGGGGGTATAATTTTTAAAGCCACATGCATTCCTCTTGCGCGTGACTGATACCTACTGACAAAATACCACGTCAGACTCGCGATAACGGTTTCCTTCAGGCTATGGAATCTAGACAAGCAACAAACTGCGTGCACGTGTAGGCTATTTCATTGTAGCCAATACAGCAGCAATGATGATTATGTGTGAGAGATGTTAAATGGGCAGGGTAATTGCTGCAACGAATTGGGCGTTTTAGGTTTTCCTGTAGCCACAAACTTCCAAAAATATTATCCTTATGTGTTTTCATTGTCACTAGCCTCAAAGCGTGTTCCCCTTTCACTATCAGGATTGTAGGCTACTGCCGTTTGCAGAACCACAAAAAGACTATGAGTCGGCGGTATCATTTTTGATTAATGTTATAAGGCAAATGGCGTATTCTGCCTTTACCCTTGTATATAGGCGTTCAACACATATTTATGTAACGCGACAACTGAATCCAAAGGGGGCGGTATTTATCAAGTAATACATTGATGTACCCAAATTTACGATGAATGCTTGTGATGAAAGGATGATTTTGAATCCTGAAGTGAACGTGACCAATGTGACCTAAATCTCCTTTGGCAGAATTATGTAATTTCTGCATTGTTCCCTGGTCGCAAAATACATTCATATCTCACCCCTTATATTTCTAGATATAATGATTTATTGATGAATGAACATGCAACAAAATATGAACGAGCTATTTGCGGAAATATCATATTAAACACGCAATATCACGCACCTAAACCGCTCCTGTCCAGCCGTATCCCAAAGCTGCAGTTTGATTTTCACCCCCGGTTCAATTTCCAGCGACCGGGCATAGAAATCGACACCGACTGTCGGATCCGCCACATCGCTGTAGATTCCGTCCGTGAAGCGCTTAAGCAAAGACGATTTCCCCACAGTTGAGTCCCCTAGCAGAATGATTCTGAATTGGTATTGCCATAAAATATCCATCGCATGGCTGGAGCGAGACGCAACCCCGGAGATGCGGTAACAAAGCGAAGCTACACTCTGTTTACATCAAGCCAGCGAAAGCCTGCTGCCCAGTCATGAAGTGTGTACGTGCGCGCGCAGAAGGGCTGCAGTCATGTGGTAGCAATTTGTGCGAAGGTAGCCAAATACTGCCCCTGTTTCAGGAACTGAAAATGCACTGCTTTCACCAAGCGGGAATCATTTCTTTGTCAAATGCACGCTTTTTATGGCACAAATATGGTCCCGGCAAGTTACGTTGGCGTGGGCAAAAAGAAACACAGTTGCTCTTGGTGCGTGTGTTTGAACGTTGTAGTTTCTGATAATTATGTACTGGTTTCATGAATTCATTGATTGATGGGAGTCGTTTAAACATATATGGACTTGAAAATGATTATTCACGTAGGCCTATTGATCCTATGATGACCTATTTCGCATCGAGTGGCAAATCTGATATCCCCAAACAATGCCGTCCTTTCCCCTCTTTCAGAGTTATGCAATTGAAATACAACTTAGTGCAGATCAATTGATATGCTTAAGCACAGGGATGAACGTTTCACGCGTCGATATTCCAATACAACCAGGGTCCCGCTTGTTTGCGCGCCAGCGCGATCAACGCTGTCCTTGGTACTGAAAGAACGCAAGCGACGTAGGTAGCTATTGACAAAGCTGTAGAAAGGGAGAGTTGCGTCAATGGAGGTTGGAAACGCTAGACGGTCACGTGGTTCGGTGTAGGCTTCAGATGGTTCCAAACGGATTCTAGCAGCAGATTTGAACGCGCAATTTCCGAACGGAGTATATAGCGCTCTCAGCGATTTATGGTAACTAGAAAACAATTGATGGACAACATTGATTTACAAATACAGTAAATAAACTGCAAGCCGACATATATTGGATGTGTGTGTAGATACATTGCTATGGTAAAGTATAATCAAAGAATTACCTCGAAGTAGAGGATTTGTACAAACTTCCATCATATCACCATTTTGCTATCTACAGTACACCCATAGCCACATATAAGCTACTGACGAAATTACTCTCATTAGTACATGATCTTGTAATTACATGTGTATTTTTGTGTCTTCTGTAGTAGCTTCACTGCACAAATCGAAGTCAAGTACTATCATTAATTACATCTAATAACTACTTAAGAATCTCACCCAGATACTGTAAGCCTACGTACCAGGGACATTTGGTTATATATGTAGAACAGCGCGGTACGAACTGTTTACTGAAAACATTACGCTCATGCTTGCAGTAGAATGGTTGTGCGAATTGAGGCAACTGACCACGATCCGCGATTGCTCTAAAAAGAATTGACCCATTGGAGTGAACGGAGTTGATGCAACTCTCTCTTTCTAGGGGCAATCCGAGTTCACGCCTCCTAGCGCCAACCAGATGAGATGTTACAACTATCTATGGAATTTAATTATTCTTAATTCTTCATCTAAACCATCGACAATTGTTCATATATGGACCAAATACTTTATTATTCATTAAAAATGAAAGTGGTCATAGGTCACTGTTTGTAACAGCTGGGGTGTTCTTTCCGTTGTTATTACCAGTGATCTGGTGATCTGTTTCTTTCATGTACTCTGATTCTGCTTAGAGCCGCACATATGTATAGCATGAAATTGATCCTTAATCTTGCATCCCTTACTCATTGTAGCATGTAGCGGTTGTGAGATGTGGCTGCCAAACGATTTGTACACGGAAACAGGATGCATCTACTCTGTTCATAATGTGTTTTGGAATTAAATCCCTTCAGGTAGAAATATTTGTGCTTTGCCTATAAGAAACGGTATGTGCAATGGAAAATTGTATATGAAGAATGTTGGCTGGACAACATATACAATTTACTTCAGTCCCAATTCTTGGATGGGTAAACAAGCGGCAGCAGTTAGTATTTTTTAAAAATTGATTCCCTCGGTATTTTAGTTGGTCCATTTCTCAATTTACACCAGCAGGGGGCATGTGAACCAAATTTTACAGATGAACAATTTAATGCATTGGACTGTTCTCGCCTGCAGATGGCGCTAATAGAGTTTCTCTTTTGACGGGGTCCTGCTCTTTGTGAGATGAGGGAAGGCAGTAGATGGTAAGTGAAAGGGCACGAAGAAGAGCACATTTCCTCATTGTAAATAGTAAAATTCCAGGAAACCAGGGATTGACAATCTCCCTGGAGTTCACAAACTTCAGGTGGTTATCGGATGTAGGTGCCAAAAAAACAAATTTCCCCATAGAAGTCCATTCAAAACTATGAATTTACCCTGGCCATATTATACTATTTTGGACTGCAATTTTAAATGTAAATGTTTTTTTTTCTTAGCCCCACAGAGGAAGATGATATTTTTTGGAATCATGGAATCAGTAAGCGGAAGCTGACTCCATTTCTTATATATCTCAATGGTAAAGTCCTATGTTAAAATCTGAGAGTAAAATTCTGTTGCCAGATTCAAACACAAAACCCAACCCAGTCAGTGGTGATCTTGGCAACCAGCACTCACGTTTTAATTGGCTGTGAATGAAGAGTAGGTGCAACGAAAGGAAATAGCACAGTGCTTAGGAAACCATTGCATTAGTGGAGATTGCTGGTTCAAATCCCAAATGGAACATAGGTAATCTTATATGTTGGAACTATACAATAATAATTTGAATCTGTTCTAATAGTCATATGCAATTTTTATCATTTTCTAATGAATTACTATATGATAATATTATACTCTTTGTTTTCATAAATAAATTACAAGTTTTAAAGATGTTTCTGTAATAATCTTTTACATTACATTCATTATTTTAATGTCACTATAATGTTGAAAAGTGCATACATACAACACACAAACTGGAATAAAAGAAAACAGAATTAGACACACACGCAAACAGATTTATTTTTATACGCTTTAATAATGCAATGAACATAGCATACATATGAGATCAGGATTTACAGCAGATAAGCAAGACTCTATCTGACGCGAGCTGGGTGTGGAGAGCTTTGTCATGAAGACGGCAATGTGTGTCATGCGTGTGCGTGTGTGATGTGTGTCGTGTGTGTGTGTGTGTGTGTGTTGTCCATGTGGGTTGGGGGTGGGTGTATGTGTGTATGTGTTTGCATGATTGTATTTGTGTTTTTGTCTGTGTGGGGTGAGTGTATGTCTGTGTGGGGTGTGTGTGCGTGTTTGTCTGTGTGGGGTGTGTGTGTGTCTGTGTGGGGTGTTTGTCTGTATGGGGTGTGTGTGTGTGTGTGTGTGCGTGTTTGTCTGTGTGCGGTGGGCGTGCTGTTTTCCTTCCTCAGTGACGTCACACTGTTCCCCGTAATGTGGAAGCACAGACTGCACCTGTGAGCTGGAGTGGAAATCCCTTAATGGAGGGAGTTGTTTGCCTCCTGGTGAATCAGCACAGCTGTCGCTGTGGGCTTAAGGTGGACTCGCCCGCGCACTGGAACTGCCGCTTACGTGTCCTATGTTCTCGGTGCAGCGTCTCTCAGACAAACAAAAAAAAACACAGTGGCCAGGGCTCGGCTCTCCAGGGACAACGCGGAGTTCGTCTTTCCGCATTGACCTCGTTCCGAACAAAAACCTTGTTCCTGTTTGCTCGCCCCAGCTGGACTGTTCGCCGTGCGAATCCAGCGGTAACGCGCGGGGGCGTGCGGCTGGCCCTGCGGCTTCGCAGAAATGACCTGTTTCAGGTGTTTGTTGTTTGCTCGTTTTCTGGAACCGGTGACTCATTCTGTTCGGTGACAAACGTGTTTGTACACATCTCTCTGCGCGTTTGTAAATGTGTATTAGGTCTGTATGTAACAGATTGTGTGTGGTGTGTGTGTGAGAGCTGTGTGTATGTGTCTGTGTGTCTGTGTGTCTGTGTGCGTGAGTGAGTGTGTGTGTGTGTGTGTGAGAGCTGTGTGTGTGCGTGTGTGTGTGTGTACGTGTGTGTGAGCTGTGTGTGCATGTGTGTAGTGTGTGTGTGTGTGTGTGTGAGTGTGAGTGTGGCCGTGTGTGTGTGTTTGTGTGAGTGTGTCCGTGTGTGTGTGTTTGTAATAAATATTGCAATATTATTTGTGTCTAAAAGCTGTTAGGAAGAGACAGGCACGTTCTGGCTGAAGCAGTTAGCTGCTCCTGCAGTTAAACAGACACAGCATTAAAAATGAATGTCGGTTCTGGACTATTAAACCTAAAACAAAATAGATGAGCAATATAACCCAGACACACAGGTGCACATTCAGCTGGTGTACCCTTGGTTTTGTCCTCGCCCTATGAACAACACTTTGAGTTTTTTTGTTATTCGTTCATTTACTTATTTATTTATTTATTCATTTATGCTTCATCAAACGCATGCCTGGGCCGCGACTAACCGGCGATGACCCCCTCACCCCCCCCCCCCCCCCCCCACCCCTTAGGCCGGGCCTGTGTACGCCCGGTCAGGCAGATGGAATTCTGGGAATGCTGCATCTCGCGAGCGGGGCGGAAGAGGCGTGGATGTGTAGTGTGAGGGGTGGGGGGGGGTTGTAGTTGGTGGGGGGGGGTGAGTGGGTGCCACAGGCTGGTTTTGTCTCATTCCAGGGAAGCACACGCTGATCGGGCGTGCGCTGCAGAATCAAGCACACAGTGTCCTGCTCTTCCATAACAGCCTGATAAGGGTTAGGCCCTCTGTGAGAGTGCTCATCTTTCACATTCTTGGCCACTGATCCTCCCCACAAACATACACACAAACACACACGCACAGAAACACAGCAACACTCCCCCACCACCAGTGCACCACAGGCATACGGCTCAGATTGCTTATATTATTAATTAAGTGCGGCTCCGACCACTTCAAAAACGCGTCTGCAGTCCAAGCGCAGCGTGTGTGTGTGTGAGTGTGTGTGTGTGTGCGTGTGCGTGTGCGTGTGCGTGTGCGTGTGAGTGTGTGTGTGTGTGTGTGTGTGTGTGTGCGTGTGCATGTGAGTGTGTGCGCAGCATGTGTGTGTGTGTGTGTGTGTGCGTGTGTGTGTGTGTGTGCGCAGCGTGTGTGTGTGTGTGTGTGTGTGCGCAGCGGGACGGGTAAGAGCTGCAGCCAGCCTAATTCCCTTTCTCCACTTTTCCTCTTTCATCCCAGATGCCTTGAATTTGGAGTGAATGAAGTACACTTACCCACAGGCTGGTGTGTGTGTGTGTGTGAGTGTGTGTGTGTGACAGAGAGACAGGCTGACACGCTGCGCTTTAAATAGAACTAATCCCCCTGATCGCCTGCACTGTCCTGTCCCCCCCTGTCCCCCCCCCTTAAGCCTCTGACTGAGCACGCTCAGGAACCACTCGGCTCAGGTCCACACCTTTTCCATCGGTGGGGCGGGGGGGGGGGGAGGGCGCAGCCCAGATACCGAGAGGTAAGCAGGAGGCAGGACGGGTGCGGGTCTGATGGAGACAGCCAGACTGGGCCCGGTACACACATACCGGGGCGTCCGAACCGCGGGGCAATTGCTGTTGTTGCCTGACGGGTTCCCAGCCGTCTGGTCCCGCCTGTCGTTTGACGATTGCTACCCCCTGACAACCGAGGTCACGATAAACATATCGTTAAATCACGTGTGTGTGATTGCTGACAATTCTGCGTATGCTGGCGCTACTGTTTCTGTGATTTTGACAAATAATAAACAAACACGCGCACATGCATACACACACACACACACATACAAACACACATGCATACACACACACACACACACACACACATACAAACACACATGCATACACACACACACATACAAACACACATGCATACACACACACACACACACGCATGCACATTGAGTGCCATGACCACAACCGATCGCCAATCTCGTTCAGGCACTGTCCGGACACCCCCCGGGGTCCTCGCGGTCTGCCTACAATCTGTTCACTTTAGTGGCAGGAGTGCTCACGTGGAGGCCTGGCAGTGATAACAGGCCATCCCGCTCGCAAACCCCCCCCCCCCGGCCCGCCCCCACCCTCCACATCTGCCCCCTCCCTCAGAATAAACGGGATCTTTGTTTTTGGGAAAATGAGATGTGATGAAACAGGCAGACTTTGTCCAGCTCCCCCATCTAGTTTCCCTCGACCCCCCTCAACCCCCCGGCAGATGGCTAATGATTTATGAACCGGAGAGGAGCCGAAAGTAAAAGCGTGGCTGTGTGAGAGACACAGCCCAGCAGGACTTCAGACTGTGCTGCAGACACAGCCACACGCAGAACAGCCCAGCAGGACTACAGACTGTGCTGCAGACACAGCCACACGCAGAACAGCCCAGCAGGACTACAGACTGTGCTGCAGACACAGCCACACGCAGAACAGCCCAGCAGGACTACAGACTGTGCTGCAGACACAGCCACACGCAGAACAGCCCAGCAGGACTACAGACTGTGCTGCAGACACAGCCACACGCAGAACAGCCCAGCAGGACTACAGACTGTGCTGCAGACACAGCCACACGCAGAACAGCCCAGCAGGACTACAGACTGTGCTGCAGACACAGCCACACGCAGAAACCCAGCAGCACTACAGACTGTGCTGCAGACACAGCCACACGCAGAACAGCCCAGCAGGACTTCAGACTGTGCTGCAGACACAGCCACCCGCAGAACGCCCAGCAGGACTACAGACTGTGCTGCAGACACAGCCACACGCAGAACCAGCCCAGCAGGACTTCAGACTGTGCTGCAGACACAGCCACACGCAGAACAGCCCAGCAGGACTACAGACTGTGCTGCAGACACAGCCACACGCAGAACAGCCCAGCAGGACTACAGACTGTGCTGCAGACACAGCCACACGCAGAACAGCCCAGCAGGACTTCAGACTGTGCTGCAGACACAGCCACACGCAGAACAGCCCAGCAGGACTACAGACTGTGCTGCAGACACAGCCACACGCAGAACAGCCCAGCAGGACTACAGACTGTGCTGCAGACACAGCCTCACGCAGAACAGCCCAGCAGGACTACAGACTGTGCTGCAGACACAGCCACACGCAGAACAGCCCAGCAGGACTACAGACTGTGCTGCAGACACAGCCACACGCAGAACAGCCCAGCAGGACTACAGACTGTGCTGCAGACACAGCCACACGCAGAACAGCCCAGCAGGACTTCAGACTGTGCTGCAGACACAGCCACACGCAGAACAGCCCAGCAGGACTACAGACTGTGCTGCAGACACAGCCAGACACATAACAGCCCAGCAGGACTATAGACCTTGCTGTAGACACAGAACAGCTCAGGAGGACTACAGACTGTGCTGCAGACACAGAACAGCCCAGCAGGACTACAAACTGTGCTGCAGACACAAACACAGCCCAACAGGACTACAGACTGTGCTGCAGCCACAGAACAGCCCAACAGGACTACAGACTGTGCTGCAGACACAGCAGAACAGGACACAGCCCAGCAGGACTACGGACTGTGTTGCAGACACAGCAGAACAGGACAGAGCAGGACTAAAGATTCCAACCCCTGCTGCCAACAAATTCAAATTCATATTTAAACTGTGCATCATTGCTGTGACTTCACAATCTAAGAATATATATAACATATATAATATATATAATATATATATACAATGTATACGGTTGTTAAGACTGTATAAGATCTAAATGATTATTTTGATTGTTTGAAATGTGTGTGCTTGTGTGTGTGTGTTCAGCTCATCATGTTACTAATCCTCTCAGTATCCCCCCCACCCCCATTAAGAGGAAGGATGTGGGGGCTGCATTTCTCAGTACATGTGGAACCACAAAACAAAGCATAGACCACAGCGTTGGAGGGGGCATGAACTTTGAATCAACCAATCAATCACTCAGTCAGCCTATCAATCAACCAAGGTTATTACACTTTCATTGCCGTCATTACAGTGCAAGAGAATGGCTGCAGATCTGTTTGTATCGACAACAAAACAAAGAACACGCCACAAAAGACAGAGAGAAGAGGGCAAGGGGTGTGTGACACAGACTAAAAGAACAACTGCGTTTCAAACGGCAGCCTCACGACCGAAAAAAACAGGCTCTGAGTCAGGGCGCGAATCATAACCAGGTGGCGCAGACGCGCTGACAGATTTTTTAAAAGGCGCCGTCTAAAAAAAACACCGCCAAGAGCCGACGAAGCAATCAGTCGCTCGACGGCGTGGAACAATTTTCCTTTCAAAAAGACCAATCAGGAGGCAAACACTGCTGTGGAAAAACACCTTTGAAATGAAAAAAAAGGGGGGAAACGATTGTAAACTCACTTATGATGTCAGGGATTCACACACAGAGCGGCGCGTCGAGGCGCCAGCCCGCCTTGCGCCCCATTGTGCCACCAGAGGCCTATAAATTATTCAGTGTCACTCAAATATTGATATGGAAATTACCACTGGGAGGACCCGGGAGGGGCCAGACAGAGGGAGAGAGAGAGCCAAGAACCCTCGCTCTCTTTCACTCTCTTTCTCTTTCTCATTCATTAACTGTCCTCTTGCAACAGAAGGTTTTCTGCAGCAAGAGATAATACTGTCAGCGCTCAAAGAGCTTCTCCTGGGCAGATCACGAGATAATTTAAAACGCATACAAGTGTGTGTGTTTTTATATTTATATATATATATATATAAATACACACAGCCCCCACAGCCCCCCTCCTTCCCACCTCTTCCAAAATTTCAGGCAAATAAATCCACAGCTGTACAAATGGGTCAAAAAAAGCAGTGTAAGGTTTCACGCCCACTGCACTTTTTCACAGGGCTGGCGCAGGTCCCGCGTCTGCAGTTTACGGACGAGGACACAAACAGCGGCCGTAAAACTTCAAACCAGCTCGCCATCAAAGCCACTCTCCTCCTCCTCCTCCTCCTCTTCCTCCTCGTGGAGCTGGAAAAGAAGACAGCGGCCCGCTGTATTAGGCACCACCTGCCCCCCCTCACCGCCTCCATCCCCCATCTACCCAAGCGCACAGTACAACTGTGCTTCCCAATAACGGCACCATAGACAACTACTATAATTCTAGTCGTATGCACGTCATATACACATTTTCCATTTAAAATATTCACACCGTGTGTTCTAGGGCGGCAGTGTAGTATAATGGGTAAGGAGCTGGTCTTGTAACCTGAAGGTCACAGGCTTGATTCCCAGGTAGGACACTGCCATTGTACCCTTGAGCAAGGCACCTAACCTGCAATGCTTCACTATATATCCAGCCGTATAAATCGATGCAATGTAAAATGCTGTGTAAAAAAAAGCTGTGTAAGTCGCTCTGGATAAGAGCGTCTGCTGAATGCCTGTGATGTAACGTAGGCATGTGTGTAAGAGAAGAGGGCTGCTTACAGCCCTTTTGGGCTAGGAAAGCCTCACTGGCCCTCCCTCCTGCCCCCCCCCTCCGTCCACCCTCCCCCCCGCCCCCTCTGCCCCCCCCCCCGCTGGACCAGCACATCCCGTCCTGCGTGTACCCGCCGGTGTGCCCATCCACGGGCACAGGATGCGCGATTCACGCTGACCCATTCCTGCCAGTCCAAAAGCACAGCGCGTCCCCGTCGGTTCCCGTGAACCGTCCTCCGTTTCCGCTCGCCGTACAACCGGCCCATCCGGACACGGGAAACCGTCCCGAGGACGACCCGCTCACGTCAGTCCCCCTCGCCCCTCACGGACGCCATCACTGTTCAGGGACGACGTCACTGCTCACTGCTCACCGTCCACACGGCTTCTCATATTAGCTTCGGCCAAACTGGTTATTGGCTGCAAAACTACGTGCCAAAATTTCACATATAAAGTGTATCCTATCCCTGTCTCCCCATGCAGGCTTTTTTAATGTTAAATTCTATATATGCCCCCCCCCCCCACTATCTCTTCTCTCTCCATCTCTCTCACTGACATCCCACAAACAACCCCCCCCCCCCCACCGCCATTCACCTCCACCCCCAACCCCCCGCATTGATTCCGTGTTCAAATGAATCGTAAAGAAAAGCATCTGTATTTTTCTCTCTTTCGTTCTCCACTTCCTGGGAGGGGGGTCGGGGGGGGAGTGACTCCTCTCCGTGGGAAAGAGAGCGGTTTTGAAAACAGGAAGCGGGGGGGGTGGGGGTGGGGGCGGGGGCAGTGGTGGGCAGAGGCACCGCCAGCACTTTTGCGCTCGCCATCCTCCTCTGGCGGGTCACCTGACCGCCGGCGAGCGGCCTCCGCCGTTCTCCCACACAGGAAGTCGTCTCCACCGCCGCGCATCACTTCCTGTTTTCCGCGGGACGGGCGGGCGGGCATTAGCCCCCTGTGACGTGTCCGGCGGGGGTCACGGGAGTAGCATGTGCCCCTGGGTCCTTTTTTTTTTTCCCCTCAAAGGGGGGCTTTGTTTCCAAAAAAACACATGATGCGTAAATAAGAAAATGTGTGTTGAGTGAATCAGCCTTCTCACGTCCCCACGACATGTGTGTTCTGTGTTACGCTTGCTTTCGAAACGACCCTGGACAACAGCTTAGCGGCGTTAGCGTCCCTCTCTTTAGCTCTCTGAGCTCGACACGTCACCCAATTAGCGAGAACCGTTTGCTGCATGTTCGCAGTTTCACACAATAATCACCCCTTTGTTGGACGAGGGCTGCATCTGGTTGACGTGGTTGTCCTCGACAACCACGTACGATGTTTAAGACTCCGTGGTGAAACAGTTCTTGTCATTGGTTTGTTTTCTGTGGAATTCCCTTCACCTTTGGACCGTGTTCTCTGCGGCGTGTGCGCGCTGTCTGTCGAGCGTCCTTCCCTACGGAGCGTTTTCTCCATACAGTGTGCTTTCCGTGGATAAGATAGGCCTTGTCGTCCTTAGAGAGCTGAATTGTTTTGAAGGACACCCCCGTAGAGCTGCACGCGGTGCACACGAACAGCGATTTAAGCGAGAATAAAACAGCATCGCGCACACAGCAGTCAAGAGTTACACACAGAGAAGCTTGCTTCCTGCGGCGATCTGATTGCTGAGTGGTCCAGTTTCTCAGCTCTACCCACCGTCTCTTTGTCATGCTCTCCCTCCCAGTCCTTTTGTGGGCTAAGCTCCGGTGAGATCTCATTCAGGGCCCTGAAATGTCTTTATTATTTTGCACAGCCTGGTTCAGGTGTAGGGCTAAGTCATGCCCAACCGCTGAGCGGTCCATGCAGGACATATAGTACTGGGGCCCTGTATTGAGTGGTGTCAGCCAGTACCTTAGAGTAGGGGGCATGTGTGCACTTAGAGTAGGGGGCATGAGTGCCCTTAGAGTAGGGGGCATGTGTGCACTTAGAGTAGGGGGCATGTGTGCCCTTTGAGTAGGGGGCATGTGTGCACTTAGAGTAGGGGGCATGTGTGCCCTTTGAGTAGGGGGCATGTGTTCTCTTAGAGTAGGGGGCATGTGTGCCCTTTGAGTAGGGGGCATGTGTGCCCTTTGAGTAGGGGGTATGTGTGCACTTAGAGTAGGGGGCATGTGTGCTCTTAGAGTAGGGGGCATGTGTGCTCTTAGAGTAGAAGGCATGAGTGCAGATTCTGCATGCATCTGTGTGTATTATATATTTGAACATAATAACATGTATCAGGTTGACATTGAGGTACATGTTTGTGTCACACATCTATGGCACCAGACACCCACCAAACGTCCAGACACACAGTAAAAGCTTGTGAGTGCCTGGTGGTGTAAAACACTAACGGGACGGTCTCCTCAACTCAAACAGATAATTTGATTGATGACACCCATTACCCAAAGACACTGCCCACTGGACAGGGGTTTCCAGGAGCTTGTGCTGCCAGGGAGTCTTGAGTTGGAATGTTTGCAGTTCCAATAAACGACAAATTCCCTGTGCCCCTCCCCCACCCTCCCCCTCCCTCTGCCAAACCATTTCGTTCTGCCATCTCATCTAGGTGTGAAATGAGGCCTTACGTTCATTTGGTTTCACTTCGGATTAAAACATATTTGTTTCATGCTACCAGGCATAGCTGCAACTGAAACCGAACTGCAGTGAAGAGGGAAGACTGCTTTCCCCAGTCTGTGTCTTTACAGACTTCATTTACGGCTGGATTTGTTTGCAAACCCACCTGAGCTATGCATGCGTCTCGCAATAACCCCAGCTGCTAATGGAATCATAAGAGTCTACTGTGTGCACTTGTCGGGTACAACATTTGAAAGCATTTTCTCTGGGAGTCAGAGAATATTAAGCCATTTCTCTCTCTCTTTGTCTCTCTCTCTCTCTCTCTCTCTCCATTGTCTTTCTTCTCTCCATTCTCTCTCCTCATTGCTTGTACTCTCACACAGTCCTCTTCCTGAAGAGATGGAAAAAATCTCTGTATGCAGCCTTGCCTTCCACCCAACACCCATCCTCTGTTTTTTGCATTCTTATTCTAATGAGACCTTTGTGCGTTTTCACAAAACAATTCCTTGACATTCGCACACTCATCGGCAAGGCAATGAATGTCAAACTGGGACACACAAGGCAAACTGAGAACAGGCAGTTTAAAAAACAAAAAACTCTTACACATGCCTCTGTGCTGATAGGATAGGCTGGAGTTCAAATGTTTTTGGTTTTTTTAACTAAAACAAAATATACAGTGCATATATTATTTATATAATCAATTAATGACACATAGCAGTGTTTTTAAGGAATGCGTGAGCACAGTATTTCAGTCGGAAAAACAATTAGATAAGATAACATAGTGCAAGGCTATACATATCAACATATAGCTGAACACAAAAATAGTTCTGAAAGGAAGATTTATCATGTAAAAAAAACTCTTTGTTTTGGCAGAAGTCTGGCTATGGTGGGAGTCTTGTACCTGGTGCCAAATGACATTTCTGCTCACCGGCTCACAGTTCTATTTAAAAATGGTTCTGGAAATGAGCAGATCGTTCATTTTGAGAGGGTAGCAATCCAGAAACGAGGAACGTTTTTATTATTGCTTTCCACGTCTCTCTTTGGCCAAGTGCACATACAAGTAGACAGTTCACAGTGCTCTGCTATCCCAGGATTCCTTTCATCTGACGTCTCGGAGTTTGTCCGTTACTGAGGCACCGGTGCAGTAAGTACACAGCAGTGAAGCGCCAGGCCAATAAGCAAAAAAAGGCTCGTAAAACGAGAAGACATTGCTTACAAGCTTCTGATAACGACCGAGCAAATTGTAAGAGAAAGGAAGGGTGGGTTTGTTTAACTACTGGCCATGCATTGTATAATATACAAGCAGCTGCAATTAAACCGTGTGAGCTTGTCAGCACAGTGCCATTTGAAAGCCTCCCGCTAACATTTAATAGAGCCTGTCAGGCTTCAACCAAATTGTCATTTTTCATAGACGTGGCACCCGGGAGAGCTTTGAACTGGTCAGGCACGGCATCGGCAGCGGTGGTTTCTCTCCTTCTTTTCTCCTCCCAAACGCCACAATCCTCAGCCGGTCCAGACCGCAAAGTGGGTTATGTTATGTGCGGGGTGACCTTCCGCTTGCTGCAGGTAACACGGAGGGTCTCGTGCGGAAAGCATATAGCCTTTGCAGCAAGAGCCAGTTAATTTGCTTAAACAGCTTTCAGACTGTAGAACAGTTGTGCTTTTATTTAACTTGCCTCCATTTCCAATTTATTATTATTATTATTATCATTATTATTATTATTTGCACACATAGAGACCATATGTTCCCATAAACTTATCTAATTTCCATAAGTGAGAATATGGTCTGTATATCCCTAGAGGAAAGCAGGGTGGACCTGTGTACTTGCGAGATTAGGTCATGTGGAACAGGCGACATTCTTTACTACAAAGGAGTCGTGGGTAAACAGAAGCGACAAAAGACGTCGATTTTCCATTGTTCTCTACAACGGGTCTGGCGGGGAGCCTGTGCCTGCCGCTGGTTAAATGTCAACAGTGACCTCTCAATCATTCCAGAGAAAATCGGTTGCCATTTGGTGTCTGCAACACGCGAAAATGCTCAGATACTTCACGTACACACGCGTCACTGTATAAGGGCGAAAAAGACAGGAAACGAACCCCAGAACTCTGTCCCCATCTCCCTTATAGCCTCCCTGTTGGAAAACAGATCTCTTGTAAATACTGTCGTATTACTTATTCAGTTTAATGTGAATGTAGAGTTAAATAGTGTCTGAACACTATTCTGGATAGTTATACAGATTAATCACGAACGGATCAGAGTTAAACCTTTTGTACAAACTAATTCCAAACGTTCAAATTTGGGTGCTGAAATGACGTGTTGCTTGTTATGGCTTGTATTTCTGTAGCGCATTATTTGGATCCGTGCATTACCTGAAGTCTAAGAAAGACAGAGTCGACTTTTTCCCAAATTACTAAAAAAAGATAGAATAAATAACGTGTGAGTAATTGGCTACTGACGTTCTCCAAAACCCATAGTTGTATTGTTTTCTTTGAGCAGTGATTAAAGTAGTAGGACCAATCAAAACAAAGGATCCGGAGAGAGTAAAAGCTCCACCTCTCCCCCTCTGCCTTTTGCACATGTATATAATCCCTCAATTGACCCAGAAAATAAGATCTGTTTCAGGAAACGAAGTGGAAGGGCATGAGGCTAGCTCCCTGGAATATTTCCGCAATCCCGTGATCATCGCATGAAGAAACAAGAGTGATACAAAACTGACTATTAACTTTGAAACAAGACCACAAAGCTACTGGTATGTATTTTTTTACTGAGGATATATTTGTGGGACTTCATATCTATGCGCGTGCATTTTTACGCCAGCAATTGGAATGTATTCTTTTCTGGCGTGGGCCCCCGATAAAATGTAAAATAGTTTGGTGAAGCTATTTGAATCCATGTCGGTGAAATCGGCTTTATATGTACATCCCTAGATTAGAAAGTATCTTTCTTTGCCTAGTGAAGTCAGCCACCAGCACACATGGATTAGGCTACGTTATTTATACTCACGGGTTTGCCTTTCAGATTGAAATAGCCTATAACAGGATCTGTGCATCGATTACATTTATTATATAGATTTTTATTTATTTATTTCTTGTCCCGCGTATTTGACTAGATGCCCATAATGACGCATTTTAAAGAGCGCAGTACTGAGCCCTTTATTGACGGAAGCACAATGAACTGAAATCGAGACGGCAGCGTGAATAGCACGAACACTGGGAGCCCCGGTTGTCTTTGTCTGCGATTGATGGAGGTGGTGAAATGCCACAAAACTTACTGACTTGTGCAGAAAAGTGCGGCGTTGAAAGGGATTAAGCCCAGCGTGTTGCCGCGCACTAACATTTGAAGTGTTTAATTAAACACGACAGGATACGAGCTTAACTGTGTTGTAATAGTGTGTGGAGAGTAAGCTATAAATGTAGTGTTGGTTTTTGGATACAGGATAGAATTCGCATTAAGCTAAGGTAACTGCCACAAGTGAATTACAAGATAAATAACCGGTGTTGGTACACAACCTGTGCGCGTAAAATAAATTCTTTCGTTTATTGAAGTATCATCATATTGTTGCTGTTAATTCCCTGGGTGCGTTTGTTTGTGAAGTGCCAGTTCAGCAAGGAGACTGGACTGGGCTCAAGAATCGAGGTTTTGTCAAACAAGCTTCAGAATACTAAAACCACACACCACCCTGCTGAAAATTCCAGCTAAGACCAGCTGGGATTCTAAACCGGTTTTAAGATGGTTTAAACTGTTTTTGGTACTGGTCATAGGTGGTCTGTGGTTGGTCAAAGCTGGTATCTAGCAGGACAAAGCTGGTCAAAGCTAGTTAAGCTGGTGGTCAAACTGGCGGACGAGCTGACTATATGGGCTGGTCAGCTGGTGAACAGCTGGTCGACCTGCTAGAAGTGTCAAAAACACAGCTTAAACCTGCTTGACCAGCATAGGCTGGTGTAAAATGGAATTTTCAGCAAGGCACCTCCTGTTACACTCTCTGCTGGGCACCTCCTGTTGCACTCTTTGTGGTGCTTTACCGTCTGAATCCACCCCAGGGGTGGGCTTTCCCCGTAAAGCTGTTGTTCACAGCTGTTTTTACCTGCTCGTGTTCCCACGCCCGGGCCTGTCCAGTCCAGTCCAGGACGCAGACGGAGAGACATGGCCGACTCGCATTTCTTTGCCAATAACTGAAAAAAAACGTTCATCAGTTAAACTTGCGCGGCACCTTTTATCCGTTGTGTATTTTTCGCACGCTGTGGGGAAACTCCCCTTGAACGCTCGTCCTTTTCCCGCGATTAGAAGAGGTGAAGATAGGCGGTGTCTGTGCTGCCCGTAGCATCTTTTCCCATGAAGTTAATCGACTTCGACGTTTTCTCCTGCAGAAAAAAACCGCGGAAGGAAATGGCCGACCAGCTGATGTTGCCCGCGGGTCACGGCCCCGCCGGCGGGGGCCTGCACAGGCTCAGGATGGGCGCGCCCCCCCCGCAGGCCGGGCTCCGCGGCCCCCCCGGTGGCCAGGCGCCGCGCTACGGCCCGGGACCCCAGAGCCATGCGGACGGGCCGATGATGAGGCAGTGCCCCGCCCCCGTCCCGGCTTTGGGCAGGCGGACTGGGCACCCTCACCAGTTGCCGGGCAACGTGATGTACGGGAGCCAGAACCCGCAGCAGCAGCAGCAGCAGCAGAACCACGCGTATCCACTCCAGCAGGCCCAGAACCACGCCCGTGTGCAGCCACAGCAGAACCTCCCGCAGCAGCAGCAGCAGCAGAACCACGTGTATCCACTCCAGCAGGCCCAGAACCACGCCCGCGTGCAGCCACAGAACCTCCCACACCAGCACCAGCACCAGCACCAGCAGCAGTACCTACCCGAGGGCCTCTCCTCCCAGCCTCTCATGGCCAGCATGCACCTCCAGAAACTGAACACCCAGTACCACGGGCACCCGCTCCTGCCCCTGGGCGCCGGTCACGTGGGCGGCGGCGCCCCCTACAGGTTGGGCTCGGCGCAGCGGGTCGGCGTGCAGCTCGCGGCCGGGCCGGCGCTGGGCCTGAGCGTCACGGACACGGACCTGGTGGACGAGGAGGTGCTGACCTCCCTGGTGAAGGAGCTGGGCCTGGACCGCGTGCAGGAGCTGCCGGAGCTCTTCCTGGGACACAACGAGTTCGACTTCGTCCCGGACTTTGCGGGGAAACAGCAGCCGGGCGCGGTGAGCTGCTGAGGGTTCGAGACAGTGTTGGGGGGGTGGGGGGGGGGACACTGCGAGCGACGTCCGCGTTCGGAGCGCAGCGACCGGCGACGGTCTTTGCGTCCCGCTTGAACGCTTGCGTCCCGCACACGTCAACCTCGGTCAAACGGTCGAATGTGTGGACCGGGAATGCCGGACCCAATGTGGCTTCACCCTGCCGGACTACGAACAGACATCGCCATTCGCTTTCTCTCCTCTCGAACTTTCCAACTCTATTTATTCCTACCGTGAGCTTGTGTGCTCGGAAAACAAAATGGCGACCATTTGGAGCCTCCGCCACCTGGAATTGCTACTGGTTTTGGTAGTGGCTGAAAAGGGGTGTGTGTGTGTGTGTGTTGTGGAGGGGGGGGGGCTGTATGTATTTTGAGTGTGTTGGTGAGTCAGGTTGGGTTTGTGTTTGCTCTTAAAAACTGGTATAGATTCATCAATCCCACGTAAGAAATCTACGGTTTGGTTTTTAGAAGGGACTCGAGCTAGAACAGCAAGTTCATTGGTTGGATCCTTGCAAAAGTGCATTTTCACCCCCTAGTGGTGAAACATATATACGCTGCTATTTTTGGGGAGCTGGACCATCCCTGGGACAGTGAGTTAATAATGGACACTGAATTAGTCATGCATAAAATTGTTTTTATTAGATTTTGTCTCATGAAATTGTCAGTTTTTTTTTTCAGAATAATGCAGTTGGTGGGAGAGACTGGTGGATGTTTAGAGTTTATTTTCATTTATTTATTTTTAGTTTCTGCCATTGTTTCCCCCCTGGATTGTTTACCTGAACTCTCCTGGGCCTTTTACCTTATCCATCTTAATCATCAGCCCTGCAATCAAGCTGGAACACAGGAGAAGCCTTCTGAAGAACGGGAATAACTGATCTCCTGTGACGCAAGTGTGTGTGTGTGTGTGTGTGTGGGGAATGTGGTGTGTAGGGTGCAGGGTGGGGGGGACACAGGAGCAGACACATTTGATAAAGGGGGAGTGTCCTGAAAAAACATTCATAAACAGAGCTTCAAAAGATTTAGAAATCCTGCTTCTAAATTTTAAGCACCCAAACTACACAGTGGGTTGCTGGTAGGGTAGTTGGGTGCATGTAGGTCAAACCTTGTTGAGTGACTTGCCTACCTACCTCCTCTTGGCATTCGGGTTGGGTTCAGAGTCCAGAAGGCTGATTGGAGTCTGGAATGGCTCCTCTGATTCTTTTGTTTGCATTTGGGCATAACGTCTTTTTCGAAGTACCAGAACTCGGTATTCTGTGAGTGCAGCTCGCTGTAGAAGTTGTAACAGACTTAAGTGCAGACCCAGTCTGGTGAAGTCAGCACTTTGTTCTACTTGGCCCAAAATGTGCCACAATGTTTCAAACTGTTTTGTGAAAACAGTTCTGCATGTGGTCTGTATATGCATTTTGGTGCTGCCCAAACTGGTTTTGTTTTTGGTCTTCATTCCAGCCTGTGTCCAAATGGCTTCGACAAACTGCCGACATTTTATGAATTTTGGCAAAAATGAAATCCATAGAACGTTGTCCTGCGGCATTGTACCCTGTAATGTGCATATTAATCTGTTTCTGTTTTCATACAAATTCTGAATGTGTTAATTTACTGAACTGGGAGTGTCTGCATGAATATACATGAAACACATTTAACAGCGCATAAAAGAATGTGTGAATGTTGCAGTAATGAGTACTACGAAATATGCTACAGTTGGCATATTGAGAAAATGGGTCTCTCTTCTTTAATGCCATGTTTCAACAAAGAGGGAATTTGTGCTATTTAATCTTACTGACTGCCCTGAGGACCAGGGGGTCTAAGAGCACTCCCTCTTCATCTGTTATGTCCTCTTAGTTTCACCCCCCCAGCTTCAAAAGAACCCGATCTGCCATGAGCACTATTGGAGCCATTATTATTTTGTTTTTGTATCCTGGAAATAGTTTGAATGTGCGATTTCACCCTCTGGCCCAGAACCCCACCTCCACACTTTTTCGACCTTATCGTTTCTGTCGAAAGAACATGTATTTATTTTGATCGATGATGTCAAATAAAATATTTATTTTTAGAGTACGGAGTCTGTGCTTCCTTCGTATGTGAACTGTGTGCGAAAATTGGGGGATTTGAAATGGTAACTGCAGAATTGGTTGCTAAACAAATACGCAATTCTAGGTATTTTCTTTGAGAGAACATTATTGGTTGGTACCTCCATGGATTCAGTAGGAACTATTTGTGTGTGTGTGTGTGTGTGTGTGTTGCCATGAATTTAAAAGCAAAGCGTAGTGCCTCATCTACAACATGAATTGAGTGTTATTTGTCCTTCTTAGACAAAATGGCAGTTCTCCATCCAGGCTCTGAGACTGCGAGTCTGCTGTGGTAGCGTGTGGAGGCCCAGGCCACAATCGCACACTGCAGACGCCCCAAACACGTCCTCCTCCACGAGACTCCAGGCTGGCGGGTAATTTGGGCGTGACCCTGGCAGGGCGGCACGGAGCAACGACATCACCCCCAACGAGAGCAGAATCCTTTTGCCCGTCCCAGCATCCTCTGTTTTAAACCCAAAAAGGGCTGGTAGGAGTCCTAAGACTTCCTGGTTCCAGGAGGCCATTGTGTTTGACTTTAGGCAGACCCTGAGACAGCCACATGTTGTGAAATTTGACTCGAGCTCAGGAGATTTGGGGTGGGGTGGGGTGGGGTGGGGCCCGTGTCTGTCCAGCCTGGTAGCTGAAGGTGGGGCGCATGGGGTGTGTGTGGGAGGGGGAGGGGCTGTCAATCTGCTTCAACGGGAGGAGAGAGTGGGCCACATGAGGTGCCTGTTGATACCTGATCACCATCCCAACTGGCGCTTCTTTAGATGGTAGTCTCCAGGGTGTTCAGTCACATGATCCCTTAGTAGTCAAATGCTCACTTTGTGTTCCTGGTACGGCCAGGTGTGGCTCGGTCGGGGGGGGGCTGGGGGTGGGGTGCGGTCTCTCCTGCACCTTTGTTTCGGAGTTCCTTTCTTTGCACTCAGGCCCAGCTGGCGCTCCCTGTGCACTTCCTGCAGTCTGTCGCCTGTCAATCAGCCCTGATAATCCGGCGATAGAGAGAGAGTAGGCTGAAAATGTGAACGGACGGGAAACCAGGGCGCTGAAAACGGATCGAAAGGGCTCGCGTAACATTTTCGCCATTTTTATTAAGTCGCTCGGCGAGAATCGGTTAACAATGGTGTTTTTCCAGAGAACGTTTTCTGCTGTTCCAAACAAACCACCTGATTATTTCTGAGACCAGAGTACAGTTTTCTAAAGTTAAAAAAAAAAAAAAAAACACTGAAAGGTGTTGTGTAACTTCACTTGGCTGTTTCATAACATGACGTAAGACGAGAACAGGCCATTCAGCCCAACACCGCTCGTCTATTCCTACCGCTAAACTGTACTTAATGCTTAGTTTACCTAAACGCTAGATAGTATCTAAAGCCGCGTTTCCACCACCACCACGGCCAGATCGCTGGGGGGTGTGGGAGAGGGAGTAGGAGGATGAGAGGGCAGCAGGAGTGGCAGAGTTGTCTGGTGTGATCCAGGTCTCTGTGAGGGCAAGGAACTGGAGGGATAGGAGGGAGGCATAGGCGGAGATGAAGTCTGCCTTGCGCGTAGCAGACTGGCAGTTCCATAGCCCCCCTGTGACCGTGAAGTTCTCACAGGGGGTCAGCGGGGGGTAGCAGAGGTTAGAGGGGTTCCGTTGTCGAGGGGGGCCACATCGCTGGAAGCACCTTCTGAGGGGGAGACCACAGACTGGAATGGGGAGCTGGCTCATAAACTAGGAGGGAGTACCTAATTAGCAACTGAAAACCTGAGTCGAATAACGCGCTGATTACACAGGTTCACAGTCTGTAATAGTGCAATAATCGCAATCTATCAATTCTAAGAATCAAAGTGGTAGATAGAAGCCTAACACAACCTAAAAACAAAGAACAGTTACCACACAGGGAAAGGTTTAAAATCTAACGCGGTATGTAATTAGCAAATGAACGCAGATACTTATCCAACTCTAGCAGGACGGATTTCGGCAGTTCTACGCACCTGGACGAATTATACACTTACTGTTCCTGCTTCCTTGCCCCGGGAGTCTTGCAGAACAGGAAGTTCCGCTGAAAAAAACCAACAGAGCATTTACTAATTGGTGTGTGACACTTCAAAAAAGACCACCATTGAAATGCGGTCTGAAAGTTAAGTTAAGAATTGAGCCAGAATATCTGTATATAATTGTGTACTGTGTGTGTGTCTGTGAGTGTAAACTCACCTGTGTATAATTACATTAACTGCAATATTATTAAATTGTCCCTTCTATGTTTTAGCATACAGCTAGAGTACAGTCTCTATGAAAGTAGTTGCTAAACCTCATTTAAATTGTCATAGTACCATGCGTCCATTGCATACCACCTCAGTTTGACCTTGCAGTTCTTCACATGATCAATATCACATAAAAGAAAGGGGAAACAGAAGACAAAAGCTGGCACATTTCGTCCTGTGAGAAAATAAATGTTTCATTTTCGCAGAAGGATTCGATATTCCGAGTTCCTCTTGCACATGCAGAGAGCACAGAGATATGACCAGGCGAGCCCTTCATGCACACACTCACATCCACGGACACGAGCGTGCACAAACACACACACGCACGCGCGTGCACCAGCACGTACAGGCACATTCATACACCCGCCTGCCTTCTGGAATAAAGTGCACCTTGTTTTTCAGTTTTATTCACAGGGTTTCCTTAGGTTTTGTGAAACATGAACTTTCTTGTCTACAGGAAACCTTAAGAGGTTCTTCAGTTTGCTGTCATTTTTTACTTTAGAGATGAGTCATAAGGTTGACCAGTAACTGGGCCCCAGGGGCTTCTGCACACACAGATCCTTCCTTTATTTTTCAAAGGTGAAAAACAGGCAAATAAAGGGACCTTTTGTGGAGGCATGACCACCAAACAGCGTCTCGTGTCCCGAGATTTTTTAAAGTCACAGAGATAAAAATCTGGCATTGACCAAATGAGCAATAAACAAAATTATAACTGAACACAAAAACAATATTAACAGCAAAAAAACAAACAAACAAAAAAAAAACCCCCACAAATTTACAAGAAGGTTAAAACAATATGGAAAACAACAAAGCAGGGCTGCACTTAATACAATTTAAAAAAAAACTTGAAACACCTTTTAATTCCAATCACAGTCCTAGAGGGCTGAGGAATTCTGGTTTTCCACCCTCCCTTTACCTGGGAGTCAGGTGTGGAGACAGTCTGGCCAATCAGAAGCACCAACTGTTCAGTCAATTACCGGGCAGAAAAGAAAACCTGGGCCGGATTTGGAATCGAGGGCCGGACTTGAGTAATAATATTATTATAATATTAATATTATTAGAGCTGTAATACAGTGCTGTTGTTAAGGGTGCAATACACAAGACACCCAGAGGGGGGCAGTAAGGCACAGGAATGGTATGATTCTCCATACGTTGCAGCCAGCTGCATTAACAGAAGTAATGAAAATAAAAAGCCACAGACCACCAATATTTTCCAGTATCACTGCATGGCTCTCCTTGGTGCAGTGACAGCAGCTTACAGTAACAGTGGTGACTGCTTTTCTTAGCATTGTGGTTAAGGCGCACATTAGCAGGCACACATGGCTCCTGCTGACTTATAGAACACTAAAGTGATGCGGTCACCTGTTCACAGAGGGCCAGCTTGAGCCAAGATGGCGGCGCCACACCTCAGAACCTCATTCTTTTCGGTTAGTGGCGGTCGCCCGCTCAAAATAGAAACGACAGTAGTCGAACAGGCGAGTTTTTTTTTTTTTTTTAACACAAATTTTGGAAAACAAAATCCGGGAGGGGGAGTGAGGGGGGAGTCGGTCTGAACGAATCTGCAGCCGTTAGGGCTTGGGTGAGGGACTTCGAGCTCAGAACAGGGAACGCCTGGATTTTCACAGAGGAAATCCTCCATCGTATTACGAAGGTGTCCAGTGTCGCGAATAAATCAAATCACGCACTCCTGATTCAGCTCAAACGGTCCGAAAGCCGGTCATTCTGTACTGAAGTCACACATTTGACGTTTCTGCACTGTGACACTTGAGGCAGCGGGTCCTGATGGAACTCCACGCCGAATTTCTCAGATCCGGGCACCAGCCACACCCCCCCACACCCCTGTGCACTCCGGCAGCTGTTGTGCAGTTGGTAACGTTCCTCAAGTAATGATTTATAACATTACGATGTAGGATACAGCAAGCACATCTTTATTACTAAACATCTATAAGAAAAAGGTCTGATGACAGGTCTGATAAAGTCATATTTGGCAGGCATATAATTTCCTACATAAACTGTAGTTAAATTAATCAGGCGTGAATGCTTTTCCTTTGTGTGTTTTCTCTCTCTCTCTCTCTCTCACGCACACACACGCACACACCACACACACACACACACACACACTCACGCACGCGGTGGGCCGCACTTCTGCTCTTCAGGACCTCACGCCGGAACCCACTTCTTGAACTGATTGTAGAGGAAGGACTGCTTCTCTGGCCTGGCCGGGTCATAGTAACCTGCAGGCAGAAGAGTTGTGATTTAGCTCTGGTGTCAGACTCTCCGGGCCTAAGGCCCGTTAATCAGAGCTCAGCTCCCAAAATCCAGGGGCCGCTCCACCTGGGCCTGGGTAACTCCCTCCTGTGGCAGCGCTGACCCATCTGCCCGTCCCGGACATGAACACGGCCCCGGGCGCGAGCTGCTTGGGAGGGGCATCGCATCTGCCGATGTCGTATTGGCCGGGGCCAGGGAGGGGCGCGGCCTTCGGGGGCGGGACAGCAGGAGCGGACAGACACAAGTAGTGCCCCCTCCTGGACATAGAGAGAGAACACAGGAAACAGTACACAAACACAACCTTAACACCATAAACAAACAAACCCTTCCCACAAATCCAAATCAGCGTACTTGCCTACTATTGAGTACACAAGTTACATCCAACTCGTGTACAACTTGTATACTCAATAGTAAGCAAGTGCGCTGATTTGGACACGACCACAGTGTCTCCCCTGTGATTTAAATCCTCAATTGGATAAGACGTTTAGGGCTTTAGTGTTGGTGTAAGCAGGGCCTTAGCGTTGGTGTAAGCAGGGTCCTCATTGGTCCACACTATATGCGAGAGCAGCTCACGGTAGGGTAGCCCCCCTGAGAATTTTGGGGGGCTCGTGGGGGCTGTAGGTCCCAGGGCCCGGCACCCGGCTGGTCTCCCGGCAGGGGATCCGGGCGGAGCTGGACTTGAAGCAGGAGAACGGCACCCTGGGATCGGGCCTGGTGAGGGTGTCGGTCACGCTGTACTCGCCTGTCGTCAAGGACACGGTCACCACGGCAATGGATGAGCAGAAACATGGCACCCGGAGGAACATCACAGATAAGGGTTTTCATATAGTGGCGGTGTAGTGTCATGGGTAGGGAACCAGGCTGGTAACTCAAAGGTTCCTGGTCCTGCCCAGGTAGGACACTGCTGTTGTACCCTTAAGCAAGCTACTTCAACTGAATTGCTTTAGTAAATATCCAGCTGTGGAAATTAGTATGTAGAAAAAACTTAAAAGTCGGTATGAATTAGAGTGTCTGCTAAATGCCTGTAATGTAATGCTATGAATGATAATAAATGACCAGTGAAAGGGTCTATATACATAATCTCACAGCGCTCCACCTGCTGTACTTAGGATAGCATAGTAGCGTGTGCGGCGTTCTTATATGGGGATGGCCAATCTGAAACGTTAGCTGTACTTAGCATAGCATAGTAGCGTGCACGGCGTTCTTATATAAGGATGGCCAATCTGAAACGTTAGCTGTACATAGCGTAGCATAGTAGCTTGTGTGGCGTTCTTATATGGGGATGGCCAATCTGAAACGTTAGCTGTACATAGCGTAGCTTAGTAGCTTGTGTGGCGTTCTTACATGGGGATGGCCAATCTGAAACGTTAGCTGTACTTAGCATAGCATAGTAGCGTGTGTGGCGCTCTTACATGGGGATGGCCAATCTGAAACGTTAGCTGTACTTAGCATAGCATAGTAGCATGTGAGGCGATCTTACATGGGGATGGCCAATCTAAAACCTTAGCTGTACTTAGCGTAGCATAGTAGCGTGTGAGGCGCTCTTATATGGGGATGGCCAATCTGAAACGTTAGCTGTACATAGCGTAGCATAGTAGCTTGTGTGGCATTCTTACATGGGGATGGCCAATCTGAAACCTTAGCTGTACTTAGCGTAGCATAGTAGCGTGTGTGGCGCTCTTACATGGGGATGGCCAATCTAAAACCTTAGCTGTACTTAGCGTAGCATAGTAGCGTGTGAGGCGCTCTTATATGGGGATGGCCAATCTGAAACGTTAGCTGCACTTAGCGTAGCATAGTAGCATGTGAGGCGCTCTTACATGGGGACGGCCAATCTGAAACGTTAGCTGTACTTAGCATAGCATAGTAGCGTGTGTGGCGCTCTTATATGGGGATGGCCAATCTGAAACCTTAGCTGTACTTAGCATAGCATAGTAGCGTGTGTGGCGCTCTTATATGGGGATGGCCAATCTGAAACGTTAGCTGTACTTAGCGTAGCATAGTAGCGTGTGCGATGCTCTTATATGGGGATGGCCAATCTGAAATGTTAGCTTCACTTAGCGTAGCATAGTAGCATGTGAGGCACTCTTACATGGGGACGGCCAATCTGAAACGTTAGAGTATGGGTTACTTCGTCCTGTTCTGGACAGAAACACAGACTTTGCGGAAACCGCAGTGTGTCTCTCGACCCCCCTGAAGGACACCTACAAAACCAACAGGAAGCGTCTAAAAATCAGCAGGAAGCGTTATAATGGCGACAGGAAGTGTCCCAGTAGCAACAGGAAGTAGCATGTGGTAACATGTGTGTCACACTGAATTACACCCACTATATATCACAAGGAAAATTTAACAATTCCATGTCTGAAAAGAAAAAGACATTATCTAAGCAAAAATTCAACACAGACTACAAAAACTACAGCCAAACTTAAAACATGGCTGATGGTTCAGCATTTGTTGACCCCAAGCATTAATGTTTTGCCATTTTACACAATTTCAAACTGTACATAAATATTCTTAATATTCATAATATGCCAGACCAAACAAATCAATGCAACCCTATGCAGTATTTAGCCAAATGATACACAATCATCATTAAGCTGGCTGCACTGGTCTGAGTAAGGGCAGGTTGACTGCTGCTGTTCACTGCTGTTCACCGTGAACCCGTCAGCACCTGATACTGGTTGGGGGCGGGGGTTGCGTTCCGGAAGCTCTCCGTCGTCACGGCGATGGGCGGCTGGAAGGCGCTGGTCCCGACCTGGCTGAAGCTGTTGTTCAGGATGAGGGAGGACCGCAGGTTGTAGGTGTTGGGCGCGGGGGTGTGCTGCCGGCGCGGGGGCGGGAGTCGAGCAGCCTGTGGGGAGGAGGTACTTATTTTAAAAAAACAATTTTCATCCATCTTTCTCCTCGTTTTGGAATGCCAGGTTATATTATGTAGGCCCGTCTGCAGCCCATAAGCTCGGCTGCGCAGTCATCAGCGGACCATAAGCCGAGCTGCGCAGTCACTCTGCATCCCAAAACGTGAGCTGCGCAGTCACTCTGCAGCCCATAAGCTCAGCTGCGCAGTCACTCTGCAGCCCATAAGCTGAGCTGCGCAGTCACTCTGCAGCCCATAAGCTCAGCTGCGCAGTCACTCTGCAGCCCATAAGCTCAGCTGCGCAGTCACTCTGCAGCCCATAAGCTCAGCTGCGCAGTCACTCTGCAGCCCATAAGCTCAGCTGCGCAGTCACTCTGCAGCCCATAAGCTGAGCTGCGCAGTCACTCTGCAGCCCATAAACTCAGCTGCGCAGTCACTCTGCAGCCCATAAGCTCAGCTGCGCAGTCACTCTGCAGCCCATAAGCTGAGCTGCGCAGTCACTCTGCAGCCCATAAGCTCAGCTGCGCAGTCACTGCTGTAGAGGACCGTTCACGCAGGCAGACAGTAGACGAGTCAGGACGCGACCTGCAGCGACTGTAATACACGGGTCCACACAGAGCGCTCGGCCTAGCGACAGGCTGTGGCAACAGGCCTAGTCTGGGCTCCTCACCTGAGAAGCCAGTCCACCTGTGCCTCTCTTCGAGTAGGAGGGGCTGATGACATCAGCAGAACAGTGAGACATATAAGCACCAGGTCCCGGGTTTCCATTCTGGAACAAAGACGCATTTTTTTCCGTCAAAGATACTATCACACACAGAATTAAAAACGTGCTTCATTTATCGGTAAGAATCAGCTTTTCTTCACATCAACAACTCTGTTTTGTCTTTTTTTCAGAGCCACCCCATACAAATGACTGCGTAGACAGAGCTTTATATTAATTTGTGTATATCACAAACACTTCCAAGTATTGTCACTAAGTACATTAGTGGTCAATAAGGGTAATTCTTTCTCCATGACTGGTAGGTGGTGCTTTAATTGAAGGGAGCAATCAAATGAAAGTGACCGACAAAAGATTCATTGACAATGTTTTCTTTTTTTTTTTACCTGACTGTTTTCAGCATTGAATCTCCTGGCCTGTACAGAGAACCCTTTTCTCCCAGCTTTCCGATTGGCTTTGGTCTGGTGCTTTGTAGGGATGGAAGAGGTATTCAAGGGAAGTCCGGAACCTGAATAAGAATACAGCAGATGCCAAAGTCTAAGGAAACTAAATTCATCAAAAAATATTTTTATTGAAAATATAGAAAAACAGCACCTCTCTCAAATCACTGAATTTCTGTTTGAGGTACAGCTGAAAAACTCACTCTTTTTCATGTAGAGTTTGCCGGATGCAACATGACGGCTTTCTGCGCGGTCTGAATATGGCTCAACACTATCGTGTGAGTGAAGGAGAAATATTTTTAATGCTTACAATTAATTGCAAGAAAATACATGAAACCTCAGCTCTAGTTACACAGGCTACACAGCCAATAGTCTTAAACTGTCAACTGTCATTAAATCTAGAGCAAAAAATGTTTTAAAAATTTGTTGGTGAGATATTTTGCTCATTCGTATTTCCATTGCTATCATTACTCTGGCCTTTGTTGCTCTGCGAAAAGCTATTTCTGAACCTACGTTTTCACACCAAACACAACAACTTAGTAAAAAATCATTTAGCAACTTGGCTGCTATCTTGTCAATATTCAATTGGATCACAAAGGATCTGTTCGCATTAATGAACAGCTGCAGAACAACACTGAAAAACAGAGACAAAATGAAAAGTTTCTCACCTCAACACTTTAGAATCTCCTTCTTCCATTATTCCCTGTATTTACACGTTACCATGACAGGCGGGGGACGGCACTGGAGGCCTGCAATCATGCCGTCACTGCAAGCGCGTCGCTGGTGCTCAAGTCACACAGCACCCCCTGTAGGATCGTTCATGTCCTGCAAATGACTCTGTGCAGTTTTCAGCATTTTAAACAATATCGAGTGCAATACTAAAGCCAATCGCTAGAGGGCGCCACGTGACGATAATCCTCGAAGAGCACGCGAGTTGAGCGTCTCTCAGCGTTCAGGCCAATTCAGACCAGCAATGCACCCTGTTCAGTGAGTCACGAGGTTCTCTCTTTAAGTGAACAGACTCCTGTATCATTGTTAAAATGCCTGCTTCCTTATCTCCTAAATCATCATCAAGAACGTAATCATATGCAAAGCAAAGCCCGGACAAAGCCCATAATTAAAAATTGAATTTAACTGGCCCTCCACAAGTCTTAAAACAGACAATGCAGTTTTCAGTATTATTCATCCTGAACCAAGCTTCTTTCGGGAATATTCCAGAACATTCCAGTTTCCAGACTGCTAGGGGAAGGCTCCTGTAGCCGAAATGCCAAACCTGATTTGTCAGAGGACACGTACTGGCATCCTGCCAGCATGTCATCATGTGTCACTGTGTATTCAGACATGCATCAAAACGAAAACATTCGTTATGGATTGCGTAAGAACGGAATTGTTTTACGAGTTCTTGGCGGCAGTACGTGTTTTCTTTTTTCCGTTTTTCTTTTTTGTCGGCAGGAGGTATTTGCTGACTCAGACAGTCACATTACCCATTCCAATTACCCACGTCTGTCGGACGGGTGACGACTCAACGCTAGGAAATGTGGGATTGGAAACAAAAAAAAAATGCCTCATATGACTATCCGCTAAAACAAGGCCTTCACTCTAAAAGTGGAAAGTCAGCATCTTCGCTTGGGGGTTGGAAAAAGGAAGAAACGTCTCAGGGGGATGTGAACTTTGACCTCAGAGGACTGCTGCGTTCTCTTTGTGCTGTTCTGAGTATAGCGCTCCCTGCGCCTTCTCACTGGCTTTCTGGTGTATTCTGTCATGGGACAACAGGTCAATATTTTTCCTCGCGGGGCTGTGTTATTGACAGTGCGATGCTAAATTGAAATGTCCCTTCGAAGCAACGAGCACTGCACGTGGAACTGTCAGCTGCATCCGCGTGGGCTGACCGTGCTGCATCTGGGAATGGGAGAATCAGCGTGGGACTGCACAGTCCACACTGTCGCTGATGCGTGTTACTGGGTTGAACTGTTGCCCGGGGGGAAACTCAGGCCGCGTCAAAATTCTGACAGGAGCCTCCTCCGGAATTTTGAGCGAAGCCTTGGGACGCATTCCGCGGCCGAACGCTGCTCTCCGCCATACCATTTTACTGCCACGTTCCGACTCGGAACGTTCCTGATAAAGAGGCTCTCTCTTCTCCTTCTTTCATACCGCCCTCTGCGTTTTCCCCATCCTTCGTTTTCCGTTGTCTAAAGCACGTGACACTGTGATTTTCTCCAAACAGCCTTTTTTTCCCCTTGTTAACAATGTGACATGTACATATTTCACAAAGGGATCATTTTGCTGAGCGACTGCACACGGACGACCGGCTTGATAAAACCCTCCATCGCCGTTGCCTGAATGAGTCCTGCGCAGAAGCTGTTCACGGCATTTCGTTTGACTTTTTAGCGACAGAGAGAAAATGAATGAGCGTGCGAAACTCACCGGCCATTAATGTCTGCGTGCCGGACATCTGTGTGTGCGCGCGCGTGTGTGTGAATCTGTGTTTGCCCTCCGATGAGATGTGTCAACATCTCTCTGCGACATTCCTCCTGTGCAATGCTACTGAGCAGGCTGGTGCTGGTCATCTGGGGAATCCTACCGCGTCCTTCCCCTCCCCCCATTTTTCTGTCGCTCTACCTCTTCATCCCTCTCTTTTGCCACCCCCACCGCCGTTCCAGCGCAGCGAGAGCTGTTATTTACCGCTATTAAGTCCCATTTCCCCCTTCCTTGCCTGCCTGCTTGACTGCTTACATGCGGAATGCGCACAGAAGGCACGTGACAAAAACCGATGTCTTTTCTCTATACATTTATTTGTATCTTTCAAAAACATCATTTAAGGAAACATTTGAAACAGGTTGTTTATTTTTTTTTACATAATTTAGTCCTGCGCCAATGTGGAGAGCTCTGACGTCAGCTCAGATCTGTGCACTGCCTGCACACATAGCGTTAGGACAGAAACCGTGATCAGAAACATGAACGACAAGTCTGGGTGAAGTTACACACACAACACAGCCAAGGAGATGAGGGCAGTTTAAATGAAGGGAGACAGGGTGAACGAGACTGCCGGTGCCCGATTGGCCGGTTTGAGGCAGGGGGTGGGCGTGGCCTAAGACAGGGTGCTGCAATCACGGCACAGAATCCGGTCGTCCTCCGGGAAGAAGCCGACGCCCAACAGGGACGCTGAGCAGCGGGAACAGGCGAAACAGGTCTGGTGCCAGTGGCGCTCCTCGAAGGAGACGAACTTCCCCTCCCCAAAACCTGCAGCGGGAGAGGAGAGGAGAGGAGAGGAGAGGGAGAGGAGAAGAGGGGTGAGGAGAGGGAGACAGAGGAGAGAATGGAAGAAAATGGAATGGAATGAAAACTGGCACCATACGAACCATTATAGATATATCAGAAACTGAATTCGGTAAACCAGAGGCCACTTCATTGGCTATTTCAGGTCAAATCTACACTCCCGTTTTTCTCCCTGGCAGGCTGCACACAGAAGCATTGATACTGGAGCCAGAGTCACACCAGGGCCTGGAACAGGCCAACTGTGACATCACAGTTGAATCCCGAGCAGGTGACCGCGATGCTGACCTGTGATTGGCTCACTGCAGCCAGAATCACATCAGGGCCTGGAACAGGCCAACTGTGACGTCACTGTAGAATCCCTGAGCAGGTGACCGCGATGCTGACCTGTGACTGGCTCGCTGCACCCCTCGCACTTGCGGGCATAGGTGTTGGTGAAGCACTGAACGCAGTAGGGACTGTCCTCCTCGGTGGTGAACTGCTTCCCGGCCAGCTCGACCCCGCAGCCCGCGCACACGAAACAGTGCCTGTGCCACGCCTCGTCGCGATAGGTCACGCCCCCTGTCACCAACACCTGAGAGGGAGAGAGGGAGAGAGGGAGGGACGGAGGGAGGGAGGGGGGAACTTGAAGTCAGAAGACACAGCATTTTGTTTTGTTTTTCCTCTACACGTATTAAAATGAGTTGTATAAAGCAGTGGTTCCCAAACCTCTTCTTGGGTACCCCAATCCAGATCCAGGTTTTTGAGGTGTTCCGTTTCAAGCACACCTGATAACAACTAATTAAGGGCTTCATTAGGCATCAGGTGTGTTTGAGGCAAAGACATCAAATACCTGGATCTGGCTCAAAGTGCTATAAAACTATCAAAATAATAAAAACTTAAATTATAAAGAACCAATAAAGTATATGTTAAAAAAATAATTAATAACACTGACTGTTTTAAATAGTGTTTTCTGACATGGACGCTTTGGATTGTGTTCAAAGTATTGACTTATTTCTCCAGATTGTTATTATTTTGTACTAAGTGATAATTAAATAAATTAATGCTATTACAGTACATAGCCATAAATAACCCTAACACCACAAAGAGTGGATGGGCTTGTGAGACTCGTGATCCACACTTTTCCTAAACTTTAACGGACACCACATACAAATGTTTACCTTTTTTTCCACAAATGTAGTCTGGCAAATTCATCGGTCACAAAAGTGTGTGTATGCAGCAAACCTGGGTCAAATACGCATTTGTTTTGGATTCAAATACTTTCCTGTGCTCTGTTGATCTTGCCTGGTGTAATTGAGCCTGCCAATATGACCAGAAGGTGGGGTTTTGCACTTTTTGAGAGTAGTTCATTAGTTCCAATGCACCAGACAAGATCGGTAAAGCGTAGAAAAGTATTTGAATCCAAAACAAATACGCATTTGACCCAGGTCTGGTATGAAGGAAAAAACTGTATTTGTCTGTTGGTCGGTTCGGTTCCATGGAGGACTACAGCTGACTGAGCGCCCGCGGACGCCAGTAAGGGGGCGGGCCTTGCAGGTCACCTGTTTGCAGCGGGTGCAGCGCGGGGCGAACTTGTTCTCGTAGCAGGGGCCGCAGTAGTGCCCGTCGTCGTCCGGCACGAAGGCCTTGCCGCCGATCGGCTGCTGGCAGCCGAGGCAGACGAAGCAGGCCTCGTGCCAGGTCCTGCCCTGGTACTCCAGCTTCCTGGAGCCTGGAGGAAAGGGGCGGGGCCAGAGGCAGGGGTTAGAGAAAGGGGCGGGGCCAGAGGCGGAGTTAGAGAAAGAGGAGGGGGGGGGGGGGTGGGTGGAGAAGCAGGGTGTCAACATGACCCTGCAGGCACCATCGGCAGTGGGGACACCGTGTACACACAGGAACTAGAAAGGCCTGCGGGCATGCTCATAACGTGTGATTATCAGCATAAACATAACCAGCAGACTCAAGTTCACATCAGTCACTGTGTTGTGCATAATGTGTAGAACAGAAATGAGCAGGAGGCTTTTATGCCAGTTATACTCCCCCCCTGGGCACAACAGTACCCTAATGAGAAACCAGCTGGCTTCATCTTTAATTCTGAACCTCTGGGGCCGATTGCTCAACCACACAGATCCCAGATCAGTTCTGCCCTGTTCCTCATACCTACTGACCCCAGCTCAGTTCTGCCCTGTTCCTCATACCTACTGACCCCAGGTCAGTTCTGCCCTGTTCCTCATACCTACTGACCCCAGGTCAGTTCTGCCCTGTTCCTCATACCTACTGACCCCAGATCAGTTCCTCCCCACTGACCCACAGAAGGGTGTGTCCTGGCGTGTGCACGGTGGGGGGGGGGGGTTACCTGGCTGGATGGTCTTGCTGCAGGCCACGCAGGTGGAGGAGAACTCGCTGCAGAAGCAGGCGTTGCAGAGCAGCGCCGTCCCGTGGCGGGTGAAGCGCTCGTCCGCCAGCGAGCGGCCGCAGCGGGAGCAGCGCAGGCACTGCTCGTGGTAGTGCCGGTCGTCATAACACAGCTCCTGCAGGGGGGCGGGGCCAGGACAGTCGCTCATCAGATTACAAACACCCCCAGATTATCAACATTTTGGGTCAATAGCAGTGTGTTACCTGGATGCCACATTATACTGATTAAGCTTTACACACTGTTATCTATTGAGTGCCACAGGATTTGTAGATAGAAACCATCTACATCAGTATAAAGAGGTATTGGTATCGTGAACATAGTGAGGGGCAGAGAGAGAGACAGAGAGAGAGAGAGACAGACAGACAGAGTGAGTTTAAACCTCCAGAGCACAGGACTACATATTAATTGGAGCGGCTGTCCAAAGCGGTGGAATAAGGATGAGCTGTTCCAGTTTAAATGCAGTCCTGTGGTCTAGAGGTTTAAAGTTCAGCTAAGTACACTGCAATTGACCCTTTGACCCTATGTTCTGTCTCCCTGGAAGCATTCAAAACATTCCATTTTGATGCATCATAAGAATATTCATTAAGGGGGCGTGGCCAGGGATAATATAGTAATGGCGGGTGTTCTGTGCTGACAAACAGCACCGGAAACCCCTATTACCCTAAAAACCTTGCGTTGTTCGAAGAGAAAACGAACGTAACGAATGCAGCAGTTGACAATCTAGTCAGGCCTATTGGCATATATGCTTTAATTAAATTTAAACCAACAATATTCTTACCGATATTCTTTGAACAAAGAGGACTATTGGCAGTGCTTCTGTGAGTTCACCGCGATCAGTAAGCGGATGAGATGTTTGGTTTTGTAGTGACTGAGCCTGTGTCCATGGTTACGTCACTACGCCGGAAATGCTTGTTCACGAACGGCCAGAAAAAAGTTCATTACTTTTACCTGAAGGCTTCACGGTTAGGCGTCTTTCCTGAGTCATGTGACACACACCCTGCTCCACCGTAATAAAAGCAGACATTGTCTGGCCGGTGGAAGCAGTTGTTGCCTCTTGTTACAGACGAGTTCAGAGTGCAGAAGGACACACATCTGGGTTCAAGGGCTTCCACGTTAAACAGCGAAATGGGGTTTAATGAGTTTGAGTGTTTTTTTTGGGGGGGGGAGGGGTTAGTGCTTCAGACAGTGTTGTGTTCATTTCCTGGGGGGGGGGCAAGCGAGACTTATTTACAGGCCGTGCCTGTGGGGGAAGCTCACTGACACACCAGTCACAAGTGTGACAGAGGGACGCCAGGGCAGGGGGCGTGGCCTGCCTGCATTCCACGAAGGGCAGCCCAGCTTCGCTCGCTTCAGACGTCTGAAGGAAATTACAGTCGGCACGGCGACCAGCGAGAGAGAGAAGGACGGATCCACACAAACAATATCCGCCGAGTCCCAATGGGCATTTCATAAGTTTAACAGACTTCCTGTGGTTAGAGCTCTGGTATGAGAAACCAGAGATGTTCACACACACACACACACCTACACACACACATACTTATGCACACACAGACACACACTTACATACATACACACGCACATGCACATTCACACACACACACACACACACACACACACACATACACTCTTACGCACACACAGACACACATATACATATACACGCACACACACTTACATACACACACACATTCACATATAGACACACACACACACACACACACACATTCTCAAACATAGTTTTCTCTCTCTCTCTCTCTCTCTCTTCCTCTCTCTCTCTCTCTCTCTTCCTCTCTCTCTCTCTCGACTCACCCGGGCGTTGTGCTGGATGAGCTCCTTGCACTCTGCGCAGGCGTGGGTGAACGCCTTGTTGTAGCAGGGGATGCAGTGGGGGGCGCCGTCCTCTGCCTGGATGAACTTGCGCCCGTACAGGGACTCCTTGCACCCCGCGCAGTCAAACCGCTCGCTCATACCGACCCGGTCCTGCGACACACACAACACAGCCGCTCTCACAAACTCTCCTCGGGTCCTCAGGTCCACCCCAGGAGCCCGTGCGTGGCTCCACACCGGTCTTACACGTGCTTGTGACTCTGGAGGAGAACAAGTCACGGATATATATATACACTAACCCAGACCTGGGTCAGATACGTATCTGTTCTGGATTCACATCCTTTTCTGTGCTCTGTTGATCTTGCCTGGCGTAATCGAGCCTGCCAATATGGCCTGAAGGCAGGGTTTGCACTTTTTCGAGAGTAATTAATTGGTTCCAATACACCAGACAATATCAGTAAAGTGTAGAAAAGTATTTGACCCAGGTCTGACACTATCTATGATCACCGTGGATACAGTTACCAGAATAAATGTAAAAATACAACATAGCCTGGATTCAATCAACATTTGTCCTTATCTTCGCCTTCCATATTGTTGCCACAGGAACAAGTGCTTTGCTCTCGGGAATTCCAAACTCACCGGTGTTTGTGAAGAAAAAAAGTGAAAACCCTGGACAAAACATCCCACAATACCGCTCGCTGCTGCTCGCTGTTGTATTGCATAATCTCACAGAGATTATTTATGTAGCTGTTTTTTGTGGAAAAGTGCTGTTTTATCTCAAGTTAAGGCAAGGCAAGTTTATTTGTACAGCACCTTTCATACACAAAGGCAATTCAAAGTGCTTCTCATAGATACAGAATAAGACACAGAATAAGAACACAATAGAGTAAAATAGAAATAGGGTTTAGTAAATTCCCTATTAAGAAGAGCCACTAATAAAGTGTCAGAGCAAACATAAGTGTGGGATTAACTCTGTGCACTCTGAAGCAGAAAAGAGAGGCATTACAGTGATCTGTTTCTCTCTCTTTATCTATCTCTCCTTTTCTTACCATGCCCCTTCTCTCACCAACATCTGCCTCGAGCGGAGATGTAGGTAAACTGGACAACAGTGTCTGCTCTGACAGCAGCACGCCGGCGCTACAGGTGGAACAACCGGGGGTCAAGGGTCAAACACCGCCCGAGGGTCACTGACGTCGCAGAGAAAGAAAAGGCTTCAAGCGGAGAGTCATTTCCTGTGCCGTGTCAGGTTCCCGTGCGGCGGCGGAGGCCCGGTGCGAGCCGTTCGGCAGGTTTATCGCGAACGTGAGAAGTCAACCCCGCTTCCACCCGACACCCAGCGCGTCAAAGAACCCGAATATCGTGCTCACAGCAACCGCACGGAGGACAATGGCTTGCCTCCCAAACCACCGTCCTCTCCAGATCCTGCCAGCTATTGTGTCCCTTTTTTAGCCCACAGGAGGGCCTATTAATAGCAGCCCGGCGACGGCCTCTACTGCGGTCTGCCGCGCCAGATGTTTTTTTCCAAAGAGGCAAGAAAACGCCGCTCGCGAAAACAGCCGCGGAGAACCGCGGTAACCCGACCCGGCGCAGGCGCCCGCGAGGATTCGGACGGGACGGGACGGCGAGGGGGAAGCGAGCGGTCCGAGCCTGAACCCGGCGGGGCCGATGACGTCACCGCGAGCGTCGGAGTTCCCGGTCACATGAGCCCGCGGCAGGCAGCCGTGTAATTACAGCCGTCTAGACAACGAACCCCTTCAGCGCTCACGGTCACAGAAGCCGGCCCGAAAGGGCTCTCTGTCACGCTCTTTCTGCGCAGGACTCAAACCCAAAACCTACTGGATGTAGCTCCGCACGACTGGTGAAGGACAGAATCTGACCCATGTCTGACCAAAAGCAGGCTGAAGAAATCACCAGCAGGTTCAAAAGACTATGTTATTATTATTGGCTACAGACTACAGTCTTAGCGTACAGTGAGCTTGGTGCACCCTATCAGGTCTTAAGTCGTAAGCTCAGCAAACATCGTACACAATCCACCCTTAAAGTCAAGCACATGACGGCCGTGGTCGTTACACCCCCGCACGTGTTCCCACGGTAACTATTCAAATCATTCGGATTCATCTTATCAGATGAGATCGATGTTCACAGAAAAGTGATTAGGCTGCTACCGGGGAAGCCGGTCCGACCGCGGGGAGACACCTGCCCACACACAAAGTGAGGACATTCTAGTGGCAAGCAAAGACTCAGGTATGTTTACATTCCTGTCACGCAAAGCAGTCAGAGGGACTACAAAAATAGGGACTGCACTTTTACCGAGGGAGAAGAACTAGAAAGGATCGTCCGACAGTCAGCCATCTCGTGGCTCCCAGACACAAAGCTTGCCGCACGTTTCACACACGTTTGCTCCGTTTACTCCGTCTCTTGCCCTGCTGCTCTGTAAAGTGTCTTTGCGACAGTTCTCTGGAAAAAGTGCCATACAAATAAAATTGAATTGAATTTCGTCTGAAAATATGAACCTCGTCTTCCCCATTTCCTTCCTGTACACAGAGAGTGAACTACTGGGAGGAAGACTGCAATGAGACACACACACATACAGACAAGTACACACAAATCAGTATAATTTGGATGCCATTTGTATTTAAAGCTTTATACACTGTTATCTATTGAGTGCCACAGGATTTGCAGATGGAAACCTTCTTCATCAGTATAAAGAGGTATTGGTATCTTGAACATAGTGAGGGGCAGAGAGAGAGACAGAGAGAGAGAGAGAGAGACAGACAGAGTGAGACATAGCGACAGAGAGAGAGATAGACAGAAGAGAGAGAGAGAGAGACAGACAGAGAGACAGAGCGAGACAGAACCCTCACAAACAGAAACTGAGGAGTACAATGAACCACACCGGGGGCGAAGACAGGAAATGTGATCCCATTGCCCACAATGCAGCATTGCAAACAGACAGGCAGCCCATTCGGAGAGCTGGGGGAGAAGGTGTGCTCCTCACAGTGACTGGCACTGACGTGCTGTCAGATAACGAGTCTTCCTGATACCACAGGACCCCACGACCTGGTTGAGCCCGCCCACCAACCCACACTGCACATGAATGAAGTAATGAATTAATGCTAGGCGGAACTGTAGTATAATGCTAAGGAGTTGGTCTTGCAACCTAAAGGTCACAGGTTCGATTCCCCGGTAGGACACTGCCGTTGTACCCTTGAGCAAGTTACTTAACCTGCATTGCTCCAGTATATATCCAGCTGTATAATTGGATACAATGTAAGTCGCTCTGGATAAGAGCGTCTGCTAAATGCCTGTAAATTAAACTAAACTAATGCAATGCCAAATAACCTTGCTCAGTAACACAGGGAAAACCAGCAGCTGTAGTCTCCCTCACCTTACATAAAAATGGAGCAACAAATATCCCTTTCTCATGCTTGTGCCATACACAGGGTCAAGACTTTGCCGTGTTTAAGTGAAAACAACTTTTACGTGAACAGAGCTGTAAGTCAGGCAGACAGAGGCAGATTTTCTGTGGTTCGGTGAAGAATGATAATGACCCGTGACATCATTCATAAGACTTTCAACAAGTCTACTACGAGGAACAAGCACAATTACAAGAAAAAGAGAGAGAGAGAGAGAGAGAGAGGGAGGGAGGGGGGAAGAGAGAGAGAGGGAGGGGGAAAGAGAGATGCAGGGAAGAAGGAGTCTGCACATTCCTTGCGTCTAGAATTGTACTATCCAGAGAAAAAGCGCATGACTACCGTTCATTAAATGGTGGTTAGAAAAGCTTCGCGCGATCAGAACGGTGTGGGGGACCTCTCCGCTCCCCGTGTGTCCTGCTGAAAGGCCTGCTCAAAATCGCTCTGTTTGCGAGGGTGATTACAATGTGTTTTATAAATAGAGACAGAGGACAGTGGGGGGGGGGGGGTACTGTGGGGGTCCCTGGCATACATTGATTATATACAGACTGGGTAAAATATTTATAAATATAAAACTTATTTTTATATAGCCCGTTTTTACTTTTTATTGTGGTCCCTGGATGCCTTTTAAACAGGGTACCTGGATTAATTGATAACATTTAGGGTTTCTGACCTGAAAAATAATTGACTTCTGATGAAAAGTGTATCGCAACTAGAATCATAAACATTTCCTGTACGCAAATTCAACACGTTCTAAAATTTTACAATCATAAATTTTTACAATCTTAATTTTACATTTTTATCAAACTTTACAAAAAAAAAACATTCAAAACAGTGTGAGAAATGACACCGTGTGGAAAACACAGCTTTTGAAATGGCATTACATGGTCTCGACAGGTCCGTCCATTATGTTAAAAAAAAAAAGAAAAAAGAAAACATACATTCCAGCAGACTTGTATTATTCTACACAGAAATCATTTACACAGACAAGTCGAGTTCGATGGCTAGCTCTAAAGTCCAACCTAAGTACCCCCAGCACTGCAGGGCATCTAGCCTATAACCTCGAAGTTACAAACTAAGTTCCCTGACCATCATGCACGGATATGCGCGTAGTATAATTTTAAACACCTCCGAGGAACTAAGAAAATTCATATTACCTTTCCTAGCAAATCTGTACCTCTTGAAGCGTCGGTTATGGACAACACAGCGCTTCCGCAGTCTAAAAGCTGTCTTTCAACAGTTTTCGGAGTGTTCAAGAGTCGTCAATTCACCGAAGAGCTGCTAGATTCTAAATCGTTATCACCCCAAAAACACAATCAGAAACACTGAATACGTTCTCACCAAGAGGAACGTCTGGCAGCTCAACCTTCTACTCCGTCGCCAATCCAGATACGCACCCTTTCTCTCGTTCACCGTATCAGCTGTGCGCGTCTCAAACACAAATCGTTAGTCAAGATATTATGCAGCCTGTATGCAGACGCGAACGCGCCTGCCCCTTTCTCTAAGCCACAATGACGAATAGTAATACTCGACCCCGTGTGTGACACAACCAAGTAAAGGCTGAAGTTATTAGATCCCGCCCTGTTCTCTCGCCCCCTCTCTCGACGCGTAAATGATAAGTTCCAGCACCAAGTTTCAACATTCCATTCATCTTTCCGAGTTGAAGATGACTTTGAGTCAGGTAAGGCGTGGAACGAGGATCACATCTACACTGACAGCACTCTGCAATACCTGGGAAAGTTACGTGACAAAAATTATCCAATGGTTTTGTGCTGAAAACACGGTGCAATATCACTGCTCTGCAAAGTTGCAGTAAGTTGGACATTGGCTTCATTGCCTTCTGCATGTTTTATGGTCATACCAAATTGTTATAGAATGATCATAAGAACATCACTTTGGTCTGTGCGTTATGGAGTGGAATGAAAATTACCTAAAAGTCTGAAGGAAATGCACAGGAACCCCCAGATGATTTCTCATTTGGCCCTTGCAGGTGAAACTGTGTCTTGGACTGCATTTTTATATGGCGCTTTTATCCAAAGCGCTTTACAATTGATGCCTCTCATTCACCCATTCACACAGACACTCACACACGGACTGTGAAAGGCTGCCATGCAAGGTACCAGTCAGCTCATTGGGAGCAGTTAGAGGTTAGGTGTCTTGCTCAGGGACACTTCGACATGCCCAGGGCGGTTGATCGAACTGGCAACCCTCTGACTGCCAGACAACCGTTCTTACATCCTGAGCTGTGTCGCACCTATGTCTTATACATTTGTGTGCACGGGAGAGAGCAAATGCTCCCATTCTCAAAAAGCATTGCCTCTTTCGTCTAATTTCTCATTCCCTTCTTCATCTTCGACACCTGTGTCCAGTGCTGCTGCTTTATTGCTGATGCAGTTTCATAATTTAGATATTTCAAGTTTCAAAGCTGCAAAGCCAAGACTCTTCACCCAGCTGAGCATCTCCAGGTCAGACCTGCTCTAGGTGTGCTGCTCCAGGTCAGACCTGCTCTAGCTGTGCTGCTCCAGGTCAGACCAGCTCTAGGTGTGCTGCTCCAGGTCAGACCTGCTCTAGGTGTGCTGCTCCAGGTCAGACCTGCTCTAGGTGTGCTGCTCCAGGTCAGACCTGCTCTAGGTGTGCTGCTCCAGGTCAGACTGCTTAGTGTGCTGCTCCAGGTCAGACCTGCTCTAGTGTGCTGCCCAGGTCAGACCTGCTCTAGGTGTGCTGCTCTCAGGTGTGTGCTGCTCCAGGTCAGACCTGCTCTAGGTGTGCTGCTCCAGGTCAGACCTGCTCTAGGTGTGCTGCTCCAGGTCAGACCAGCTCTAGGTGTGCTGCTCCAGGTCAGACCGCCTAGCTGGCTGCTCCAGGTCAGGTCACGTCTCGTCGACGTCATGGCTGCCAGCACCAGCCTGCGCGAACACTGCAAGAGGAGCACAAAGAGTCGGCAGGGGAACAGGGGACGCTCAGAGGAAGGCACGAGAACCAAAACCGGGTGTGGGAAAGAGAGGGGTCGGTGGACGCGTTTTGTTTATTATTCTTAGGGAGGACACAATGTGCTCTTTATCCAGCCCCGCAACAGAGGCAGTGCTGTAATGCAGTCGCTGTAAAAAGAACAGAACGCATATGTGCTTGTGCGGAGTGGGGGGATGGGGGATGGGGGGTGGGGGGGGGGGGTGATGGGGGGGATTGGTTCCTGTGCATTTTTGTCAAACAAAGACTCTTTTATGTCCTCATCCTGTTGCACTGATTTAGGGAAACCTGGGGAACGTTGCTGTTTCTCTCCCATAATGCTTCTGTTCTGTTTCCCATAAGGCCATTCTGTGCCCTGTATTCCGCAGTGCCAGCACAGGGGAATCGCTGCATTTGTTAACACTGCACAGCTGGGATGGTGTGGTCCCTGCTGCGAACCACTGCGGCCTGCATATATAATTCATGTGGCACGACTTTATCATTTCGCTTTTAATTATTTAAATAGCTGGGTTACTTTAGTGCCCGGCGTTTCCCTGGGACTCCCTGATTGGACACAGCTGCAGCACAGAATAACATTTTTAGAAAATAAAAGCTTCATATGTTTGAAAATTAATTACTGGTTGTCGCGCTGTCTCCCTGCATTTCTAAGCCAACACAGAATCTTTCCAGTGTCTCTATGACAACTCGTACCCTTCCTTATGTCTCTAAAATGGCAACAGTTCTTCCCTGTGTCTCTGTCACAATGCATAACCTTTTCAGTCTCCATGCCAACCGATTCTTCCCTGTGTCTCTGTAACAACACGTCCTTTCTTATGTCTCCAAGAAGACAACAGTTCTCTGTGTTCCAATGCAACACATAACCGTCAATATATTCTGTAACAAAACTCATTTTACACTTAACTCTGCAGAAGATCGTAAGAAGCATCTTCAGTCGTTACTGTGTTTTGCAGAACTCAGAATGACGTGGGAGATTCAAGACCAGTCAACCAGTCCCCTCCCTAGAGACCAATACTGTGTAAATCTTCCAAAACCGATAACGCTACCTTCACTTTATGTGTTGGTATTGTAGTGGTTTAACATATGTAATTGTTCAGGTAGGTTTTATCTCTAATTGCCTGAATGTATACAGGTAATTGTTCGGGTTAGTTTAGTCTATAATTACCTTTTATGATGACTACTTTCCTAAATGTTTGATTCGCTACCAAGAGAACCAGTGTATTTCACAATGTGCAGTGCCAACTCATTTTTGCATAGAAGTTTTTTGGTGTCTAAATACCTTTAGGAGTCTTAATGTGTTGCCAGACCATTGCCATTTGCAGCACAAGGTCGTCCACTTTATTTATAACATCAATATGTTATTTGTAATTATTTGTAATTTTGTACAAGCGCTATACCTATAAACATGTACACTCGCTGGTCTGGGAATGTTGTTATCCAGAACGGACACTTAGGCACATTATTCAGGTGAATGCGCTTATGTTATGGTTAAGTTGCCCTGGATACGCATATCCTCTAAACCAATGTAATTCAAAATGATCTTGCCTGCAAGCAAACCAAGACAATGCAGTTTGCTAGCAAGTTAAAACGGTCCCATAGCCAGTTGCACACTGTAGGCTACAGAAGTTTGTTTTATGTTCCCCGCCATTGATGCAGTTGCATAACTAACTTGCTGGTTGTACAGCCATCTGAATGGAAAACTAACTACAGCAAACACATGACAGGCTACAATGCTATTGGTTTACTTCGCAAGCTAGCACAGAAACCCCCATCGTATCATGTGCACATGCAGTGTAAATGATAAATGGTAAATGGACTGCATTTATATAGCTCTTTTATCCAAAGCGCTTTACAATTGATTCCTCTCATTCGCCAGAGCAGTTAGGGGTTAGGTGTCTTGCTCAAGGACACTTCGACACAGCCAGGGCGGGGTTTGAACCGGCAACCCTCCAACTGCCAGACAATCGGTCTTACCTCCTGAGCTATGTCGCCCCCAGTGTCTGGGTCACGAGAGAGCACGGTTCTAAAAATAATGCTGTATTACAGTGTGGGCAATTAGCATATCCGCAGCGACGTACAATGAGTGCAAATGAAGAAAAGGCCCAGATTCAAAAATCACCAACATCCTGCTAGCGATTCATGAGAGCACTGGTCGGACCATGACACCCCGGTGACAGGTGATCAATCTGTTTTCCCTCGAATGAACAGGAAAAAGGGAAGGTAGAGAGAGGATCTTTTTGGGACAGGGGAATATAAGGTAGACGGGGAAAATGTGGAAGATGGGAAGTGGAATCAGGGTGGAGAAAAAGAAGGGGGGGAGGGGTTGCCATGATCACAGTCATACCCTTCCTGTCTGGATGAGTTTCCACCATATAAATAACAACCCTTCACTCAGGAGCAGCACGGGCGTCTCTCTGAAAATGTCCCGTCGCCTGATTCTGCGCCGCTGATGTGTGTATCGTGCGAAACGGACAGAAAATGACAAACGGCAAACGAAATGAACACTTAAATGCAAAAATAACTTTTAATAACTCAGCACAGTTTTCCAACAAAATAAGTGAAAGAGGCAGTGTTTGGTTATCTCCGCTGAAACTGATATCTTCCCTTTCGCTGACTTGCGCCGTGTGACCTGCGGGATACCGGTAAGGCAGAATTGTTGAGGTTTTGTGGACGGGCTGAAGACCGCGTGGACAGCGACCCCGCCTTCAGCCCTGAGCCCGTTAGCTGTGCGCTAGCAGGCCATGACAGCTTCTCTCTACCTCAGACGAAAAAGGTTATTAGATTGGTTTAGTCGGAAGAATAATGTTAATGTTAATCATCGTCCAAAAAAAAACAGCACAGGTGAGAAGACCCTGAATGGACAGGTAAGAAGGAAACAAGACTATCCACAAAATTCAGGAAAAGGTTCCTCAGGACACACACAAGCACACACACACACACACAACCTCACGCTGACTCTCCCTCCTGTACACAGACAGACACACACACATACCTCACACTGACTTTCCCTCCCGTACACACACACACACACACAACCTCACACTGACTCCCTCCTGTACACAGACAGACACACACACACACAACCTCACACTGACTTTCCCTCCCGTACACAGACACACGCACACACACAACCTCACACTGACTTTCCCTCCCGTACACAGACACACGCACACACACAACCTCACACTGACTTTGCCTCCCATACACAGACACACGCGCACACACAACCTCACACTGACTTTGCCTCCCGTACACAGACAGACACACACACACAACCTCACACTGACTTTCCCTCCCGTACAGACAGACACACACACACACACACACAACCTCACACTGACTCTCCCTCCCGTACACAGACAGACACACACACACAACCTCACACTGACTCTCCCTCCTGTACACACAGACACACACACACACACACACACACACACAACCTCACACCGACTCTCCCTCCTGTACACAGACAGACACACACACACACACACAACCTCACACTGAGGCTCTCCCTCCGTACACACACACACACACACACACACACACACAAACACACACACGCACGCACACACACGCACGCACACACACACACACACAGGTATTAAGACCCGTGAACGGGGTCGTCCTCGCTCAGTCGAGTCACAGTGCCACACTTTTGTAAACAGTTCACCGGGATGCCCTTAGACCGAGCGTCACCTCATCACCCAAGCCCCTCGAAGAGATACGCTGCAGCGAATCCCCATCAGGATGCCCCGTTACTCATTTCAACCCACATGCACACTCAACCATGCAGAAAATCGACCGGCTTTGGACCCAGTTACTCCCAAAGTTGTGCTTCCTCGGGGGTCTGTCCCGCCTACCCGCGCGCTTTGGGGTACACGTGCCTAGGTGTGTCAGAGAACGGTAAACGACGGTAGACTGTATGTACAGATGGGGGGGGGGGTGTCTGTTGTGTACATCTTTCAATATCCCCAATATGAGGGGGGTAGGAGTGGAAAAAAGGATAAATCTACAAAAAAACCCACAGTCCTGCCAGGACTAAGCAAACCGATCTCCCCCCCCACCCCACCCCCACCCCCACCCAAGTTGAAGGTACACCCCCCCCCCCTCCCCTCCCAGTGAGATATAGGGAGTGGTTTTACATTAATGCAAAGCATTTCACAACTTTTCTGGCTAACCAACTCAAGAATGGGTTTAAAATCAGTGTGCAGGGATCCCACCCCCGGCAATATGCAAACAAACAGGGTGGATCCTGAGGAGATTTGGGAAGGGGGGGGGAGAGGGAGGTGGAGGCGGAGGGGGAGGGGGACGGTGGGGGCTGTTCTTTACAGTGCTGTAGCTCCCCCTACTGGCTGACGGGGTCCCTTTTACTTGTATTTAGTGATTTGTAAAATGATTCTTTTTTTTTTTTTTTTTTTGCTCCAGGTTTTCCCGTCTGTGTCCCACACAGGTCCCGGGACAGGGCAGGCTGCTTCCCCCAGGTCCCCCCGTCCCGCTCACAGACAGTGCCTATGGCTTCTTTTTTCGTCGCATGCAAAAGGGACCGAGGGTACAGCCCCCTTCTCTCTCTCTCTCTCTCTCTCTCGCTCGCTCGATCTCCGGTTTCCGCGGCTACATGGCGCTCCTCGGGGCCCCGTTCTGGGCGATGGCCTTGGGGCTGGGGGTCCCGAGCTGCGGCAGGCCCGTCCTCTGGGCGGACATCCCCACCTCAAACACCTCCTGTATGGCCTTGCGAAAGCAGTGGAAGTTGTAGTCTATAAGACCTGCGGCCAAAGACAGCGGAGAAACGGCGTGAGCACCGCGGCGTCGTTCACCCTTTCAGACTCTTAACATAATCCCCATCAGCCAATCAGAACTGAGCACCCCCTCCGGCCCGGCCAATCCCGTGCTTGCTCGCTCGCTCACCCTTCCGCTCGAAGCTCTCCTCTCGGAGGATGCACACCAGGGCCAGGAACTTGGTCACCTCCTTCAGGTAGAGCACCGTGGTGTTGTTGAGTTTGATGATGGCCAGCGATTCCTTATCGTAGGCACTGCCGCTGCCATCTTCCCTCAAGCTGGAACACATGACCACACGGGGACGGCCAATCACAACACAGAAATACCCACCACAGCCAAGAATGTTCTTAACCGCAGTAAAACTGGAGCATGTTGGGGAACTTTGCTGGTTGTGTAACACACACACACAAAAGGTGCAATGTTTTAAACCTGGTAAGGGACAAAAAATACCCAGCAATAACAGCACAATGACCATTCTTCACATCTCACCGTGTCACTGGACCGGAGATGCTTATAAAATTTCCGAAGTGTTTTCATAACTCATCCGAAAAATGCGCTGCTGAACACAAAGCAAATTGGGCTTCCTCGTGCAGGACCGGGGAAGGGCCCGGGAAGGAACAAGGGAAGGAACCGGGAAGGAACAGGGAAGGAACCGGGAAGGACCTGGGAGCTGAGGGCGTGTCCAGCGTACGTCGCAGGAAGTACATCACAGGAAGTGCACGCAAAGCGCCCCGCTGCTCACCCGTAGATGCAGGACACGTCGATGACCACGTCGATCATGTCACAGCACAGCTCGTAGGACTGCATGTCCACCGGCAGGCTGTCAGTGGCGATGTAGATCTTGCTCACCACGTCGAACAGGAAGGCCTTCTCTATCCCCGAATTCTGCCGGAGACAGAGACAGAGACGGGTATTACACTGTACCTGTGGCCGGGTTGGCTGATGCAGTTCATTTATTAAATCAAAACGTCCTGCTTGACCTGACCTACTCACTATGTGCACACCTGTGATACATTCCACACAGAGAGCAGTTATATTAAGCGTCCTAAAGTAACAACAGCGCAAAACAAAAAGATCAGGCTCTAAAATACCACCTAGTTTGGCAGAAAGAGCCTTTGAGCCACTTCAACAAGTAAGAGCGAACAGATCCAGGGAAATCTAAATGCTGCATGAAGTTCCCAACTGCTAATACATCTGAAAAGCTACCTATCAGTTCTAGAAACAATTTTAATTGTAATACAATTTAACTGTCATAATATGAGGCTGCCAATGGGAAGTCCTGTCACGGTTTCCATGTGCAGTTTTATGACTGTCTAAGTGGGGAGGTTCTTTTCAGTTGGAATCACTTCCAAGATGGCGGACATATAAGGCCAATTGCAGAGGGGGGGGGGAGATATGATATCACAAAGAGTGGCCAAATCAAAACACTTCACCCTGTTAACTGTGCAAATCCCCATAGCCCCAAGGACTTCCGGCACAGGAGCAGACAAACAGTGACATTGGGTGGGGGGGCGGGGGGGGTGGCAGGGCCCTGAAATCTGTGCTTCCTGACACAGATTCCACCACTAGGGGGCAGACAGTGCATGCTCACTCCAGTGGGCGGGAACTGCCAGGACACGGGTCACCTGATTGACGGGCGGGACTCACAGATATGAAGATGTTCAGGAGGTTTTCCAGAGTTGGGAGCTGAGGGAGGAGCTTCTGGACGACTTTACTGAAAGCCTCAAATATCGAATGGTCGTAGATGCTCGTCAGGTACAGGCTGAAACACACAAAGTTAGACAGGACATTTATCCCTCTGAAGAGTAGGTTTTGTGTGTAAATATATGTAGGCAAGATACAGGGTAAGGTAAGGGCGCTGGATTCAGCCTACGAAACTGACCTGAGGTGCAGCTTGTCCAGGCTGGCATCCGCTAGGTCATCGTTGGCCCTCTGGTGGATGTCTCTCTGGGTCTCGATCTTGTGGTCGTCAGACAAGCCGTCCACTTTGTGGATGAAGACCTCAAAGTTAATCTCAGGATTGACCCGGTAGGCTCTGGACACTGTGAGGTGGAGTCTTCCCAGCGCCTCCACGTAATCGTCCTGTGCACACACACACACACGACCACACACGCACAAACACACACAAATTTATGCTGCAAATTGTACTCTCAACCCAGAATGCAATGGCTCCCCCAGTGGGATGAATAAAGGCATACTGTTACAATACTATGTCGTCCCAACCCAACAGATGAGCTCACCTGGGCATCGATAACAAAGATCAAAGCACCGGTCCCTCTGAAGATCATCTCATAGTCGAAGGCAGGGTCAAAGAAGTCCACCTGACCAGGAAAGTCCCAGATCTGGAAGTTGACGAAGGAGGTGCTGGAGACATCGTCCTTGTAGATCTTGTTGGTGCTCTCCAAGAAGAGCGTCTCATTGGGGGACATCTTGTGGAACACCACCTGCCAGAGAGAGTCAGTTCAGCCAGCCCACCTCAAGCATCCCCGTGCCCTCAATCTGACAGGGGTGGAGGGTGGGAGAGAAGCTAGCCGCAGTCATAGCTGTGAGCTCCCTATCTCTCTTCAGGCAGGTGCTGAAGTTCTGCCTCTGCAGACATTTCTCTCCACCTAGACCCCCTTAAAGCCCTGAAACAAGTTTTGAATTACAGCCACAGTTGGAGCACTTTCTCCTCTGGCAAGCACCCATTTCGTTAAAGCTCATTCTGTTCTATTGTAAGTACGGTATTTGTGCGTGTAATATCTCGTTTCTTTTCACTCTTGTTGTGGCCGAGACTTATCAGCTTAAATGGCATTCAATATGTACAGTGTTGCTGTCCTTTGGTGCTTGTAGTTAGCCTTGATGTTATTTATACCTCAGGTCGTTTGCCTAATAATGGTGTTAAATAACTTTGAACAAAACGAGCCTGCCAAATGAGGAAATATATTCGTACAGGCTTATGCAGGCAGCTTACGTACGCAGTGTGCATATTCACGCAATCTACGGGATCTCATCGACAGCACGACAAAAACGTTTAGTAAAATTTGGCAACCCCTTCTCCGAAGAACACAGAATAACTAGGGCTATATTTTTTACTGAACATCACGGGTACTTTTGTGTTTAAATGAGATATATTTATTATTAATAAAGGTCTATAATCACTGGCCTGTTGACTCCACAGACAGTCTCGCAAGCTGAAGAATAATTTCGCCGAAGTTCAGTGAAGCATGCAGAGATTCTGAACACAGAAGTATCCAACAGCTAACCGGACTAGCCCGATGACAAATGTCAGCACATGCTGGCATACAGTTAACTAACCCCCATGGGACAAAGCAGGTGCCTAAAACAAGATACCAGGGCACACGCTATTATAATGACGTGTAAGGTTATTCTAGTTAACTCGTGTTTCTATCCAGGCTACCTTCTGTATTGACGATTTGCCGCTTCGTCGTAATCCCATCAACAGTATCCTTGGTTTGCTGTCGGAAGATGTCGAACCCTCCTCGATATCGGTCTCCTCCACTCCATACCCAAAGTCTTTAGGGAATGAGTCCACCCTGAAACTATCGGACTCATTCGACATTTTGACCCGACGCAAAGCTTGTTTCCCCGATCCTCGGACCTCGATCCCACTTTCGATTAGTTGTACTCCTGAATTCCCCCCAAACCAGAAACCATAACCCTATTAACTACTACCATAACAAGCATTAGAAATGGCCAATAGCCATAATAAAAATGAAAGCGAGAGCGATAATAAACAATGAAAAAACTCCCTATCTTCTTGAAATATTTAGTGTTCCTGTTTCTTGCCCAGCAATTTTGCGCTTACTTCCACCTCCTCTTCTCCGATTGGTCACTTTTCTGAAAGTTTGATAAGTTGATTGGCTTGTGACCACGTCAATCCGGAAAACCATATCATGGGGTCGTTCATCCCGTGTCATATGTTTGCAGTCACATGACTGAACCACCTAGCCGTGTAGTGGGGCGTGTTTCTGAGGCAAATGATAATGAACTGAAGTTCTCCCTTCATCGTAAAGCGCGACTGGTCCGAGTAGTTTTCACAGCTAGTGGCTTTTACCACAAACAGCAGGTGATTCCACTAATTTGGCAAGCGGGTAGTTCTTATAACAATGTTAATAATGTAGCTTCGCGCCTTTATCGCATGCCTGCCTGATTTACAGTCGAAATATATGCTATTGTGAGGGGAACCATCAAATCAGTTAACACATTTTATTTCCATTTGTCCATTTCCCGTAGTTACCGCTTGTTAATTTTGCACAGCCGAGCGATGAGTCGTTAAAAAGCGGCGCGTGCTCACTTGTAGACTTATCTTCAGCTGATTATGTCGATAGTTAGCACCGGTGCTGAAACTGCCTGATTTATCGACATGGCGCATTATAGAGTAAGTGCAGTACTTTGTTTATAAATATTTTGAGGAACTATTTCGCATTTACTCGCTATAATTCCCGTCTGTTCGCAATGCCCACGCTTGCGGACAAACTCAGTTTCCTGAGTTTGAAATTTATTTGTTCTACTAATTGGAGTGATAAGTTGGCTTGTTAGGCTATGCAAGCATACGTCTTACGTTATTTGCATTTGTGTGCCTTGCATTTCGTTGTAGTTGTTCTCCAGGTTATAAGGCTAACGTGTAAAATTGAAGGCATAATCGACATTCTATTCAATAGGCGTAGCCTAATATATCAGTCTATAAATATGAAATGCATTCTCTCTGCGGCTCGTGTCCACTGAACAATTTTATCTTAAGGAAATGGCCGTTTCTTGCAGGCTTCTGAATCCAGACGGGAACAGTTCCGAAGGTACCTGGAAAAGGCTGGTGTCCTTGACAGCCTGACCAGTGGTAGGATCCATTGGAAAATTCCATAATAATGCAACATTGGCAATGATGTTCGTTGTCGTGCTACAATTTGCTATGGCCTTGAAAAAAGCAGTGTTTTCACTTATCCGTTACTTGCAGTGTTGGTAGCGCTGTACGAAGAAAATGATAAACCCATCAACGCTTCGGAGTATCCTTTGATAAACTCGTAAAAACTGAGTGACAGGTTTTTATACTTTTTTTTTTTTTTTTTTTAAAGAAAGCTTGCCTCCCGAACATCGCCCTTGATTTGCATTCAATTCATTGAGTTATCGATTAGAAAGGGCCACAGAATTAAACAGACTTTTTGTCAGCCACAGGATGCGGCTGCTTGTGACCTTTCATTAAACAGTTTTTTTCCACTAACCTCTCAGAATTGAATAGAAACCTCATGTAGGACTCTCACACACAGTTTGACAAGTTTTTTTTATTATTAGCAAAAACAAGTGAAAATGAGTTTTCGGGTGAACCCTATCCTTAACACGAGTGCTAGTTTCTTGAAGCGGCACCTCGGGTTGTCCGGCCCCGCGCCAGCAGAGGCGGAGAAGCTTCGCTCGGAGATGATGGAGGTCCAGCAGCAATACGAGCGTCTCCTGGAGGAGAACAGAGGACTGAAAAATAGGGTGTGCTTCTGTTTTAGAAGGCTTGATGGCTCGCGCATATTGTTCTGATGAACACCGTTAACCTGTTCTTTCCTCTGTCCTTCTCTTTAGCTTTTGCAGTATGAACCAGCACAAGAAGGAGCGACTCTGTAGTGCCGATTAGCTCCGAGAACGCTCACTGTTAACATGGGACACCACTGGAAATAAAGGATACACTTTTTTTTATTTGTGTTAAGTGTTCATTTGAGGATTTTGGGTTCTGTCTGGAATGTCCTTTGGAGTGTACAAGTACTTTTTTCAAGTAATGTTTATCTGAATTAAACACATTTGCACAAAATGGTTGTCAAACCCTCAAATCATTTGCTAAAGATCTTTAGCAGTGCAGTTCCTTTTGGATGGTAATTTCTCAGTTTAGAAGCACATAAAAATTGTGGTCACCTGCTTTCTGACTGTTTGCAACAAGGCATGCCTACTGCTGTTGTCAACATCTCGTATGTTAATTTAGGTTATATCGACTTAGTGGCATACCCCACTGCAAATGTGTTCTCAGTATGGAGGCACATGGGCCTACTTGCACATCAGTATGAGTTCGCTATCGATGCAAATCAATCTCCTGCTGCATACCGCTCCTGATGCAGCGTACAGCTGGCTTTTCGGTGCGTCTCGTGTTTGCCCATGTGACCGATTATGTAATGTTCGATCGATGAATGCGATTTAATCAGATCCCTGTCAATCACTGAGTTTGCTATCTGATTCTCCAAGAGGAACTGCATAGACGAGTGAAATGTACAGATGGGGAGAATGTTATTTAACATTAGTTATATGCTGGCTTCATTCATGTTTTTTAAAAAAAAATGATTATAAAGAAAATGAGTATTTAATAGCAGGTGAGTACTTGTTTCCCAGCCCCACAAATTTATACTGTGTATAATGCACAGTACCGTAGTATTCAGTGTATAAAACCCCCCAGCCCTCTCGTTTACAGCATATAATAAAACTCAGTTTTCAGTTCTGCTACTTCAGTGCTTTTTCAGGATGGAAGACATCTGCAGCACAGTGACCTGAAAGAGAACAGAACAAGTTGAATGTATTTATGTTGCGGTCTGGCACTATGCCTTGGAGAGAGAGGGGGGAAAAAAAAGTTAGGTTAAAGCCAGACCTGGGTCAAATGCGTATTTGTTTTGGATTCAAATACTTTTCTACACTTCTTACTGATCTTGTCTGGTGTATTTGAACCAATGAAATGCTCTCAAAAAGCGCAAACCCCGCCTTCTGGTCATATTGGCAGGCTCAGTTTACGCCAGGCAAGACCAATAGAGCACAGAAAAGTATTTGACTCCAAAACAAATGCGTATTTGACCCAGGTCTGGTTAAAGAGCTTGTATAAGAGTGTATATAAAGTGTGTGGGGGCTTAGCTTTTGTGTGCTGTTTTTTTTTCTCTACTGTTTAGGTTTATGCCTCTACTAAATTTATAAATTCTAAACCTCAGTGTATTGTACTGAGAAGTGTGTATACATGGGAAAAAACCTGAATTGCTATAACTTATTGTTTTGTTAATGTAATCAGTTGATCCCAAATGCTTCAATGCACTGAAAATGCAACACTGTATCCCATGGATCGAAGTGTTCTTTCTTAAAGGTCCTAAAAGGATAATAAAGCAGACCAGATCTACAGCAAAAAAATAAATAAAAATCAATGGTAGGACCATTTTTTAGGACCACATTTTCATTTTTCGTTTGTATTTAGCAGTTGGACAGAATCTTATTTCTTCCACCACCCTTTTTGTTTTAACAGACAGGTCCGCAGCAATCACTGCATTACTTAGCGCGTCATTACGAGCAGCAGGCGAAAGCATTTTCAAATTCATGGAGCCAAACTACTTGAGCGTTGTCGGAGTGAGACTGACATGTCGTGCTCGCTGCCGGAAATTCCCCCACCGTGACGATGTCAGAACCATGATGTCACATTTCAGGGACGTGCCCAAATCCAAGGGTGTGTCCCGTTACTTTTCCCTCCTCACCTCCTTTCCTCCACGCCCCCCTCTACCACGCGTCTCCAACCGGGATGTATGTGGAGGAAGGGAGGGGAGGAGACGGGTTTCGAGGCTGCTTTGCCAACACAGTTCTCTTTGCCCATCTCTGCCAATTATTGGGACAGAGGAGGGAGGAAGGGACACCGAGATCAGTTTCTGGGGCACGGAGGAGACAAGGTGGTAGTAGAGGAAAGGAGGATACCTTTTTTGAGTATTAGGACGCACCCAATTTGTCCATAAAGACACCGATGGATTTTGTGACCCCCCTACTATCCCTACTCTTAGGCCAGGGGTGCACAACACCACTCCTGCAGGGTCTGTGGGTACGCTGCTTTTTTTCCAGCCCGATTTTCAAAATGGCTGAACGCGTCAGTGCCAGGTTCACTCCAATATTGTACCAAAGTCAAAGGCTTTCACCAAGAACATTTCTGCAGCCTACTGCCGCAGTTCGTCATGACTGCATCAAAAACATTTCAGATCAAATAAACCAGCCGATTAAATAAGAGCAGTAGTCGACGTCACATCCCCGAAAACAGAACGAGTCTGGTTGTGCACCCCTGACCAGCCCCCCCACCCCCCCCCTCGTGAGCTGTGGATGATGAGATGAGGTGTGGCACTAACGCTCAGATCTGCAGGTCGCTGGGGGCTCGCCTGCTGCTGCCGCTACTTGCCAATGACATTCGGCGGTTTGGAGGGAAGGGCTGCGGGCTGCTGTCGCCGTCGTGACTGGGCCTAGACTCGGAGCTGAGGCCCCCGATCGAGTCCGGGCTCTGGGGCCGGCTCAGCCGCTTGAGGTCGGGCTTCGAGGCGGCCCGCGCCCGCCCCGCGGCGAAGCCGCAGCGGGTCGCCAGGGCGCCGGCGCCGCCGAAGCCCTCGCCGTCGGAGCTGTTGCTCTCCTCCACCGTGGAGCAGTTCCAGGGGGCGCTGACCCGCCGCGGCCTCCGGCCCACGCTGAGGAGGAGCGTGGGGCAGGAGGAGGAGGAGGAGTCCGCCGGGAGGGCGGAGCGCCCCGGGACGCCCCCGGGCTCCTCCCGCGGCTCGCTGCCGGGGTGCTCCTCCGAGTCGCCCTGCTTGTCGGTGGGCGGCGACCGCGTCTCGCTGCTGCTGGTGTTGGTTTTGGAGGCGCCGTTGGGCTCGGCGGGGCCGGGCGACGCCTCCTTGAGGAGGACGACGTCCAGGCCCGTCTTGCAGGCGGCGGGGTCGCCCGGGATGGGGACGAAGGTGGAGGAGGTCTCCAGGACGGGGTAGGTGGGTCCGTTGCCCTGCCTCTCCAGCAGGAGGGTGTAGCCGCTGGGCGCGGTGGGGATGGTGGCCTTTCGGCCCGCGCACACCTGGTGCACCACCGAGTTCTTCTTGGACCGGCTGACGCAGTAGTCGTCCAGGTCGTCCCGCAGGTGCGGGTAGTAGTCCAGCAGGCCCTTCTTCAGCCTCTTGTAGCCCAGGTGCAGGATCTCCAGGATGTTGAGGAAGAGGGAGACGGCGGCGATGCACTGCATGAACACCATGAAGACGCTCTTCTCCGTGGGGCGGGACACGAAGCAGTCGACGGCGTTGGGGCAGGGCTCGCGCTCGCACTTGTAGAGCGGCTCCAGGCGGAAGCCGTAGAGCAGGTACTGGCCCAGCATGAAGCCCACCTCCACGGCGGAGCGGGTCAGGATGTGCGCCACGTAGGTGCGCAGGAGCGAGCCGCGCAGCGGCGCCTTGTTCAGCCGGCCCTGCTCCAGCTGCCGCAGCTCCCTCTCCAGCCGCCGCCGCGCCTCCGCGGGCTCCGCCTCCGCCGCCTCCAGCTCCCGCCGGAGCTGCGCCTTCCGCCGCTGCCGCTCCTTCTCCAGGGCGCGCAGCTGGTACAGGGCGTGGCCCATGTAGACCAGCGAGGGCGAGGACACGAAGATGACCTGCAGCACCCAGTAGCGGATGAGCGAGACGGGGAAGGCGCGGTCGTAGCACACGTTGCGGCAGCCCGGCTGCTCCGTGTTGCAGACGAAGTGCGACTGCTCGTCGTTCCACACGTCCTCCGCCGCCACGCCCAGCACCAGCATGCGGAAGACGAAGAGGATGGTCAGCCAGATCTTGCCCACCATGGTGGAGTGGATGTGCACCTCCTCCAAGATCCCGCCCAGGAAGTTCCAGTCCCCCATCGTCACACCGCTGGGGCTGCTGGGGAAAACGGAGGGAACAACGACGAAAGGAAAGAATTGAGGACACTGAAAGTAGGACGGAACAAAAACGATAGTAGGGTCGACAATATAAAACTTCTGAAAAATTCCTTCACCAGGGACTGCAGATTCCCTCATAAAACATTAATTTCAGACCTCTTTCAGAGTACTGGAATTGAGGTAATATTCCTAGACAGAATTTAAGGCCACGATGTTTAACTACAAATTCATTGTCCTCTCCAAACTGGGGATCGTGGGTCCATATACCACAGTAGTATACATTTAAATAAGTCAAAGCATTTAACTCAATTTCCAGAGCAGATAGCTTGTAATAATAAATTAGGTTTGAATCCAGATGCCTTGCCTACTGTTATCCTGGGAACACAACAGTAAGAATCGCCTATTTGCATATTTATAGATTCTGCCATTCTCAATGAGGGTAAAGGTGTAGAAATACTACTAAGCCATTTTCAGTAGTTCATTGAACTTTTTTTGGTGAAAAACAACATATTAAACAGATGATTATTCAGTATAGAATATTTTTAAAGGTTTTTAAATATATCTGGATGGTTACTTTAATAAATAAAGTTGTAAACAGTTACTTGTGCATGAACACAAACTGTTTTCTATATTGTATTAGATGTGAATTGTTTGTGCGCCTATGTGTTACAGTAAGAGGATAATGTCATTGGCTAAATTCAAGTACAAATGGAAACGCTGCAAATCTTAACAGCAAAATCAACAATGAACTCAACTGTTTCAGTATAACAGAACAACCAGTTCCAAGTCGTTCAACTGAATGGTGGCAGAATTCACTCCAGATTTTAATTCTGCTAAATATATAAATGCTTTAAATAGTAAATTACAGATCACAAAAGAGATAAAAAACCATCTTTCTCTGAAAATACGAAAACGCGTGTAGGCTATTGATTTATAAACCATACGCAGATAGACCTACTATACATTTAAATAGTTACCTTTTCAAATACTGAGAGACATTTTTATTTCTAATAAATATATGCTGCCTTTCATGGCCTGAGATGTCAGTTTAATGGTCGATTAAAGTGTGAAAATAACATCTTCCCTCGAATTAAAATTCTTGCATATTTTGTTTTTACAAACTTTCAATTGACAGTTATTTCAGATTCACAGCACATTCGTGCACATTTCCACTCTTAAAATACAGACTTAGCACATGCTTAGATTGAAACAGCTGCATGACAGCAAAAACGTACCTTTCATTTGTGAAATAGAATGTATATATACAGACATTTCGTATCTGGACACCTCTTGAGGTAATTTAATCCAAGGCACGCCATCCTAAAATTGTTACGAAGAAAAGTGGCCAGAAATAACACCTCCTTACGGAAGGATGACTCCCGGGGAATGTGATTTGAGGATTCCATCAAAATGAAGAGGTCTGTCACGTTGCGTGAGAACTTATAAACAACCAGCAGAAATCAATGTGCAAATCGTTGCCACTTAACTTGCAGCGGTATGAACCGAGAGCGGGGTGCTACAAACCCCCGCGGGCTATGTAGGCGAAACCGGGCCGCCAAAATATTCAAAATCGTTGTTTCCCATCTGTAGTTCGGTACTGGGATTTCGTTAGATCAGCCGAACTGCGGTGCCCCCCCATCTCTGTCCAGAGGCATAGAAGGGGGGGGGGGGTGCTGGACTGAGGGGCGAGCGACCAAAATTCCTAACCACCCTTGCAGTTATTTCACATAAGTAGTGGTACACCAGTAATTATGAATCTTTTTTTTTTTTTCGGAGACAGTATAAATAAATCCAACTCAAAGCTGATAGGCACATTTGAATGAAAAGGAGTCTATAGAAATAACGCGAGGGACGCTATTTACGTTATTTCCTGACAAATGACAAATGGCCTGAAGTCTGCCAGCTAGACCTGTTGTAGCTGAACTCTCTGAGGTAAGAAACAGTCATCAAACACCATCTCAGCTGTTACACAGGATGGGAGCCACTGGCATAATCTGCTTATTCCGTTATTTAGTCATTCTAAAGTTAAAATTTAGGCTGAACCACACCCCCCACACCTACAGCTCGGTGTACTGTAGGATGCTATAGTACTTTCTGCATCCCGAAGTGGTTTTGGACCTAAAGCAAGAGCCTACACAGCTGATGTGGGAAGTCCCATCGTGGAGAGGAAGAGGCTCACGGTTAACTTACCCAGAAGCCCCTCCTCAGGAGAAGTCAGCTGCCGATGTCCATCACTTCTTGTCCAGTCAGCACAGGCCTCTCCTCCGGCCTCTGTGACCCGGGGTTTTCTGAAACCGTTCAGCAGTTTCGTGCTGCATTTGAAAGACTGAGTTTAGACGCAGGGGTGCACAACAAGGGCCAATCCATTTCAGGATTTTGTGCCAACGTTTCCCAACATTTATTGAATTGGCCCAATCATATCTTTGTCTGACATGTGTATAGGCAACAGCTAGAGTCACAGTCTGCAAGTGCATCCTAGAGATTTCACTGTGCTCAAGCACAGGAGTGAAGCAGCGTAGTTTATAGAGCTGTAAGAAATGGTAATCGGTTGGAACAAAAACCAGCACGCAGATCAGCCCTCCAGGACCGGAGTTGCACACCCCTGGTTTAGAGGTTGGAGATTTTGAGTACAATAAGTGGTGTTTACATGTTTGCACACACACACATGCACACACATGCACACGTTTGCACACGTGAAGCCCCTGAATTTTCCACAACCGCACTGTTCTTTTAGATCAATGAATTGCCCCTGCCGGCCAATCAATCGGTCACGTCCCATTTCACACTTGGATGGGTCCCTCCGAAAGTAATTAAATTAAAAGTTCTTCCCAGCAGCGGCGATCTGTTTTTTTTTTTTTTTTGTTGCTCCACTTAGAGGAAATCGATGTCCCAGCCTTGTTCAAATTGCTAATTGTACTGGTCCTCCTGGACCGAGCGCCCAACCCAGTCTCTGCATCTGTTCTATTGCTGGGGCCCCATAGTCCCGGACACGCCATTTTGTTCTTTTGAAAAGGGACGAGCCAACCTCTTACATAACATGTCGGCTCAATGTATTATACAGTGAGCGCCATAACGTTTAGGACACAAAGACATACTTTTTTCTTGCTTTGGCTCTGTACTCCACCATTTTAGATTTGCAATTACAGAATTCACATGTGGTTAATGTGCAGATTCTTGGCTTTTATTAAAGGCTATATTTGTACATTTTGGTTCCATCATTTAGAAATGGTTCACTATGTACAGAACTTTTTTTACATAGTACTCCTATTTCAGGGTACCATAATATTTGGGACAAATGGCTGCACAGGTGTTTCTGATAAGTCAGGTGTCTTCAATTGCTCCTTAGTGCAGGTATAAGACAGTTTTTAGTATCTAGACTTAATTGTAGGTTTTTGATTGCCTTTGGAGTCTGTTGCAGGCATTTGTCAACACGAGGACCAGAGTTGTGCCAATAAAAGTCAAGGAAGCCATTATGAGGCTGAGCAATAAGAAAATAATACAGTCAGTGACATTGGCCAAAATCAACTGTTTGGAACATCAGTAAAAAGAAAGAGGGCACTGATGAGCTCTGTAATTGCAAGTGGTCTTATGTAAAAATATAAAAAGTGTGCTAATTTCTACATGGTGAAATACCCTTAAATGAAAGCTGAGAATGCACTTTAATCACATGTGAAGTATTACTGATATCCCTCATGTATAATGCTGACTGGGGTCTTCCACACCGTCTCCCATATGTGAGATGTATTCTCTGCCACAAGAATAGGCAGGGTGCTGCAGTATTACTGATATACCTGGTGTTATTATAATGGTGTGGGAGTATTACTGATATCCCTGGTGTTTAGTTACTAATGTTGTGTGTGGCGAAGTTTAAGGGCTGATTTTCCCTGAGTGTGTATTAGTATTGGTGTTGGGAGTTTCGATATCCTGTATAGATGTGTTGCGATTCGCATCCTGGTTTATGGTTATTATGGATTGGTGTTGCAGTATTAACTGGAACTGATTCCCTGGAGTGTTTCATTATAACTGGGTTTTAAGGGTGTGCAGTATTACTGACATCCCTGGTGATATTACAAAGTTTTTATGGATCCCTATGATTTAACATCTTAGATGTAACATTTAACCTGCAAGATTTAAAATTCAATTCAAGATTCAAGATAAATAAATTACAACAAATAATTTTTTTTACTTCCTCTGCCATTTATTGGCTCTTTAGATTGCACTTAACTTGCATGTTTCCTCTTACAATATTTGCCAATTACAACAGAAACCGCAGAAATCTTAGAGTTAAGGAGATAATCTGGCCCAGAGCCTGGCCCAGAGACTGTAAAAAATAGCCTGGCCTATGAAGTATTTATCTGTTCAATTACAGCCGCTAGAGGACGATACACAGCTATAGTTGGTTTTCGCCCATTCAATAAATGAACCGAAGAAAAAAAAGGAGGACGCGAGAGCTTCCGCGTTGTTTCGCGATGCTTTCACTGCTTCCAGTCTCCGGCAAGGTGGTAATGGTAGAAGCCTTATCAGTACTGAATTAATTTACCCTATATACAACGAACGGGTTTTAATCGCAGACAAGAGCCGGTAAGACTTTAAACATCCGTAACGTGTATTACGGTACATTCGAAGGGGTTGTTAAGGCTGATGTTACACCATGTTAAGGTTTCCTTTTATGTTATGACGGGGTACTACGAATTAGCTTGTCAGGTACTCAAAGTCATGTTTAACTGGCCAGCATGCTCCTAACTAAATGACGAAATGCATACACATCATACACGACGCAACACTCCCGAAACAATTCACCTCTTTGGAGACTAGTCAATCGGTCAGTCAGATGTAGCGGCGTACGGCCCTTTGGAGTTGGCTGGCTTACTCCTGTCTACAGGTTTCAGCGGAACAAGTTGCCACTTTGCGAAGTTAGTTAACAGATTGGTCACTGAAGTTGCGATTGGTTGACGGAGGATGTTAAACGCACTCTTTTAAGATACAGATTAAGACTTCATTTTTGCGTAATGCCTTATGTAATTAATACATAGTATGAGTTAGTAATATATAGAAAATGTATCATGGTCAGAAGTGCAGTGATATCAAATGATGGCAAAAGCGAAGAATAACTGTATTTTTTTTCTCCAGAATGGACGAGTCCACTGATAATCTTGTTAAATTGGAAACCTTGCTGGAAGGATTTTACAGTGATGGCAACTACATGCACGGCTATGTGACAGACGAGACAAGTGTCCACCAAGCAGTAGAAATCTTCCGACGCATCACTGCCACAACGTTCAGTGTCAGGACGTCAACTCCTCTTAATTTTGAACCCAGCAAAGTGGAAAAGGGGAAGTTTACAACTCGTTCAATCAAGTTCACCAAGTCCAGCTGCCCAAACCTTAACGAAGACGGGGTGCCCTTCATGCACGGTGGAAGGAAAATTCTGGAATGTCAGTTCGGGCCTAAAAGGGAACACGAAAAAAAGATGGAGAAGGACGGCGGCGCCGCCGCGATGCCCGGGCTGCAGACCTTGGAAGAGATGGAGCACGACTACACTCCGGCCTGCGGACCCGCGGCCAAAAGGAGGCGGCCGAACACGCGGGGCACGAGGAAGAAGGGGTGCCAGGCGAGGATCTCCATCGTGCAGGTGTGCCGGTTCCCCGAGTACGCGGTGATCGGCAAGAAGTGCGTCAGCATTCAGCAGATCCAGCTGAAGGAGAGGCTGCTGCAGGACCTGCAGGACGAGAGAGACGTGAAGGTCGAGAACAGGTTCTACATCGACCTGCCGCTCGACAGCGCCCATTCCAAACACCCTCCGACGGCTCTGTCCGGCATGGTGCAGACCGTGCACCCGCAGATCATACAGTGGATCGACCAGCTGGTCGGGGAGGGCGTGACAAAGGCCACGGAGATGCAGGGTAAACTGAGGCACCTGGTGAACACCAGGATGTCGGACACGGCCGCCCCCAATTCGCAAGACCGGGGATATTACCCGAAACTGCAAGACATTAAGAACCACATCTACAGGGCAAAAGTAAGGCGGCGCATGACAAATCCGGGTAGCGAGGGCATTGCAGAGCTGGACCAAGACGACGATATCAAGGAACCTCAGTGTGAGCCAGACGACTGTGACGATATCTACGCGGAGGTATTAGTACTAAGACAGCAGGTAAGCGGTCCTTTTTTCAGCTAGGGCATGCAAGAGTGCATGAGCACAGGACGCCATTTAAAGTTCACTGTGCTTCAGTGGGTTGGCACGGTGGTGCAGTGGGTAGCACTGTCGCCTCAGCAAGAAGGTCGTATGGCTTGCAGCATTTCTATGTGGAGTTTGCTCCCACAGTCCAAAGTCCAAAGACATGCAGGTAGGCTAATTGGAGACTCTAGATTGCCCATAGGTATGAGTGTGTGAGTGAATGGTGTGTGGGCCCCGTGATAGATTGGCGACCTGTCCAGGGTGTATTCCTGCCTCTCGCCCAATGCTTGCTGGGATAGGCTCCAGCACCCCCCAGTGACCCTGACCAGGACAAACAGGTATAGACAATGGATGGATGTTTCAGTGGGAGTAATAATGAACACAATGCTCCTACATGACTTGTAATAATCAGTGCAATTGTGAAAATACAACATACAATTTGGTTTCATGCAGTGAGTCGATTTGAAAACTTACTGTCAAGAAGCAAACAGCCTATATGGGCATACATAAGATAACGGATGCATACACGTTGGTCAGCACAGAAACATGCAGGCAGTGCCTGCCAGCGGCGCATGGCATGGCAGCGTGGAAACTGCTCTCCGGCAAACTGTGGAAAATGCGGTCCTGTCGCCTGCAGAGCGCGGGTCGTCCCGACGACGATGGGGCCCTCGGGAGGCAGAGGGAGGAGCTGCTCCTGGAGCTGGAGGTTCTCCGGGACATGGTGCACCAGTGCACCAGCCTGCCCGTGCTGCAGAGGCTGACGGAGGACGCGAGGGCCATGCAGGAGAGAGCCCAGCACTTCCTGGACGTGCCACCGGGGGGCGCTGCTGCTGCCGCCCCCACCTTCGGACTGACCTGAGCTATCAGGCTGTGAACCGCAGGCCCGTCTGCAGCCTCGGGGGACGGGGTGCGCTGAACAAGCGGACTGGCGTTGGGAGAGGGGCAGACTGGCGTTGGGAGAGGGACGGACTGGCAGGTGGGCACAAGGTCGTTGGCCCCAGGGAGGAACTACGTCAGGGGTCCTCAATCTTATCCAAAAAGGGCCGGTGTGGGTGCCGGCTTTTGTTCCAACTGAGCAGTTACACACCTGATTCTACTAATCAACCACTAGCGTAGTCTTTGCGAAGGACCTTGATTAGTAGAATCAGGTGTCTCACTGCTTGGCTGGAACAAAAGCCTGCACCCACACCGGCCCTTTCTGGATGAGATTGAGGACCTCTGAACTACGTGGACCTCTGAACACACAACCTATTCCAGTGGTTCCCACACCTGTTCCACCGGATCTGCCATCCTGTAGGCTTTTGTTTCAACCCTAATTTGGCACACCTGATTCTACTAATTAGCAGCACAATGCAATCTCTAGCTGTTGAATGAGATGTGCTAGGGTTGGAGTGAAAACCTGTAATACGGTAAATCTCCAGGAACAGGGTTGGGGACCATGGACCAACCCTGCTGGGACACTAAAATGCATGGGTGCAAAACAGGAGCTGATCCGTTTCAGGATCTTCTGCTCTTAATTAAATTAGCTCAATCATAACTTGATTTTACATTTGTACATGCACCAGCCAGACTGCAAGTGTTTTTACTGTGTTCAAGTACAGGAGTGAACCAGAATAGTTTATACTGCTATTTGAAAACGCAGATCATTGTGTCAGTTCATTTGATGGAAGATTTGAATGTTTTACACGTGTATAGTCAAGATTGTGACTCAGTTTTTTATGTAAAAAAAAAAATGTATATATATTTATATATAAAATGCATCTTCGGATTTAAGTTCTGATTCCTTCTTAAGCTGCAAAGCCAAACTTTAAACTGTGCCTTTTTTGGCAAAGACATGGTGCTACATGCAAAATCTGTTGATCATGAGGTTCATGGCACACGAGTTCATAACGAAATGCTGAGATTTAGGACTAACTGGATCTACACGTGTAGTCTGGTGAATTGTGGTGATAACTACTGCAGCTTCATTGTCAAAGACACATTGGAGTTTTCCTGGCTTAGAGCAGCAAACTTACCTACATTTTCGCAATTTGAATCTTCAAACTTGCCTTTGACATGACTGTTGACTTTGCGGGTGACTGCTTACCATTATATTTGAACCTTGGTGCCAAAAGTCCTGCAGTGTTATTTAGCTGTATTTGTTAAACCCAGCTGTGTGCAGACTTGTTTCGGCAGACAATCATACATCCACAAAGCATTTTTACTAACCCATACCCACTTTAATGAAAGGTTTTAGAGGGAGGGGGTGCATTTATGAACCATACAAACTCTTCCATCTGGTCATATACAAGGGAATATGGAATATGGGGGTGTAATGTAAAAACAGAGTCATCCAATAAACAAAATGAGCAATACCACAATGACACTACATCCACATGTTAAAACCTACAGTAGTCCTACAAGGGGAAGCTTTGAATCAGTAATGACTTTTGTTTTTGCACAACTTCCCTTTCCACTGTCAATGCTATTGCCAAACTATCCCAAATATTGCTTTCGATGAGATTATATATACACACAGAAACAACTTGAACTGAATTAAAAGCACACCAGAATATTTGCTTCAAACTGCCACATTTTACAAAAAACAAACAAGCGGAAGACCATGAGTTTGAAAATTCATGTGAAAACCTTACTTCCTTTAGAAACAAAAATACCACTGTAGGCTTCTTCCCCACAGGAGATGCAAGTTTACAAATGGTTTACATTCACACACCAGGAACAGATGCCAGTATATTTGAGATTATATTCTGATATTCCTAAAGTGATTTGGAAATCCATTCCTGGGGGAGGATGGGAGTGGGGGTAATGTTATTTCAACTGACAAATCCTCCGGCTTCTGTAGAAAATTATGCAACTGAAATGTTGAGCATTAACACTTGCGCAGAGTCGCATTTGCCACATAGCAAACCTTGAGCACAATGGCAAAACACTGAACACATTTTTACAAAAGGAAGGGGGGGTGAAAAAAAAAGCTGCCATGTTGGGTCTGCAAAGGGGACCGATCCATTTGCGTCAGAACCGCCACGCTCACATCTTTAAATAACAAGAAAGAAAAAATAAAAAATCAAGAAAAAAAGGCAAACTAGAACTGTTCCTGAATTTAAACCCAGAGCAGCTGTTGCCTTTACCTAAACCAACAACCCAGGAGTGTGCGTTAACTGACCGAACACACTGCATACCAACGCGTTCCCCTTTGCCAAACAGGCGTGTTGAGCACAGAGGAGAGGAGAGGAGCGAGCGTCTGGGGGGGGAACGGAGGGGGGCTGAGTTTAATGTCCCCCAGACTTGCGCCCTGCCCAGGACCGGGACCGGGAGCGGGAGCGGGACCGGGACGGGGAGCGCGAGCGGGAGGGGGAGCGCGCGTGGGAGCCGTGCGACTCTCGCGAGTCGGGGGGCGGGTGGAAGTCCTCGGGGGGCGGGGTCAGGGACTTGGAGCGGGAGCGGGACGCGCCCCGGGGCTCCTTTCTGGGCCCGGGCCGGGACCTGGGGCGGGGCGACGGGGAGTTGGATCGGCTGTGGGGGTGCGGCTGGTGGTGCTCCCGCTGCGGCGGCCTGTGCCTACGGGAAAGAACGGGGAGACATTAACCAGTGACATCACTGTTCACTACATCACAGGCATTTAGCAGACGCTCTTATCCAGTGATTTGCACAACATTTACACTGTATCCATTTATACAGCTGGATATATACTGAAGCAATGCAAGGGTACAACGGCAGTGCCTTACACAAGTTCTCCTACACAAACACTCAACAGCTCCAACACTGTTCAGACAATAAGAGTGTGCCTGCAGCTGCACAGACCATATTTGGAAAAGGGGAGGGGGTGGGGTGTAGAGGAACGTTCCAGAAGAACGGCGTGGCCTTACCGGTCACTCTCCCGGCTCCGGCTGTGCCCCTGCCGCGCGTACGGCCGTCCCCGGGACCTGCGGGACCCAAAGGGCTCCGTCACCAAACCGAAACGCACGTTCCTCCCAACGCCAGTCATACAGGTACCCTACAACCCAAACCTCCAACCCAACCCTGCAGTGCTCCCCGTCTCCCACGGCTAGGAAATCTTGGCCATTCATATCACAACCAGTGTTCCCACTCGTTTTTAGGAAATCATTTTCCAGGACTTTAAGGACAATTTCCATGACTTAGACTTACAGACATGAAACATGGACAATGGTAGCCCAAAGCCGGTGGTGGACAGGGGGCAATGTGCAAGTACCATAACCATTCAAAACTTTGTGCTGCCGTGTAATCTCAGCAGCTAATAAAAATGAGAAAAGCGGAGAAAAATACAGAAAAATATGCAATCTCAGCTCTAAATATACTGTTTAATAGCTTGACTTATAGCCTACCCTACAATTTTCCAGGACCTCACAAATATTTCCAGGACATTTTGTAAATGTTCTCATTTTCCAGGTGTTTTCCATGACATGGAAAACTAGTCAAGTAAATTTCCAGGTTTTCAAGGTTTTCCAGGACGAGTGAGAACCCTGACAACATTTCATCGTTTTACCACCAAGTTAGCTTTGCTCACAGGACATATCAGGTGTTTAATCCATTGCAGAGTAAAAGGGGTCCAACCTATATTTTAACAGTAAGTCCTCTAACTAGGTTCTGGAGATACTGGTCAGTTTAAACAGTTAAACGGTAGAGAGTGTGTTTTTTGGGGGGGGGGGGGCGCTGTCGGCGGGCGTGGCCCTTACTCTCGGGGGCTGTCGGAGCGGCGCGGGCGGCGCTCGTAGGAGGGGCTCCGGGACCGGCGGCGCTCGTAGCTCCGGCTGCGGGACCGCCGGCGACGCCCGTCCCGCTCGCAGTCGTCGTACCGCGAGAAGCTCCGTGGCGAGTGCCTCTCCTTCACCTTCATCTGATTGGGCGCTGGAGGGGGAGGAGAGAGAGAGAATGTTCCGGAAGGAACGCAACCGCACTGCCATGGATCGCCTCTGCCCAACACGGCTCGGGCCAATTCGGTTCCAATTCAGAAAACTCAGGTACGGAAATCTCCCCCCCTACTCAAAACATTAACTGGATATCAATCCACTTCTTGAACTGAAAATAAATTTACCCGAACCAGATCGAACACCAAAAGGCCAGGCGAGTTAGCAAGAAAATTATCCTTAAATTAATAAAAAGCAGACTCCAGTTACTCGTATGCCACACTTGGAAAGGAAAGATGAGGAAACGTCTTACTCTTTCTGTCCCCCTGGGCAAACTGGATCTCGATCTGTCGTCCGCACACCCACTTCCTGTCCAGGTTGTGAAGGGCGTCCTCCGCGTCACGCACGTCCTCGAACGTGGACCGGCGGGTCAAGGATTTAACGGCGTTTCCACAGCAACACAGACACAGTCCCCCCCCCCCCATCCCCCCATCCCCCCGCCCAATTACAAGTACAGACGCGACGTGGCCGCAGCAGCCAAACGTGGGGTGTCGGAAATTTACGATACGGCAAAAAAAAAAAAAAGAAGTGCTTTCACTTCTACATTGCAATCATTCAAGAGATTAAATATGGCTATTAAATCACGTCGCAATTACAATTTTGTACATCTTAGGATTGTGATCCGTTATCAAACAGTTCACGCCTCGGGGCACAACAGGCACGGGCCGAGGCGGACTCTTAAAAAAAAAAAAGAAGTGCATGTCAACTGCAGACACCTGTGGTAGGATACGGACTCAGATTGGTTACCTTTAAAAATGCTTGACTTTGACCTTGGTCTTGACCTTGACCTTTAAAGCTCTTTAAGGGCTCTGCAGAGGAACGTGGTTGTCTCGACCGTCTGGCCCCCATAATCTTTATCCTCTCCCTTTTTTCGGAGACATATCCAAGCCTCGATGCCCAACTTGACGCCTTTCTTTTCCTCTTTGTTTCTTCAAGCTTTACATTTCTTTATTTCCACCCTTTCCCTCTCTTTCTTGCGGCCTGACATCCTTTAGGGTCTGTGTCGTCACATAATCTTGAATCTACTCTATATGGCACTGAATAACTCTGAAGGGCTCCGCAATTGTGCACCTTTATATTCTCTGGGGCAACAACAGAAGAAATTTAGGTTAGGAGACAGAATTTGTCTATTAATAACATTTTTTTTTTCTTTCTTTTTTTTAAACCACTAAATAATTATCCATAGTATAAATGTTTGTTTTGCACTATGGACCACCCACATACCCAATTACCAATCTAATACCACTATCAAATTATTAAGCAAATTCAAACATGGGTGACCACAAACCCACACTGAAAAACAGAGCATTTCATATTTGCATTACAAAATGTCAGTTACACAAACAAAAGTACAGGAATTAAGACATTGCCCATCTTGTGAAGAAAGGATATTGAATGTATGCAAATCCTCTTGATCGTCGAGTATAGAAGTCAACTGGAATGTAGACATCTACTATTGGTCCATAACGACCAAACTCACGACGCAAATCCTCCGGCCTGAAGTATCGTAAAATGATACAAGTTTCACTGGACTGAGTAGAGAAACCCTCCAAACTCACACGTGCCCAATACAGAGAGCGCAAGAGAGCAATTTAAACCAAATAAACTGCATGTGTAATAACAGAACATTTCTTCATTAAGTAGCTACCTATGTTCTGCTAAAACAGGTCTGGATATGACGACTGAGATCTGATCATGTGACTTAATGAGTAGTCAGGTTTCGCATAAATTTCTATTTTGGAAAATGGCCAGTGTTAACAATGGACAAATTAAATGCAAGTACCACCTTCTCAGGAGTACTCAGTTCATAACTTTAGACTAGTTAGGTCTTGCGGACAGTCGTTCAATGCCCACTGTAACTTACCTGCATCAGGAACGACCACATAAATATTTGATTTCAACTGTAAAGACGTTTTTAAATCATACAAAATACTTAGTTTACATGATGTTAAACAACCCTAATACTGTAACTTCACTTTCACCAACGTGTGAAACGTATTAAACCGTTGTGCGCTTCAAACATGTTTAAGCAGTTGACTTAACTAACTTACACATTTAAAAATGACAAAAAATCCAACTAGACTAATTTAGCTCGGTCACCAGCTTCAGTCAGGAAATAACGTTTCGTATGGCGCCTCATTTAGTTACCATTAGACAGCGTTAAGTTACTAACTATACCTGCCTAACTAACTTTAACTTTGATTCGACTAAATAAACGGTGTGAATGAATGATTCCTATGTAGGGGAATGTTAACAAATGTAGCTGATGTAGCAAGCTAGATGTATCAAAATATAGACAATTATTTTCACGTGTAAACTTGTGTCCCGCTCTAAAGCAGCTAGGTCTAGTCAACTTAAGCTAAATTTAGCCCGGACACTACAGCGAAAACCATGACCAAATAAAGCCGAACTCCGCGTTAGAGACACTCCCCCAGTACAATTGCCTACGGTAGGATAACTAGCAGCAGATAACCTTAGCTATCTTAACGCAAAACATTTACAGGCAGTTGTTACGCTAGCTAGGTAGCTGGCTAAGAAAGACGAAACCAGTAAACCACTTGCAAGGTAGCTATACTAATTTAGCTAGTTAGTCAGTTAACTAGAGTATATTTTGGAAATACAAATTAAGGCATAACTTTCTACAAATTACAAATGCCAACAAACCGAGCGTTATTATATATATATATAGTCTTCAAGAATAGGTCGTCTCAGCTCGTCTGCCACGCATGCACGCTCGCGGGTTACGGCGTGCTTACACCTAGCTGAAACGAGCAACATGCAGCCAATTTTGCATGCTACAGAAGGCATTCTACCCTATTTAGGCACCTACCTGCTCATAAATACACAAACCATCTAAAAATTGCCAACTTAGTTTAACTATCTATAAGCATGTTGAAGGTCTGGGCCACAGCGATGTAGCTAGCTACAGCAAACGTTTAGCTCGCTAGCAACAAGAGGCCCGATTTCAGTTTCAATTACAGGCCAACAACGTATTTGCGGGGATGATACGATTTTATAGCACAACACGGCTTCTTACCTAGACTCGTCAGATATATTCCTGATGAACAGGGAAGTGTTCGGAGGTCGCAAATATCTGGCCATGATTTACTGTTATATTTAATCCCTTTAAAACTAACAACCGTGAACGACGCTAGCTGTACCCCGACAGAATCCAGCAACTCTTCAGGTAGCGCGAACCTCTTGCGCAGCCTCAGTTCGTTTTTACATAGTGCGCGTGCCCGTATTTTTCCACTTCCGGTTGTTTTCTTAGCTATTTAAAACGAAATATCGCCACCTACTGTACAGGAGTATGTGACACATAAGCTCAGCCGCAAGATGGTAGACAGCCACAACAGACTGCATTACCCAGACCTCATTCATTCTACATCAGTGGTGTCAAACTCGTTGCCATGGAGGGCCGTGTGTATGCAGGTTTTCATTCCAGCCTCAGATCTTGATTATATAATTAGTTAAATTATTTGCTGAATTAGGGATGCAGGTTTGTGCACAATGGTGACCCGATGTCTATGGTGACCCGCATTGTCTAAATAAAAATTTTCTTATATTCTGTGCTTCAATGCAGTTAAATGCATATGGCTGAATGAGTAATTGGACTCAATTAATGCAGCATTAATTGGTTGGAATGAAAACCTGCATACACACGGCCCTCCATGGCAACAAGTTTGACACCACTGTTCTACATGATACTTGTTGATACAGCTGCAAAATATTCGGAAGTAAACCAGGTTAAAGACACTGCTCAGTAGAACAAAGCACTCCTCTTCCCTTATACAAAACAAGGACCACAACCGGGAGACAAACTGGTTGAACACGCCCGGTTCCTTCACCACAGCACAACACTGCTCTCAGTGTGAATGTTGATGCGTTGCCAGGGACCTCTTTCCATGTTCCTTGCATATAACAGGAAGCTGAGAGTGAATGCATTTTTCAGTCCACTGTTTCTACTGTATAACAAAAACTCTTTTAAAAAAACATTGTATCATGAGACAATGAGACAGCAATGGCAAAATAAGCTGCCTGGTATTTTCTTTAAGGAAAAAATCATACAGAACACCAAATTACATTTAACATAAGATGTAGGTTTGATTAAAAACATACAAAAAAATGCACATGCTTAACACAAAAAAAGTTTAACACTCAATATGTTTAAATAAAAACATGATATTTTGAAAGAACTTTTTCTTTACATTTTTCATCATAACATAACATAACAACAAGAACAGGCCATTCAGCCGAACGATGCTCGCCATTTTCTTGACGTGTCCCTTGCATGATTTTATAGAACATCTGAGTCTTGAAGGTACTTGGGCAGCTCCTCTGTTCTGCTACCTGAAGCCCAGCAGGTGACTGACTTCCCACGTCATATACTTTTCGGACACAGCACACTGTGTTTGTCTGCAGACTTATGTGGTCTTTTGTCCTTTGCTTCTCCTAGTTGGGGGGGAGACTTAGGGGAGACCGGACTGAAGGAAGACCATGGGGCTAAGGAATCACCAGGTCTTCCCGGATGGCCGAGCTCATGGGTCTGGACCTGTTGGCCTGGGGGGCTGAGAGAAGAAAGAAGCTGTGGAAGTTATAACATGCTATTCAGGATTTGAATCCATTTTCAGGATGAGGCAAGTAACTGAGATCCTCGCTCACTGTCACCATTGAAGATCTAATGGCACCTATTGGTAAGAGCTGAGGGTTTAATATTCCCTGACTCAACCTAACCATTTGTATACCCCCAGGTGAACTGATATACACCCCTCCATCTCAGGTGATCGCTATGGTATAAAATGTCTGCCATAAATCACACAAGTGGGTGCTACACGTTTGGTTGAGCTGAGTTTCCCTCCCTTGACTGTAAAGAGCTTTCAGAATCCGAGGTGAAAGATTCCACATAAATGCAATCCACTATTAGTGAAAACCAGGCACCACCAATGACACGCAGCTGTGCTCACCTTCCTGTTGTCTGCTGCGGGTTCTGGAGGGAGAGTCCTGCTGACTCGGCAATTCCAACAGGAAGGCACTCATCTACAGACATAGTGTAGTATAATGGGTAAGGAGTTGGTCTTGTAACCTGAAGGTCATAGGTTAGATTCCCTGGTAGGAAACCTGCCGTTGTACCCTTGAGCAAGGTACTTAACCTGAATTGCTCCAGTATATATCCAGCTGTATAAATGGACGTAGTGTAAATGCTATGTTAAAAGTTGTGTAAGTTGCTCTGGATAAGACCGTCTGCTAAATGCCTGTAATGACAATAATTTATTATTTCTGCGATGTAATGGTGTTCTGGGGTACTCAGGTCGGGTCTACACGTGTCACACAGCACTACGGCTATGTCCACATGCCGTGGAGAAACCAGTGCGATGCTTCTTGGGAGGCAGTTCTGGAAGTTGGCAGTTCTGGTGGTTGGCAGTTCTGGTGGTGGGCACAGTTGGCACTCACTAGGTCACACTCACCCGCCTGCCCAGCTTTGCCCTCCGCCTCTCACGGAGCTGCTCCTGGAAGTCGTCCTCGAAGGGGTTGCCCACCAGCGTGGGCCTTCTATTGGAATAAAACTGCAACATCGGAAAGACGAATATCAAATTATTCAGCATTCAGAAATATTTTAGACACTGACAGTGCCGTGAAAAAGTATTTGACCCCTTCCTGATTTCCTCTATAATTAAGGTTCAGGTTCAGGTTACTTTATTTGTACCCGTAGGTAGATTTGGCTTGCAGTAGACGAGTTCTGAATTGAACATTTGTCACACTGAATGTTTTCAAATCTTTAGACAAAATGTAATATTAGACAAAGGGAACCTGAGTAAACGGAAAACTTTTTTTTTTCTTCTTCTTCTTTCGGCTGTTCCCGTTCAGGGTCGGCACAGCGGATCATCCTGATCCGCATATTTAATTTGGCATATGTTTTATGCCGGATGCCCTTCCTGACGCAACCCTCCCATTTATCTGGGCTTGGGACCGGCACTACGAATGCACTGACTTGCACATGGCATTGGCTGAGATACGAACCCGGCCCACCGGCATGGCAGGAAGGAGCTCTACGACTGGGCCACCAATGCCCCTTGAGTGAACAGAAAACACATTTTAATAATTATTATTTAATTTAATGTAAAAAGTTAACAAACACCCGTATCACCCTTGCAAAAAAGTAATTTCCTCTTTAAATTTAGTTACTGGTTGCACCTCCTTTAGCAACTGCAATGAAATGCTTGCCTACAATTTGATATCAGCAATATAAGCCCACTCTTCTTTGCAGAACTACTTTAGTTCAGACAAAATTGGTAGGTTTCTGAGCCTGAACCTCTCGTTTCAGGTCCTGCCACAGCATCATCAACGCAGCCTGTTCCCCTCACACTACCACCAGGCCAACCCTGCCCCCTCCAACTTCCCAACCTTCTGTTCGGCCTTCTGCAGTTTCCTCCTCAGAATTGTCAAGATCTCGGCTTGCTGATCCACGGAGACCTTGGGCAGTCTCCGGTCCCTTGCTGGCTCCTGGGACTGGACGCTCCTTGAGGGAAGAGGAAAAGATAAGAGGAATTCCGAATTTCAACATCTGATTACAACCACACCTCCAGAATCACATCAGGATTACAGTATCTGATACAATCACTGTCAAAGTCACAGTATCAGATATATTCAGTGTCAGTGACTGACACCGGTGTCATAGCAACACATGGTATCACACTGTCAGAGTCACTCACAGTCAGACATCACTTGGAGACATTTATACAACTCCAATGCTGCTAGGAAACATGCTACATCCAATCAAATAAACGTACACCACAGGGACTCTACAGCAGGACTGTTTCTAGTGCAGGTGTGCAAGGGAACAAAAGAGGAACTGAAATGACAGGTATTGGGTATAGGGCATAGGGTACACACTACAGAGGTTGGAGGGAAAGAGTGAGTGTTGGGATGTCCCGGGACAGATGGAGAGTGGGATACGCACTGAATGGATGCGGAGGAGTCCACAGTTCTAAGGGGCCTGGCCTCGCCCCCACTCTGCACCAGCTCAATAGCCTGCTTCATCTCCATCTTGTTGTAGAAGGCCAGGAGCTGCGGCTCCCTGGAGCCTTCCTCCGCTACCAGACAGGGCTGTATGTAGCGCCTGTTAAAGCGGCTCAGTCTGTGGAGAGAGAGAGAGAGAAAGAGACAAAGAGAGAGAGAGAAAGAGAGAGAGACAGAGCGAGAGAGTAAGAGGGAGAGAGAGAGCTTTTTCAGGTTGTTTTGCATTCCAGTTACCTACTGAGTTTCTGAATGAATACATGCATTCATATCTATGTTTGTATATGAAAACTGTGTATTTGAATCATGTTCTGCTCTCTTTATGGGGTCCAGTCACATACTTGTCTTTCCAAAGATGATGCCCATAATATCCACAGACGCTGTCAATACCAGCCAGGAGATGGTCCATGAACTGAGGAAAAAGAATGACTATGTTTCAGACAGGAGATGGTTCCGGAACATCCATGTCCTCTTGGCCTCAGCATATGTAAGAGTGGGGAAAAAAAACCATTAGCCTCGCATGTCAGACTCATAACCTTTATGTACTACAATCCTGGCCAGGTTGATGCTTTGATGTGAGATACGTCTCCTCAACTAAGCCAGCTAGTGTGCCCGTGCACAAGTGAGTGTGAGTGAGGTGTACGGTGATCTGTGGATTTCCACAGTGAGCGTACACAATTATCTTGCGTGTGCGAGAGAGTGTAAACTAGTGTGCGGTGACCTGTGTGTGGTACCATTGTGTGGATCTCCTCATTGATGGACCCTTTTCCCTCTCGCTTCCTCTTCACGGCCAGTAGCTCCACCAGCGGCTGGATTGTCATGCCCTAAAACCACAACCAATCGAAAAACACTCACATCAGACGGTCACATGAGAACAACTGTCTCACACGTGTCAGAGGAATCGTGGGTATTCTTTTTGGGAAATCTTTGTAAACCTGATAGCGGCTCACACTCACCTGCACGAATACGGTGAAGAAGACGATGGTGATGATGGAGGTGAGGAACATATTCCTCATGGGAAAGTGCTGTGGTTTCAGCAGGAAACCCAGTGAGAAGGCGATTGCCCCTCTCAGGCCACCGTAGGCCAAAATGAATTGATCCGTTGGGGTGAGCTTGGCCATGCGAAACTTATTGACGATGTAAGTCAGACCAACCACTCCTGAAATTAACATGTGGACCATGTTTTGTCACAGACTTTTGATTTTGAAATCACTATTCACTTTACCAACCAGTTAAAGTAATAGTAATAAACAACTTAAGTTCATTAGGTGAAATTCAGTTTGAAAAAAATCCTTGACAGAAAGACGACTCTTTAGTTGACCTACTGGCACTATCGCACACCATGGCTTCACGCCATCCTTTCTCTCTGGCTACTCTGGGGAAGGGAATATGCTTTGTGTGTTTACCGAGTACTGAGTGTGAATGTGTTTAGTGTATTATGTGTTTAGTGCATTCCCTGATGAGTGCATGAGTGTATTTCCCATAATCTCTCCCTTTTATGTAGGTACATTTTGTTGTTAATACCCTCTGGCGTGTGAGTTCCTCTGGCACTTTGCTGGAGTTACTGATTAACAGATGATTGAACAGCTCACCCAGCACACGGGAGACGAGGCTCAGGATGACAGAGACCGTGACGAAGGTCCAGTTCCAGTCGTGGGGTCCAGCGACGGTGGAGACTCCGAGGAAGATGAAGATGAGCGTCTCGCTCACGCTGCTCCACATCTTCAGGAAGTACTTGATTGTGGTGTAGGACTTGTGGGACATGTTGGCCTCCACGTATGGGCGCATGACCACGCCGCAGGCGATGAGGCTGTGTGCAGAGACACGCGTTAGGCCACCGATGTGAATGATCCCCTACAGTCCTGGACAGCTGGCATGTTCTCCTGCCTTTATTGACAGGGCTGGGGCTCGATATCCTTTTAAGAGAACAATGAGTTATGAGGACAGTGGCCTGTCAGGCTAGACTGCTATACAGCCCAAGGTCAACAGCAGAGACAGCTGTGAGTACTGTACTCATCCAGGTAATCCTAGAGGTTGGGAATATGCAGCCAAATACTACTAATTTTTGACTGATTAGCCTTTTATTACGGCTAAGGTGAAATTGGAACACGGTCAGGGTTGGGCTATCAGGGAGGCCATGAAGAAGTTGCAAAAAGTTGTGGTGAGGCAATGGTTCAAAGTGGAGGTTACAGAGTTCAAAGTTAAACAGGGAGTGGTTATATTGAGGTGAGGGTGAGGCTGGCTTGAGAGAGGGAGAGTTTTGGGTGAGACTGGCAGGAGGTTGTGATAAGGCTAGGGTGAGTTCAGGGTGAGGTCATGGGGAGTTTGTGATGATGGTGTTGGTTGGGTGAGTGGGCATGCAGCAGGCAGATGCCGGTTCTCACCTCATGATGCCGGACAGGTGGAAGACCTCGGCAGACAGGTACGCCATGTAGCTGTAGACGAAGACGAGAAGCGGCTCAATGACGCGGAGGTTGGTGGTGAAGCGGGAGGTCAGAGCCACCAGGATGCCATAGGTGGCTCCAACGAGGACCCCGCCCAGCGAAACCACGAGGAAGCAGAGCACTGCCAGGACCACGTCCAGCGCGCTGAATGAGGTCACACCCACATACTCCTCAAACAGGTGGTACAGCACCTGCATGCATCGGGTTTGGATCGAGTACACGGATCAGGTCCAAGTAGCACAACATTACCATGTCTCGTTCAGAACAATAATGTGCCCTTCTCTAAACTGAAGATAACAACACGGTGAAAATTATGGTCAAAAAGCTGAACTCTGCCATTTGGTATGGTATACTTTTGGTATACTTTTCACATTCACAGTTCACATGCTTTTGTACTTGCAAAAAGAAGCAGTTTTCGATATAGTAATTTCGCTGCTAACTAGTTCAGTTCACTGTGGCTTTCTCAAGGATCAGCCCAGTTTGCTCCACTCAAACCACAGACAGTTGCAGAAGAAAATCTTTCACATTCCTCCTGATTACAAATAACATAATTGAAACTATACCTGATTGCATCCAGATGCATCCGGATTGTAAACCCTGGACAACCATAACACTGCACATAACCGGTAAACACTCAACACATCTTAACCATAAACTGCAACTAATATCCTGCATCCAAACCGCAAATTAATTATGCTCCAGATCCTGACCACAAACTCTAACCACAAACCACACCCTGACCATAGACTGCTACCATGCACCACGTCCTAAATGCCGAACATGGCCACTGTTGCCCCCCCGGGGAGCAATTCCCGCCCCTCACCACGGTGACGGCGTCGTTGAGCAGCGACTCCCCGAACACCAGCACGTGCAGCAGCTCGTTGATGTTGATCTCCTCGAAGACGGCCAGCACGGCCACGGGGTCGACGGCGGAGACGATGGCGCTGAAGATCATGCAGGCCAGCAGGTCCACGCCCCCCAGGCGAGAGGCCTCCAGCTGGGCCACCGCGTACAGCGTGCCCCCCAGGAACAGCACGTTCCAGAGGGTCCCCGCCACGGCGAAGGTCAGGATGGTGCCGATGTTCTCGGCGAACGGGCGGATGGGCAGGAAGTAGCCGGCGTCCAGGATGATTGGCGGCAGCAGGCACAGGAAGAAGAGCTCGGAGTCTAGCACGGGCAGTTCCTCCCCGCTGGCCTTGATGAGACCCCCCACCAGGAGCCCCATCACGATCAGCAGGCAGGACTCTGGGACCACACTGGACAGCCCAGGGAGCAGGTGGAACCCTGGAGGGGAGGGGGGATGGGGGGGGGAATGGGGGACACAAGAGACGGCCTTAGCTCTCGGGTGACATAACATGGCCATCCTCTACGTCTTAGCACTGCAGCACACATCTCAGCCAACCTCTGGGCCTACAATAGGAAGAGCCAACCAACTGTGTCAGCATGCTTCCACGCAGAAGAATGTAGGGGGCACCATGGGATGAACTATGACAGACATATATATTTTGCTGTAATTTCAAGATTTGACAAGACTGGGAGTTCATCAGGATCTGAAATATAGCTCCATAGCCCATAGCAGGGGTCCCCAGCCCTGGTCCTGGAGAGCATCAAGGTGTGCTGGTTGAGGTTAGCTAGAGCTTAAAGCAGCTGATTACACAGTTCAACTCACCTCACCTGGTTTCTTTGGTCAGATTTTAAGGTGAAAACCAGTGGTCATCCAGGACCGGGGTTTGGTGACCCCCTACTGTGAAGGGTGTGTGAAGTACTTTGTGTCCAAAATGTATTCACTGCAAAACTTTTCCACCATTTTCTATTTCCAGCAGGGTGAGAGCACTCATATGATTGGCTGGGGTTTTGCCTCAGCCCCAGTGACACTGCTCTGAGTGCAAACGGAGGGGACGTTGGAATGGCGTTGGTGTGAATGCCTGCAACAGGTCTCTTATCCTCCAGCACAGCAGGGCCGGGCTCCGGCACCAGGGGCGGGACTTTGCAGCTGCCCCAGCTGATAATGCCAAGATGGAGTTCTCCACTGGCTGTTGTGGGACCCCGCCAAGAAACCGTGTTTTGGCAGATCCTGCATTTTTTCAGATTGTTCTGAAAGCTAATACATATTGTACATTTATACAGTTCAGGCAAATATCTATCGTATATCACCCATCATTTTGAGATTAAATAGTTAAAAAGAAAAAATAGCACTTATATTTTCAGAATTTTGTACCTTCTTAGGCCTCCTCTAGCATCACAATGTTACTCACATGACACAGACAGTTCTGTTGTTTACTCAAACTTTCACTGACATACATAAGAAACACAGAGAACGGTCACGTCGGCCCCCACTCCCAGGCCTGTAGCATCTATATCCGAATGCATCAACTGCCACTCTTACTCACTGCTATAAAAGCCTGTCTCATTAATCATGAAGGGCAACAATTTTGAAAAAAAATCCATGTTTTTTGTTGAAAAGCTGAAATTGTACAGTCCCTCCCAAACACACATTTTTATAAGATCGGCTAATCTTCCTTTATAATTAATAGGAATCATATAGCAACAGTGAAAGGGGTAAAGTTCCGAGGTGAAAGAAACAACAACGAGCTAACAGTCTAACAGTACAGCACTGAGGTGAATTTCGGACTTTTCACCTTCATTCAAATCTTATTGTGTCTACAGGAGCGTGTGCGCGTTAAGAAAGGCGAGACTGATTAGGATGTAACCGTGACAACGTTCAGTTCTAGGTCTATTGGGCAGTGTGAAGGGGAGGGAAGTGAACCATTCCTGAAAGGGTATATCAATCGATGATAACAATAAGTTTCAATAAATTAAACTAAATATAGCCAATTTACCCAGTTTCATCAAAGATGCCAGTAGAATCCAGAGCGAGATCTCAAACGGTATTCGCACATGTTCATAGTTGAAGCGGAGAACTGGGAAGGATCTCTTGGTATGATTGTTGACACCGGCTGGTTCCTCTGTGTCTGAACTGTTCGTGGCGTTGCGAGAACTTTTCTCAACGAGGGTCAATGCGGTCTCCATAAGAAAAATTAACATTAACAGCAACGAAATCCATCGGCCTCGGACGCAACTTCTCATGACTCCGGTGACTAGTGTAAACTCAGGATACGTTGTTTTCTCAGCCTGATGAATGGAATTTGACAGTGTCGGGCTAGCGCGTGTGTTCCAGCCAACGGAGTCTTTAGCGGGTATTAGATGCGTAACGTAAACCCCGCCCCCCATTAAAAAAAACTTTCTAACTGGCTTTGTAGATATTCGGAATGACCAAACCACTCGAAGAATACAAAAAGTAAGTCTAGGTTTTGCATGCAATAACTGTCCGTGCTGCATCTTATGATGCTCCAGATGGGTCATCGCATAATGCTTTACAATAGATATGTTAACTTCCAACACTGCAAGATAAAATCAGTAAAAAACTAGAGTTGTTCCAAATCTCATACTGACCTTACTTAAAAATATTTTTAAAAAGGTGGCGTGGATGTATAGTGGCCTGAGCATGCTGTTAACCCCTAATTTTATCATTTGACCAAATCTCATTTCATCATTTGCCCGTATCCCTGATGACAAAACTTCAAATTCACTTTGCAGTGGATGAGAGTCATTAATACTTTCACTTCTTCTCTATATTCAAATTCTTAAATCACACAACAATGTTAAAGAATGCTTTCAGTAAGACTTTTATACACCAAGATTTGGATCACTTCAAAATTATTGAGCTTACAGGGAAGATGGAGATGTTGTGAACATTTCAAATGAAGCCAGTATTTGCCGTTAAAGAGAGAACAGATGTGTGCTCAGATAGGCTACTTAAAAACATCAACTGTCTCAACAATTTGGTCATTGATCATTAGTGGCTGCATCAGATCATTACTATCCTGAATGACAAGCTCTTGTTTGGGGCTGGCTGCATAGGGGTCTCGTTACCAAGTATAGGGCCTACACATCAGTTTTCAAACATATCCGTACCATGACATTTGCCAGGCATTTTTGTCTTGAGTGAATGGCCAAAATCTGAAATTTATTTTTGACTATATACAATGTTATATTTTCAAACATGGCTTCCATGTGATTCACTAATATCATCAGCTAGAAGTATCCACTGGTCATGAAAAAGGGTTAAATTAAAAAAAAAAAAAAAATCCTACAGACCTCTACCCCGCTAATAATAAATGCTGCAGCTAAGAATAAATTTGTACCCCTAGCCATGGGTTTAATCTTTCATTTGTAACTTTTTTTGTGCATAAAAATGATTTCATTGTACACTCTCAGGGTACATTTTGGAGATTTTACATTACATTACAGGCATAACAGATGTGCTTATCCAGAGTGGACTTACACAACTTGTTACACATCATTTACATGTAAAGTGTAAAGTGCAGGTTAAGTACCTTCCTCCAGGGTACAAGGTGCCTCAAGGGTACTTTTATTTGTGAGAGTGAAGGCTAATGCAATGAGAGAGGCACTTGCTTTATGATGTAATGGTTTTGAGTTGAATTCTTCATAACTGTACATTTTGAAGAAAAAGTTTAATACACACAACTTTCCAAATTAGTGAAATAGCTTCTGAACATCTACAAGGAAGCCTTTTAAACTGAATTTAGAGTGCAATCACATTTCACAAATCATTAGCTTAGCGAAATTTAATTGGGGAACTGGCCTTAGCAAAGAAGCAATACGATGCCATAGACTGTATGTGCGATACACTAGCCAACTAACTATGTGTTTAATGTTGCCATGGTGTTTTTGACTGTGTCCATAGCGTTACCTGGCAACGGACCGCTTGGTTAGTTGATCAGACAAGAGCAGACGTACTGAGTCAGTTCCGACAAGGTAGGCATTCGACAACTTTACTATAACACCGAAATTTCATTTTTTGGAGCTGAAGTTATTAGGACATATAACTTTAGCAAGTCGTCTAACGACTTACCAAGTTGGTTATATTGTGCATTTAAAACATTCGCTTGGCATTCTAGCTAACTTAGCTAACGTGAAACAAATTGGTGAGATGCAACGTTATTTGGAACTAGCTAACGTTAAGTTAATGGAGTGTTAAAAAGCCAGAAAATGATATTAGCTACCTTGCATTTGCAATGCACTTCGTCTGCATTTGTTGCACGAAGTATAGTTACAACGAATGTTGTTGCTGCTGTTCATTGCAAGGGATTCTATGGACTCTGACCAAAACCCTGGATGTTTCCGGCTGGTTCCTATTTAGTCCAAGTTCTTGAAGTGCAGCTTGTTGTTATGTTAGAGCACAGTCTGGGCTGGTGTTAGCTATCTTTTTTACTGTGTTCTCAACAGTGGAAAGGAAAGAAAAGGTAGCCAGTAGGACAGTTAGTGGTCGATGTAGTTTTGGAAACACAGTAGTAAAAAGTCTCATATTTAAGACTTGATTTATTTTACAGAGGAAGCATTTCTGTTGTGACCATGGCAGTAGTGAGACAGAGGCAATTGTGCTGATTAAAATGACAGTCACAATGAAAACTATTCATGGGGTGCTCAGCTGTTCGTCCTGCTTAAACTTTGGGTTTCAGACAGTGTAGTAGTGAGCCATCTGCAGTCCTACCTATGCTAGCACAGCCATCAGCTCCATACGGTGGCACACAACAGGCTGCTACTTCACCCCAAGAGGGTGAGGTCTGAGTCAGAAAGATTGTCTTTCTCTTAATGTCTCGTGAGTGTCTTTCTGATGATGCCATAGCCGGCCTGCTCCAGGAGGTGTCGGGATTCCAATCGATCTCATTGGTCTGGTTTCATGTTTCGGCCCAGGCGATAGCCCGTCAGTCACAGTTAAGATGGCCACCCTTAGCATCAAGCCGGGGCACCGCTACAGCGTGCCCGACTGGGAGACCAGCAACAGGCAAATAGCGGACACCGCAGGCGACAAGCGGAACGTATCGCACGAGGTCCGCCAGGAGGCCCGGACTCTACGCAATGAGACCTCCAATAAGGTGTGAATGGAGGGGGGGGGGGGATACTCTGGGCAGAAGACCAAAAATCTCCCCCTCTCTCCTTGTCTCTGTTCCCCCTTTCTATTTACACACTCCTTTCTTCTCTTCCTCTCTTTCACCCCCCTTTTAAAATGATTGTGATAAACGGGTAAGAAATGTAATTTGATGTTCTCTTTCTACGTGCATTAATGTCCCACATTCTATCTCGCCATTTCGTTTTATGTGTCTTGGCACTTGACTTATTTCTGCTTAGTTTGTGAGGTCATTACATATGATGTGAAAGTGTTCTCTCTCCCTCACTCACTCCTGCGCCTTTCTCAGACTTTCTGGGACAAGAGCGACAACTCTCGCAGGCTGAGGGACCGAATCACGGACCTATCGCGCTGGAAGGAGAACTTGGCGGCCTGCGCGCGGGAGGTGGACGCCGAGATGGAAGCCCTCACGCTGGTGATGCTGCCCGTTCTGTCCGCTGCAGCTTCCTCTCGAACCTTTGCCCTCTGTAGACTCGCTGTCCTATGGGGTCTTGCGATGTTGGGTGTATTGGGAGTCGGCGTCCAATCACACGCGCCCTTCTTTCAGACCAAGGAGGAGTTGGAGAGGACGCTGGCTGCCACGGCTCTCCCCCTCGAGGTGGCGGTCGAGTGCCTCACCCTGAGGGAGCGTCGCCGCGGGACCGAGCTGGTCAACGATCCCGTGGAGGCGGAGCTTAAAAAAGAGGTGGAGGTGATCGGCGGGATCCAGAGGACGCTGCAGCACCGAATCAGCAAAGCTTTCGAGCAGATCTGGTGAGCGTTTCACAGAGAAAGAAGAGAAAACGGAGGCGGAGTGGTGGAGATAGAGAGATGTTGTTTTTAATACTGTTGTTGATAATCATATTCCTGTGGCCTCAGTTTCACAATGTAGAATGCATTCTCTTGTATATAGGCAAGGTATGTCTCCAGAACATTGATCTTTTTGTGTCTGTAATATTTTTTGCATTGCCTCTGTGAATTGGACAGACAGAGTGCAATGCACAGATTTTTAATGATGTGTCTGATGGGTATTTCGAGTTTGCTGCAGGAGGCGAGACACCAGCTGACCTGTGACATCCAAAACAAGATGGACGCCCTAGACGTGGACGGCACCTCTCTGCTGCTCACTGAGACCTCTCGAGATATCTCTCTGAAGCCCAACCCCATGCGCATGCTCCCGGGGTAGGAAACATCTCCGGTCTGTTTTGGTGAATCATCCGGTCTGTACTGATGAACCATCCGGTCTGTACTGGTGAACCATCCGGTCTGTTCTGGTGGGCCATCCGGTCTGTTCTGGTGAACCGTCTGGTCTGTTCTGGTGAACCATCCGGTCTGTGCTGGTGAACCATCTGGTCTGTTCTGGTGAACCATCCGGTCTGTACTGGTGAACCATCCTCTCTGGCTTAGTGATGCAGTAATGCAAATCATCATTTTAGGCAAGATAACTATTTTCAAGATTAAGAGCTGCACTGCACTTAAATGCCCTCGCAGCTGTGGTGCATTAGCGTCAGTGCTGTCACAGTCTGCACACAGAACGCCGTGTGGATGACCCTGTCTGTGTGTGTGCGTGCTGCAGTTTCACTAGTCCCCAGCAGTGGGAGCTGTTCAGCCGGTCCAATGTGAGCCGGGCCCGGGAGGAGATGCAGGCTTCACAGCAGCTGAGGGGAGACATGAAGCTGACCAAGGCTCAGGTGTGTCTGGGGAGGCGGGGTCAGGCTTGGCTGGGAAGGCGGGGTCATGTGTGTCTAGGAAGGCGGGGTCAGGTGTGTCTGGGAAGGCAGGGTCGGGTGTGTCTGGGGAGGCGGGGTCGGGTGTGTCTGGGGAGGCGGGGTCAGCTTGACTGGGGCGGGTGTGTCTGGGGAGGCGGGGTCAGGCTTGACTGGAGGGGACAGGGGTTCAGGGGTGGAGGGGACAGACCCAGGCGTGACGGAGCCAGCTTTGAAAAGTTGATTAAATCTGATTAAAGACGAGACCCCCCCCCCCCCCACCCCCACCCCTCCCAGGTCCTGATTGAGCTGCAGGCCCAGCACATGGCCACGGACTTCGCCCTCCGAAAACGTGCCCACCAGCTGGAGCGGGCATGCGACGAGATGGCCTGGCAGCTGAAGCAAGTGAGTGCGCTAGGGCCTCTTCCTCCTCCTCCTCCTCCTCCTCCTCCTCCTTCTGCACTTCCACTTTAGAAATCCTCCTTTTTATTCGCTTTCACTGTGGCGTTCCAACACCTCGCCCTCTTTCTTTCACTCCCTACCCTCATACTTCACTCCATTTCCAGAGCAGAAAGCACACTGGACACTGAGAGCTGAACTGTGTGAATGAGTATGAGTGGTGTAGCATTACCATGTGTGGTGTGTGGCTTTGACCATGAGAGAGTACTTGAGTCCTTTTCGGTTTTCGAAAACTAGAAATCGTTTTGAAGTTCTCCGCTCCCCTACCTCACCGTCGCTCGCCTCCATGGCCTCATCGTCTTCTATACCGCCGTCTCTGACGAACACGGTAGTAACGGCAGATTCCGTCGTTCGCTGCCTAAATGCTGCTCGTGGTTTTAAGGATTTTAATTTGCACTGCTTTCCTGCTGCGAGAGTAGGTGACATAAAACATGACGCTCTTGCAATCATTAGAAAACACTCCAGCAAAGCTGTAATCATTCACACAAATGAACACCAGGTTGAGAGAATCGGATGCTTTATAGAAAGATTTAATTTAATTTTATAACAGTTTCACATCCACTTATGAGCTTGCGATCTCAGGCCCACTTCCTGTTTGAAACCGTGGCTGTGAGAAATTCAGCTGTCTAAATGTCTGGCTGAAGAAAGAGTGCACGTTAAATAACATGTAATTCGTTGATAACTGGGAATCTTTCTGGGAAAGACATGTTCTTTTCTAATGTAATTGTAATGCCTTGTTTACTTGTCTGAATCTTGAAATGTTGGCCCAAGTTCAAGTTCTAGAAAATTCAGCTGCAAGACTGCTGATCAGGACAAAATGGAGATCCCATATCACTCCAATTTTAGAATTTTATTTAGAAGGATTTTTTGTCAGATTCTTTTAACCTTTTCCATTTTTATTCTTTAATGTTTTTATTACATTTCTTTTTTAAATCTGTGTGTAAAGCACTTAATGCTGTATTGCTTGAAAGGTGCTATATGAAGAAAGTTGACTCTGTGCTCGTCTGCCCGTGTCTGTCAGACTAAAGATGAGATGACAGAGCTGGAGCAGGACATCCGTGGGCTGGAGGAGGACCTTGTGGCCAAAACCGCTCCCCTGAAGCTGGTCCACACCCGCCTGGAGAACAGAACCATGAGGCCGGGGGCGGACCTGTGCCGAGATGAGGTACCGACGGGTTTTGGGTCTGTTCTGAGGGCCGTTTCCCACTGGAGAGCCCTTAGTTTACCCTCGCGACATATGATCCTTGCTGCTTTCATTAAGACATTGTCGCATTATTCTGCCACGATGACGCGCCACTGGTGCTCCTCAGAGCGGCTCGTCTCTGATTGGTGCAGAGCGACTGCGGAGGAGTCTCTGATTAGCCGCGTGCGTCAGCTGGGCTGTCCGTGTTGTTTCTGATTGGCTCTGTCGTCCGTGACTTGGCCTGTGATTGGGCGCCTGTGTTGCTCAGGTGCATTTTGGCCTGGTGGAGGAGGCGCAGCAGCTGGAGGCCACCATTAGGGCCCTGAAGGAGAAACTGGCCCAAGCACAGTGAGTATCTCTTCCTCTTCCAGAAGCGTCTTTCTGTACCCCTATCCCACTCTACCTTTGACCCCTAACCCCTATCCCACACTACCATTGACCCCTAACCCCTATCCTACTCTACCTTTGACCCCTAATCCCTATCCCACACTACCATTGACCCCTAACCCCTATCTCACAATACCTTTTATTCCTTCTCCCCTACCCCATATTTCCTTTCCACTGTCCCTCTCACAGCTGGAAAGTCAGAGGTCAGAAAGTTAAAAGTTCTGGCGTGTGTTTCTTCCATCCATTAGCTCAGCCAGCTGATTGCACTAATTAGTTCTACCTCCTACACCCCCCGCCTCCCTCTCAGGCATTCGCTCCAGGCCCTGCAGCAGCACCAGGCCTGCATGGGGGAGGACCTGTCCCGCAAGCAGGACGCCCTCACCCTGGAGCAGCGCAGCCTGGAGACCCGCCAGCGCCTCGTGGCCACCGCCCAAACCGAGCTGACCCCCAGCGCCGTCGTCCCGCTCGCCAACTCCAGCGGGAGGCACGCCCTGGACCTGCTTTAACCCTGCCCGAAGTTATAACCCCGCCCCCAACGCACTGCACCCTGGTCTCTACACACCCCTCCCATCCTGTTAAATCGCTGCACTGTTTTTTTGAGAGTTTGTGTTCTTTGAGTCCGCATGTGTTCTTGTGCTCTTGTACTTGGTTCAATTTAGTTAGGATGTGTGTTTCTTCTGTAGGAAAACTGACATTTCTCACTGTGTTGTATTGCTGCTGTATATCCAATTATATACATTCAATTGTAATATGTTATATAATGTCTTATAGTCTATATTACATTGCATATGTATTATTAGGATTTAATGATTTTGAGTGTCTGCAAGTGTATGCCACAGTGCACTTATTGTATTAACAGAAAGACCAGTAAAGCAGTGACATTGCATGCATTTCTGTGCTTTCCCTTTGGTATGAATCTTGGAAAGACTAGAGTTAGAAATCAGCTCTCTTTGTCTCTAGTCAGTAGCTCCAGAGGAGATCAGATTGAGGTCAAAGGTCGGTCATGGGGAGTGTATGGGTGTGCACTCATAATTAAATTTCTCAGTAACGCAGATGGATTGATACTCTTCTGTTCCTCTGGCGTTTGTATCGGTGTATCAGATTGACTAATTGAGTTATTTTTCCTCTGGGTATTCTGTGAGAAGGATCTTTCAGATCAGCGTTGATCTGATTGGTGGACAGAAGTGGGAGGAGCGGTTTTGTTCATGACATCACATCAGGCCACCGGTGTAAACAGGCTGGGTGTGGACCAGCTCTCCAGCTTCACAGGGGACTCACGTGAACTTGCTTCTTGACACCTGACCCAGCTCATCACTCCACCTTTATTTGACAAAGCGGCGCATGCAACATACAGTTAGCATAAGGAAGCAAGAGCCGCCACAGTGCAATGCTGCAGACAGTCGAACCCGTGTGAACATGCGTGTATTATATATACAGGTTCTTTCACTGTTCAATTACCATTATTTGCATTGTTTTTTTGCCACACTGCCAGTTTAATGTGGGCTATTAAGCAGAGGGAAAATATTTTTCTGCACAATAGACAGATTTACGAGGACATGCACTTTGTCGTGTAATGTGGAAAGAGATAAGGAACTGTAAACACTCCGGGGAGGGTTTTTTATCCATAATAAAAGCGTTAAGCCGCCCAACTGATGGCTTTAATGTCTTTATAATGCATCCTTGCGGGAGAAAAAAAATAGCCTTTCTCAGAAATGTTTTTGGATTTGCTCATGTTTTGTGTTGCTCATCTGTTGACTCCATCAGTGGCTGCTTAATCCTGTAATGGCCGAGCTGAAGCAACAACGATGTCACAGATGCTCAAGAAGTTTGGCATGTAACAAAAGTTTATCTTGTGGCTAATGCAGTAAATAATTTTGGAAAGCTTTTTAGAAAGAAACCACTGTACATAAATATGAACATTCTTTCTTGTAGCATTATTGTAACATGTAGCAATGTAATATTCTTAGTCATATTCAGTGTAACAGTCTTACTGTTTGGGTCCATCATGAAGGGTTATGCAAGCTAATGTTCCAAATTTCCTAGCGGATTTAGCCCTTACTGAAGTCTCTTCTTACGGTGAGCAAAATTGTCAGGACCATACAGTGCCACGAAAAAGTATTTGCTACCTTCCTGCTTGCCTCTATTATTTGTCACGTCACACTGAATGTTTCAGAACGTTAGAGAAAAAGTTATATTAATTAAAGGGAAACTGAGTAAACAAAAAATACATTTTTTTAAAAACTATTTCATTTATTCAGTGAAAAAAGTTATCATTATATTCAGATGATTGAATACAGCCCTGTTGAATCTTAACCTCACTCATATAGAACCTTACCATCAGAGAGAAGTAGTCACCACAAAGATTCTACAAACACACTATACCACTATATCAAAGGAAATTCCAAAAGGGGTGTAAAAAAAAGAGTTGTTGACATACATCAGTCTGGAAAGGGTCACAAAGCCATTTCTAAGGCTCTGGGATTACACTGAACCACAGTGAGAACCAATATCTCCAAACAGAGAACTCTTGGAACAGTGGTGAATCTTCTGTCCTGCCAAAATTTCTCCAAAAGTGCAGCAACAATTGATCCAGGAAGTCGCAAAAGGTCCCTGAACTGCAGGAGTATCTAGCCTCAGGTGAGGCCGGTGTCCATAACTCCACAATAAGAATAATAAAGAAACTGGGCAAAAGTGGGATTCATGGGAGAGGAGCAAGGCGGAAACCACTGCTAACCAAGAGAAACATTAATGCTCGTCTCACATCTGCAAAAAAAGCACCTGGCTGAGCCCCAAGCCTGTTGAAATAATGTTCTATGGGCAGATGAGTCATAAGTGGAACTTCTTGGAACACATGGGTCCCATTATGTCTGATGTAAAGCAAGTACTGTACAAGTACTATTTCACAGTAAGAACATCATACCAATGCACCATGGTGGTGGTAGTAGGATGGTGTGGGGAAGCTTTGCTGCCTTGAGTTCTGGATGACTTGCCATTATTGAAGGAAGCATTAATTCTGCTCTGTACCAGAAGATCTTTAAGGAGAATGTCCAGCCGTCAGTCCATGAGCTTGGATTGACAGTGATGTTACAATTTCAAAGCATTATTTGTTGAGATCTTAGGGGGATAAAAAGGAATGGGATAAAAAAATACCTGTGCCTCAGCTCTCCTCTTTTCCCAAATTCAGTGTTCTGTTTCTGAATCTTTCAGCATGACAGATAAGACTAAAATAATCAGATCACGTTGTTTGACAAACATTTATTGCATTAAGTGGGGAATTGCGTTTTTTTTTTTTTTGGATCAATGCTGAGTAGGCTGATCAATGCTGAGCAGGCTGGTAGATTCCCTGATCTTTAAAACACATGGATAGCTACACTTCTACTCACCATCATCATGTCTGCCAATCCACATGCTGTTAAGGTCCACAAAGTTACACAGCATCGATCGGAAACTGAATTAAAGTGCTTTTCCTGTTGACCACATAATTGACTAAAACAGTTTATCCACAATGAGGTCTCAGCACTAAGATTTAGGTAAAAGACAATGTCAGGTTGCTGAAGAGTGATTTAGGTTTGGAATAAATAACATACTCCCCTACCCTCTGTTTTTACGGCTAAACCCAAGCATGGGGGCAGAACTCTGAAGCAAACAAATTGCACAGGCAAAAAACAACAGTAGTTAAAGGCACTGCTTGTTGGTGGGGAAGTCTCGTTTGTCCTTATCTCCCTCTGAGTAGGCCTCCTCCACCAGGAGCCATTATGGTTTTATTGACCCCGGCCCCTTCATCCAGACAAGCCGGGCCTGGATTCAATGGGCATCGTTTCCTGAAAAGGCACAATTACTCATGAATCATTTCACTAAACGGGCGCAGATGCCGCTGCCAGGCGCCGCGCACGCGGGCGGCCATTAAGGCACTGCCTGCACCTCATCCCTCACTGCCAGGTGTGCCCTAAATGCCATCCCGGCTCGATTACTTCTGCCTGAGCAATTCCTCAACGTCAGGCCACCGGCGCTCCATCCCCCCTCTCCTCTCTCCCCTCTCCCCTCGCTCTCAGTCCATCTCCAGGGCACTGAGGGAGCACCTGATGTGTGTGTGTGTGTGTGAGAGAGAGAGACTGAGAGAGAGAGAGAGTGACAGACTGAGAGAGAGAGACAGAGAGAGAGACTGAGAGAGAGAGAGGAGACAGAAGAGAGAGACTGAGAGAGACTGAGAGAGAGAGAGAGAGAGAAGAGAGGAGAGAGAGACTGAGAGAGAGAGGGACAGAGAGAGAAGAGAGAGAGAGAACGTTATATTGATCACAGCTGAAGGAGCTTCTATCAGAGCATGTGCCAGAGAGAGACCTTTTACACGAGGGACAGCTAAAGGAACGTGTCACACAGTGTGCGAGAAATTCAGAGCAAGTGTGGAAGCGAGGTCTTTTTGACTTCTGAAGCCACGTTTATCGAACGGCGTCGGAAACCCATTGGCTGGTTGTGAGGGGTAAAGGAGCTCTCGCCCTCTCACGCAACCTCAGAGAGAGACTGCTGTCCTGACTGCTGGAAGACCAACGCGACATCCACCATGAGAGAGATGGACTAGTCACGGACCGTGAGAGCAAGCGCTGGACTAACATACCGACTGCTACAGACTAACCTCACGCACCACGAGAGACCGATGGACTAACAAACCAACTGCCGCAGACCAAATCCACACACCACGAGAGACTGATGGACTAACAAACCAACTGCCGCAGACCGAATCCGCACACCACGAGAGACTGATGGACTAACAAACCAACTGCCGCAGACCGAATCCGCACACCGCGAGAGACTGATGGACTGTCACATCAATGACTGGTGAAGAGATGGTCGATGGAAACAGTCACCGGAGGTAAGACCGAGTGTTCTTTGCGGCGTGCGATCTTTTCCCGGAGGAGTCAGCGTCAGCGGTAACCGGGACGATATTCACTCGCGTTTGTTTGTGCGATGTTTGCCGAAGCCGTCGTCTCCGGACCCGTATCCGAGCTAGAGGCGGAGCCGGGCGCTCCGCAGCGCCGGCGGACCTGAGCAGACTCGCCCACCCGCGGCGGGGCGGGGGCATGGAGAGCGAGCAGGGGAGGGCCGCGGTGGACATCATCTCCCTGGCCGTCTACTCCTTCACCTTCCTGCTGGGCCTGCCCTCCAACCTGCTGGTGCTGGCCGTGTACCTGCGCAAGGCCCGGAAGCGGGGGGCCACGCCCTGCGTGGTCTACGCCCTCAACCTGTGCGTCGCCAACCTGGCGCTGGTGGCCTGGCTGCCCGTCATGGCCCTGGAGACGGCGGCGCGGGGCTGGGCCCTCCCCCTGCCCGTCTGCCTGGCCTACAGCTTCTTCCTGGTGGCCTCGCTCTACGGCAGCTGCCTGTTCCTGGCGGTGACGGCGGTGGGGCGCTACCTGGGCGCCGCCTACCCCATCAGCTACAAGCTGTACCGCAGCGGCCGGCTCTCCTGCGGCGTCAGCGCGGGCCTGTGGGCTCTGGTGCTGCTCCACCTGGGGCCCGGCCTGGCGGCGGAGGGCGGGGCCTACTTCACCCACCCGGCGCCGCTGGGCAACGGCTCCACCTGCTTCCAGGACTTCACCGCGGAGCAGCACCGCGTGCTGCTGCCGCTGCGCCTGGAGATGGCGCTGCTGCTCTTCCTGCTGCCGCTGGCGGCCACCGCCTTCTGCACGCTGCGCTGCGTGGCGCTGGTCCGCCGCTCCTGCCTGCCCGCGGGCCGCAAGCGGAGGGCGGCGGCGGTGGCGTGCGCCACGCTGGCCGTGTTCGTGGTCTGCTACGGGCCCTACAACGCCTCGCACGTGGTTGGGTTCGTGGCGGGAGGCACGGTCGGCTGGAGGAAGGAGGCCATGCTGACCAGCGCCTGCAACGTCTTCCTGGAGCCCGCCGTGATGCTGCTGCTCTCGCCCCCCAATCGCCTGCCGGGATTGGCTGGGAGGCTGTGCGGGAGGGCGGGGCATGGGAAGACTGTCACAAACAGACACTGAACCGCGCAGGATACGCTCGGCTTACACTGACCTCTTACTGCACGCAGACTGACTTTGACTGTTTCTGAATAAGAACTACACATCTGATCTGGGACAGGAAGCTGGAGATACGTGTTTCCTGTGATGAACTTCAATTTCTGCCAAAAATATTCTCTTGGCTGGCTGAGGAGGGAGGACTCTTGAATGCCGTTCATCTTTGGTCCCCATATATGATGTGAATTTATCGTACTGGATCTAAAGCCTGAATGTCATTGTGATGCCATCTGTGATGATGTCGTCCACCATGTCGTCGATGATGTCGTCTCTGCTAGATAAGAGCTGAACAACAGACAGGGAAACTAGAGATACACGTGTGGATGGATCGCACGACGTTCTCTGTAGAACATGAAATGGCTGATCAAAAATGTTTACTGCAAGAAAGAACACAGAAAATGTACTACTGTTGTGTACTGACAGAAAATAGCAAGATACCAAAATGACTTTGGAAGAGCAGCACCTCCTTCTTCACGGTGGTCAGTGTGAAGCGCTACCTGGGTGTGGCCTTCCCCATCATGCCTTACTACAACCCGGCCAACACCGGCATCCACAGCGCCCCCTATTGGCTATTACCGGGTATTCTCTCCAGAGCAGCTGTGGGCAGGAGTTCTCAATGTTTGAATTTTAGAAATGATCACTGAACTGTAATTCATAACAATATATTTGATTTTGTGTCTCAGTGCCCATATAATTGCCGTACCATTTGTTTTCATTTTTAACTGGAATTTTATTTCAAACTTATGGAAGGCAGCTCAGGCTAGCCTCTATATAAAGGTGATGGTACCAGCGATCTAATCCGTTATTGTCAAATTTCAAAATGTCCCCGTTCGACCAGAGTCTTAGAACCTTTAGCCAACTCTCAGCTTTGGGCCTTTTTAGAGATGAAAGCATTTTACAACCACAATAATCAGGTTTTAGGCCAGGTCATAGCACGATAATGGCAGAAAATCTTGTTTTAAATTATATTGTCAACCCTCTGGATAATAAACAGCTCTGTGCTGCACTTATCATTGACATATCAAAGGCTTTTGACACCAGTGACCATAATATATTATTGAAAAAGTTATCCGCCATTGGATTGTATGAACCTTTTCATGAACTGGTTTTATGCATAACTCTTGTGAAGAAGTCAAACTATTGTTGCTGATCGTATTAAATCAAGCTTGAATCTCTTGCAATTAGTAAACGTTTTCCACAAGGGTCTATTCTTGGTCCACGTTTATTCACATTCTCTATAAATAGCATAGCATTCTCAACACCGCATTGTAATGTCCATTTTTATGCTAATGATACAATCTTGTGTGCCACTGGCTCCACACTTAACCTGGTCGTTACTAACTTACAGTCTGCATTGATTAAACAAAATGTATTGATTTTCAAGAAATAAATTGGGGAATGCGTCTAATATCTGCATTCATACAATTCAGGGTACCTAAATTGAAACTGTAGAATCTTATAAATATTTAGGAATTTGGCTGGATGGTAGATTGTCCTTTAAGACTTGCAGGGAACATTGGCCTCAGAAGCTAAAAGCTAAGATTGGATTCTTATACAGAAACAAAGCATGTTTATCTTTTGTGAATAGGAAAAATACATGAACCCTTCAGTATTTGATTATGGAGACATTTGTATATCAGATCAGTATTTGAATTATGGACACTTTTGACAGCTTCCTGTATTATATACCTGCTGCCTGTTCTGCTTTAAAGTCTTTTGATTCAGTGTATTACAGGTGATGCATTTCTGCCCCATCATTGTGTCTTTTGTGGAAAAGCAGGGTGGTACTCGTTTAGTGAACTGCACTGCATTTTGTTTAAGTACAAGGCTCGACTTCCAAGACACTTCCCCACAGTCTCCAGTCCAGTAACTATGATACCAGGTGTCAGGACTTTTTAACCTTACGCACACCCCATGTAAACACTGAGCCAGGCAAAACATGTTTTCAGTACTGTGCTCCTCACAGGTGGAATGAATTGCATGATCTCTTGTTCCCTTAAAAAAATTTGAAAGTATTATACATGGATTTTCTTAATGCTGAGTGTACTTGCTTCCGTTGTAATATTCTTGTATGACGTTTGACTGCTGAATGTTAACATGTGACTGAATTGTAACTGCCTGTTTAAAATTTTTATGTTTGTTTTATTTGTTCGTAGGTCTCAAGAGATCGTGATCTCACTGAGACTAACTGTAGAAAAACAAGGATTAATAAAAATATGTTTTAAAAAAGGGAAACAAATGGCCAGTACCAGCTGTTATTGGCAATTAATTTCATTTAAACTGTAAATTAAACGGAAATGCAGCTAGCTCCCTTTGTCATGGGACTTGCTCATAAACACTACAAATCACCCTGCCCCCCCCCTGCAGCCATTTTATAGGTGACCATTAGATAACTGCAGACAGGAAATTTCAGTCGTTGAGGATTTCCCTAATTATCTCCTTCGTGCCCCGCCCACAGATGGGTCGGAAACAGCCAACGTGGTGTGTCCTCTGCATGTAACCATCCATGACCGGCACAATATCCTCATATATCCACCTGAATGCACACGATTAACAGGAAATCCTTTATTTGAAAAGCTGGGATGACAGATAACTGCCTTATTAATTTTCTTTATCTACGCCGCATGTTGTATAAGCTGTGATATAACTGGCTGCCCGATGAGAGTGCTCAGCTTAGCGATTGGCTGAGAGCTCGAGCGAGCAGGGTCAGTAATGTGATTGGCCGCATATTGAGTGTGGTGGTCAGCAGCGTGATTGGCGGTATGACCAGAGCAATCAGAGGTTTGATTGGCTGTGTGTTTTCCCTCGTGATGTGACTGGATGATGCCTGTTGAGAGTGGCTACTGTTGATTAGTGCAGTTTGGAATTCAGTCAGAAAGGCGGAAAGCAGTCAGGGGGAACTTTATTCATCTAATGAGCTGAGGTGAGTCATTCCTGAAAGATGAACGTTATGTTTCTGACCACTGCAAACAACGTAAATAGCAATGTGAATTATTTTATGTGAATAACTGCAGAATAAAAACATTTAAGAATAACTGATGACTATTCTGTCGTTAAAACTCAGAGCTCTTGGGGTAATTAACATTTAACAATTTAGCAAAATTCACTGAGAGGATGATCACACGGCACGTGAAATGGTAATGTTTTATCCTATTAAAACGCAACACTTCAGCACCTTTTGGATCCAGCTGTGCAACACTTGTGTGGGGAATGGTAGTAGCTGTGATTGGCAGGTCCAGACAGTGATTGATAAACAGCTGAATGCTAATGCAGGGGGAACCATAGCGAAATAAAGCAGGAGAGACTCACACGTTAAACCAGTGCAGTGAGCTGCATGTACGGACCTACGGCACAAACATTGGGGCTGGGCAAGAGTATCCTAAACAATAATATGGGACAGAGCTGCCCAACCCTTTCCCATTTCACTTCCTGGACCTTTAATGTATTTTGCCAAAAAATATTCAAATTTTTTAGACTTTGTTTCTGCTGGGTTTCAGGGGGGCACAGGTAGGCTATATAATATCGCTCATGCTTATCGTCATTTTACCTGCTCTGTGCCGTGAGGTTCCGGAGCTCTGTACCTCCTTTCTCAGACTCGGGTTCCCATGATCCACAGCCGCCACCATGCTGTCAAGCCACGCCCAGCTGGGCCTGTCTGTTTCCGTCATTACCTTCCTGATTGGCCTGCCGGCCAATGCTCTGGCGTTCTACACCTTCAGCCGGAAGCTCCGGCAGAAGCCCGCGCCCATCGACGTCCTGCTGCTCAACCTCACCGTCTCCGACCTCGTCTTCCTCGTCTTCCTCCCCTTCAAGATGAAGGAGGCGGCGGACGACATGATGTGGAACATGCCCCACTTCCTGTGCCCGCTGACGGTGTTCGTCTTCTACTCCACCATCTACAACAGCACCTTCATCCTGACGGCGGTGAGCGTGGAGCGCTACCTGGGCGTGGCCTTCCCCATCCGGTACAAGCTGAACCGCCGGCCCCTGTACGCCGTGGCGGTGAGCGTCTTCTTCTGGGTCCTGTCCTCCTTCAACCTGAGCTTCGTGTACAGCATACTATACTACAACCCGGCCAACGCCAGCGACCACAGCGCCCCCTCTGGCTGCTACCGGGACTTCTCGTCGGAGCAGCTGCGGGTGCTCCTGCCCGTCCGGCTGGAGCTCTGCCTCCTGCTGTTCGGCGTCCCCTTCCTGGTCTCCTGCTTCTGCTACGTCAACTTCATCCGCATCCTGTCCCGGCGGCCCCGCATCGGCCGGCGGCGGCGCCTGCGGGCCATCGGCCTGGCGCTGGGCACGCTGCTGGTCTTCGCCCTCTGCTTCGGGCCCTACAACGCCTCGCACCTGGCGGGCTTCGCGGCGGGTGCTAGCCCGCCCTGGCGCCACATCGCCCTGCAGTTCAGCACCTTCAACGCCTGCCTGGACCCCCTCATCTTCTACTTCTCCTCCTCCGCCGTTAGGAGCCTGTTCAACCGCTGCCTGACCGGGCTGCTGGGGAGGCTCCGCCTCCCGCCCTGTGGCAGGCCTCGCTGCTGCTGCCCCCTGCTGGAGCCCTCCGGTACTGACATATGCAAAGACCCAAGCCCCAATGAGGGGGAATGAGCCGTGTGTGGGAGATGCTAATGCGAGCGCTACCCCCCTACGTGCGCACTGTGCTCTCTGTCTGATGTCACGTAGCGCATCACAACTGTGTTGTCAGAAAGTGGAACCATGGGACAGTTCTGTTAGCACCAGGTCCATGTTTTGGCAGCATTGCAGATACAACTTTGTGATGATTATAGATGTGGTAGCAGTGGGTGAATTTGTGATACAGCTCTTTAGGTGTGTGTATTTAATATATTTTTTTATGGGTTTTTTTTGGGGGGGGATTATTTGCTTCAAATTGTGCTTTTCAAAAAACATTTATTGGATACATCTTCTCCTTGGGGGCATTGTGCGCTTTCTATAAGCATTACCATATTGCTGCGGACCAGCTATATTTCCTGTTTGTCCAGTGCAAATCACAATGTTTAACATACAGTATATTATGCTAACATAATCTTTACAAATGCTTTATTAATAATGACATGAAATTAAATAATTTTATGCTCTTTACTTACTTTACTTCAATCCAAATATGGAAATGCCATGTTTAGGAAACTTATATACATAAATATAAACTATCAAAAAACATAAATGAACATAAAGAACAAAAATTTTAAAAATCAAATGACAGCCCTCATGATTTCCCAACAACTGCAACAGAGGGAATGTCGTTAATTCAAACACCGTTTCCAGCAAGACTTTGACATTGTATTGAAAATGTTTCATTGGATTCAGTTGCTCAACCACGATTCGATTACTGAAACGGTTCATCGAGTCGAATCGTTGCGTTCTCCAGCTCCAGAGAGGTGTGAGCCGTGCTGAAAACCCGGGTTCCCCGAGCAGCAGGCGGGTCAGCAGAACAGCGGTGTTCACTGATCCGCAGTGACACTGGCGACGTCCGGCATTTCAGCGATGATCAGCGACGTTCGGTTCCGCTCGCCGACAGTTAGTGACGTTCAGCGATTCATAGTGACGTTCGGTGATTCATAGTGACGTTCGGTGATTCATAGTGACGTTCGGTGATTCATAGTGACGTTCGGTGATTCATAGTGATGTTCAGCGATTCATAGCGACGTTTGGTGAAGCTCGGTGACTTTCAGTGATTCATAGTGACGCTTAGTGATGTTCAGCGATGCCGCTGATGCTTAAAGTTGATGTAATGAATCTCAGAAGCACCAGGGAGGTTGAATCGCTCCCAAAAGCATCCCTGAATGGCAAAGATGACGACCTCCGCCCTAACACACACTTCCATGCCGTTCTGTAGCGTAGCGTTAGCATCGTGACCCTCCAGCCTGTTCCAATCAACCGCATGATGTCAAAAGCAAACAAGGTGCTGTCAGTCATTTACTTGCCAAATATGTACACAAGGAAATTGGCACAGGATGGATGACCATGGTGTTCGAGCTCAGCCAATCACAGGGCAGCGTTGTGGTGGAAGGGGAAACTGTATTAATCACTACCTGCCCAGTAGGTATAAGCTTTTTATATACCAGACATGCATAACAATAAATAAGCTCTAAAAAATAATGGGGATTATGAAACTGCAGGAATAGGATCTGTTGTGAATCAGTTGTTTTAATGAAATTGCTAGTTCAGTGAAGCAGACTAAATGGGTAAGAAGCTTTTTATGATGGTTATGTTTCTATTATAACACGTATAATGTGTATAGATTTTATACATTGATCCAGAAACTGTAGAAAATTGGCTTTATTGCTTTTTAAATAAAATACTGGCACAGAAGTTGGCCAAAGCTCACTAGTGGTCATTGATGCACCAGACCTCTTACTCCAAACAGGAAGAATTAGATCTTACTGCAAACTCACAGGTAGGAGGAGGGATTAGATCTCACCCCAAACTCACAGGTAGGAGGGATTAGATCTGACTCCAAACTCACAGTGAGGAGGAGGTATCAGATATCATGCCAAACTCACAGGTAGGAGGAGGGATTAGATCTCACCCCAAACTTACAGTGAGGGGGGATCAGATCTTGCTCCAAACTCACAGGGAGACGGGACATCAGATCTCACCCCAAACTCACAGTGAGGAAGAGGGATCAGATCTCACCCCAAACTCACAGTGAGGAGGAGGGATCAGATCTCACCCCAAACTCACAGTGAGGAGGAGGGATTAGATCTCACCCCAAACTCACAGTGAGGAGGAGGGATCAGATCTCACCCCAAACTCACATTGAGGAGGAGGGATCAGATCTCACCCCAAACTCACAGTGAGGAGGAGGAATCAGATATGCCAAACTCACAGGTAGAAGGAGAGATTAGATCTCACCCCAAACTCACAGGCAGACAAACACATGCTGAGGGAGGGAGGGACATTACTCTGAGCATGTCTACAGAGGGAAGTGGATGTGAAACAGGGAACTCCCTACAGACAAATGGCCAGAAGCCCTTACGGCTCTTACAAAGGGGGAGGGCAAATAATAATCAGGTCAAGACGCAAAGGACAGACCACATTCAGACAAATCATTCAGCAAGTCTTTATTTTTTTTTTCCTTGTTATTTATAAAAGTCCCATCTTTGCCAGTCTATAAACATGCTACAGGTGAGATTAGTTCACAGAAAGGGACCTCCCATTGGTCCATTGCTGTTGCTTATCTGGTGGCTGTATTTATTCAACATTAAAAAAGATACAAATAAATATCTTTGTTTTCTTGTTTTTTTTTTTTTTTTTTAAAACAAAAAATTGTCTTTTTTTATGGTTTCCTCCAGCCTACACTAACTGGTAAATAAAACAAATTAACGCTAATTAGATTTAGAAAATCTACCAAAATTCTAAATCTAGAAATTCAGACTGTGGTACACCAAAATATGGATTTACATTAAAAGACCAGAATTTAGCGGCTAGGTTATCAAATCTTTCATTTTTTTTCTGGAACTGTCACACAAATCACTTCTTTCCCAATAAAGCAGTCAATATTGCAGAACTTGGGACAGGCTGTTTGTAGACAGTGCAGTGAAGTCTCTCGGGCCAGGAGGTGAAAGATCGGAAACGCACGCAGAAGAACGTCAATTATTGGCCACTCAGTTGAGCCTCTTCTGGCCTCAAACAACGAATCATTCAGAAACCTCATAACCTCATGAAGGTCACTCGAAGGGGGAAAAAATAAAAAAATAAAAAAGCTAAAACCAAAATAATGTGTACATTTAACAGTTAATCAAATCCCTAAATGAAATACCCTTCTATGTACATTTTTTCGCAGGTACAGGCAAAAGCGTTTGCATCTTAATTAGGCCGAAAAAAGGCTCAGTGCTGTGATTCCTCTTCTCCGAACACGATGCGCGGTGCGCGGAACGACGAACTAGCATAATGATCAACTAGCAGATAAACACACGCCCACCACAGAAACACACCAGACACGCGTGCGCGGACACGTGAACGCTAACACACACACACACACCTACATACACACACACGTCCCCGAGGCAGAAACACACCAGACACGCGTGCGCGGACACGTGAACGCTAACACACACACACACACCTACATATACACACACACACACACCCCCGCCACAGAACCACACCAGACACGCGTGCGCGGACACGTGAACGCTAACACACACACACACCTACATACACACACACATCCCCGAGGCAGAAACACACCAGACACGCGTGCGTGAACATGTGAACGCGAACACACACACGCACATTTATTAACTGAAAAATTATTCATGCACCAGTGACTCTCAAATATACTCCTATCAACTAATATAGATTCAGACTCACGCAACAGACACACATGCATATGTGCTTGCGCGCACACACACACACACACACACAGACACACACTCACTCACTAGACACAGATATTGGCAAACTCCCATACACACATCCACAGGCTACAGTCGCAACGATCCCCGCACACAAGAACGAACAAGGTGCAGAACTTTTGTCCGTCATCCTGAAGCTTCTTACATCCTCACCTCACCTCTGCCACCGCACGCCGTCCGCACAGCGTCAGGGGGATAACACGCACGCTGTCATATAAAAAAAAAAAAAAGCACGGCAATTATTCAATCGTCTACAAAAATCGGTGATCCGAACAGCGGGCTGTACTGTCAACTGTGAGAAAGCGGTGTGCTGTGACGAGGGGGGCCAAACAGAGCCGAGCCGAGCCGAGCCGAGCCGAGCCGAGTCGAGCCGAGCCGGGCCGAGCCAGGCCGAGCCGAGCCAGGCCGAGCCAGGCCGAGCCAGGCCGAGCCAGGCCGGGCCGGGCCGAGACAGGCCATCCTGTCTGATCCTGTACAGCCCTGCAAAACCAACCGCAACCTCGCGTTTCCCTCAGCTCACCTCCGCAACTCGCATCGCACAACGCAGACGTATCAGAACTGCCAACAAGCTACAATGAAGGACAAAAATGTTTTTAAAACTTAAAACAAAAAAATTTAACAACTAAAAACAACCGGAAATATGCTGAGAATAGACCAAAAAGGTGATAATGCGTATGGAAGATTGACCTTGTTAAATGTGGACAGGAGGAAAAGCATCATGTGCGTGGGCACAACAGGTCAGACGTGGCAGAGGGAAGAAGAATCACAGAGGGCACTTCGGGGTGGTCCCTTGCCGCTCACGTGTCCGCGTGACGCAGGAGAAGCATCACAGGGACACTCTCCTCGGTTCATTCCGTGCTCCAGCTGCCCGCAGGAGCGTCACCCACAGCTCCTCGTCTGTAGCTGGGACAACCCTTTCCCCCGTCGTACCTCCGTATCACGGCCCTGTCTCAGCTGGAGCCCCCGCAGCAGGGCCTTTCACCCTCAGCTTCCTCCTGTAGCAGAGAGAGCCCTTTACCCACAGCTAGCGTTAGCCTCCCTGTAGCACAGAGAGTCCCTTTACCCACAGCTAGCGTTAGCCTCCCTGTAGCACAGAGAGCCCTTTACCCACAGCTAGCGTTAGCCTCCCTGTAGCACAGAGAGCCCTTTACCCACAGCTAGCGTTAGCCTCCCTGTAGCACAGAGAGCCCTTTACCCACAGCTAGCGTTAGCCTCCCTGTAGCACAGAGAGCCCTTTACCCACAGCTAGCGTTAGCCTCCTGTAGCACAGAGAGCCCTTTACCCACAGCTAGCGTTAGCCTCCTTGTAGCACAGAGAGCCCTTTACCCACAGCTAGCGTTAGCCTCCCTGCAGCACAGAGAGCCCTTTACCCACAGCTAGCGTTAGCCTCCCTTAGCACAGAGAGCCCTTTACCCACAGCTAGCGTTAGCCTCCTTGTAGCACAGAGAGCCCTTTACCCACAGCTAGCGTTAGCCTCCCTGCAGCACAGAGAGCCCTTTACCCACAGCTAGCGTTAGCCTCCCTGTAGCACAGAGAGCCCTTTACCCACAGCTAGCGTTAGCCTCCCTGTAGCACAGAGAGCCCTTTACCCACAGCTAGCGTTAGCCTCCCTGTAGCACAGAGAGCCCTTTACCCACAGCTAGCGTTAGCCTCCCTGTAGCACAGAGCCTTACCACAGAGCCTAGCCTCCCTGTAGCACGAAGAGCTTTACCACAGCCTCGTTAGCCTCCCTGTAGCACAGAGAGCCCTTTACCCACAGCTAGCGTTAGCCTCCCTGTAGCACAGAGAGCACTTTACCCACAGCCAGCGCTAGCTCCCCGTAGCAGTACGCGTACCTGCTGTCGAAGCAGCTCGTTGTCCACCTGCACTCTCTCCACATCCTTGAAGCTGTCCTGCAGCCGCTGGTTGTTCTGCCGGAGCTCCTGGATGTAGTCGCAGGCCTTGGACAGAATCCCGCCTTTGCTCTGAGCGAATAGGGAGAGAGTGAAAAATATGCAAACACACACACACACACACACACACAGTACCACACACACACAATACCACACACACAGTACCACACACACACACACACACAATACCACACACACACACACACACACACACAGTGCCACACACACACACACACACACACACAGTGCCACACGCACACACACAGTGCCACAAACACACACACATCCGGCCACAGAGCACAAAGGCTGCAGGTCCCCTTCTATAGCCCAGTTTGAGCCGTTCATCTGAACACACAGATGTGCACATGCCACACACACACACACACACACAGGCATGCAGACACAGACAAACACACACACACACAGGGGTAACTTACTGCGCCAGTCTTGGTGCTGTCAATGGTGCAGTCGGGGATCATCTTGGACAGGGTGACGATCCAGTTGTTGATCTTGTCCCTTCTCCGTCTCTCCACTGCAATAATACACGAGAGCTTTACAGCCAAATTTATCGCTCGCACCCGCTGTGTCCGTCCAGCGCGGTGGTTCCCAACCCTGTTCCAGGAGATCGACTGTCCCGTAGGTTTTCACTCCAACCCGAGAAAAGCACACCTCATTCAACAGCTAGAGATCTCCTTGAGCTGCCAATTAGTAGAGTCAGGTGTGCCAAATCAGGGTTGAAAAGAAAACCTACAGGACGGTAGAGCTCCAGGAACAGGGTTGAGGACCAGCATAACGTACAGGAAGTACACAGATATAATGTATACTGCAATCATTTAGTAAAAGTTATTTAGAAATATTTTGCTTTTAAAATTTGCTGCATATATTATAATTCACACATTAGTAATACTATGTTTGGTTTTTATATTAATTATGCTTGTTAGTTTAAAAAAAGCTACCATAAGGTATATATAACACCTTAATTACCAGGGCATAATATCCTTATAAATTTCCGATAACAAACTGAGGAATTTTACTCATGAGAAGTGACTTTTAGTCAAGTAACGTTCGCTTTTGAGAATATCCAGGTGTAAGTTTTAATTCAGGAGTACACCAGTGTTTGACCCAGGTACTTTAGATTTATTAATGCGCTGAGGACGAAAATAATAACGTAGAGACATATAACGTTTAGCATTGACCTGGTATAAATACCTCCTCACCTTTTCTGTCCTACAACAATGTGAAATTCTGGAATTCGTTCAAAGGGGGGAATTTTGTCTATAAGAAAGGCCAACACATTTGACAATGTCTACGGGAAGCGCTACACCCAAACTGAATTTTTGTGTTCATATGTGAAAGTACAGCTTAGCAATGCCCTCTGGTGGAGGAAGTCGCTGCAAATTTTTTCCTCAGTCAAACGAACCTAAAGATTTTCAACTGAGAAGCAAATTTAAGCAGAAATTGTAGGTTTTTCCAATGAAACATCTTTCTCAGCGGACATACCAATAGAAAAAGCAGACAGCGCCACCATCAGGAGAGAATCGTTGTGCATCTGAACGAGTTATAAGCGCCTTTTTTGGGTGACTGTGCTGGTCTTATGAGCCACATAAGAAGCACAATCCATTAGCGAATCGGCCTCATCTCTGAATTAGCCACAGCCTGAATGTGTCTATACACGAGAGTGTTCTAGGGCACTGATCCATCCGTGGGATCGTGGGAAATGTAGTTCACCTTCATTGTGCTGTGCCCTCCTCCTATCGTCTCTTGGCACCCGAGGCCCATCCAGCTTCCTGCAGAGAGAGACAAGAGAGCGGGTTGCACACATGCACACGCGCGCTTATCCCGGTACAGGACGTCCCGTCAGGGTGAGCGGGGTGGGACGGGCAGCGGGGAGAGGGGGCGCTCACGTGGTGTACGGGTGCGTGCGGGGGGCGATGGTCCGAGGCGCTACGGTCTGCAGCACGTCAGGGGTGTTCATCATCACGTACAGCTGGCCTGAGGGCAGGGAGGGAGGGACAGAGACGTCATTCGCTCGCTATTCTGCAAACCTGAGGAACGTGTTAATCGAAACACGCTCTGTGATACACACGGGAATTCATTACTGCTCCCTCTGGTACCCAATTTAAAATGGGGGTGTGTATGCATGTGTGTGTGTGAGTGTGTGTGTGACTGTGTGTGTGTATAAGTGTGTGAGTGTGAGCTTGTGTGTGTGTGTGTGAGTGTGTGAGTGCATGTGCGTGCGCGTGTGTGTGTTCTCAGGGTGCTCTCACCTCCGGCCTGAGTCAGGCTGGGATCAGCGGTCGCCTGTACGGACACAGCGCCAGTCCCATCGCTAACGGCGGTAGCGGGGAAGTAGAACCGCGTCTCCCCCGACACAGAGTCCCCGGCGGGGCTCCCGCCGTTACTGAAGGGGTTCTGGATCACGGCCTACGGACAACGGGCCACAGAAAAGCAGCACACACACAGTCACAAATTTTCATTCAGTATGAGCGAGGTTAAGATTCAACAGGGCTGGCTGCAATCAAGCCTGGCTGTCTTCAATCAGCTGAATCTAATTATCATTTGAATTTGTTTAATTTGTTGATTGAGTAACAAGGGGGGGTAAATCTTGTTTCAAATGGGTGATACGGATCTTTGATGTTTCACTAAATAAATGAAATAATATTTTTTAAATTGTGTTTTGTTTAGACTCAGTTTCACTTTGACTAATAGTACATTGTGTATAAAGATCTGAAACCATTCATTGTGAAAATGAAATTATAATCAGGAAGGGGGCAAATACTTTTTCATGGCACTGTACATGTGTATTCACACATAAAAGCTTGTACACACACGCAGACACACACGCAGACACGCACACACACACACACACACGCACATGTACCCACACACACTCAAACACACACACGCGCACACACAGCCACATACACACACGCGTACACACAGACACACACACACACGCACACACACACACACACGCACACACTCACACGCACACGCACACACAGGCACACACACACACACTCACACACACACAGGCACACACACACACACACACACTCACACACTCACACACACTCACACACACACGCACACACACACACGCACGTACATCACACACACACACACCACACACGCACGCACACACGCACACACACACGCACACACTCACACGCACACACACACAGGCACACACACACAGGCACACACACACACACTCACACACAGGCACACACTCACACACAGACACATACACACACGCGTACACACAGACACACACGCACACGCACACACACACGCACACACACACACGCACACACACACAGGCACACACACACAGGCACACACAGGCACACTCACACACAGGCACACACACACACACTCACACACACGCACACACACACACTCACACACACGCGTACCTGTGCGACCGCTTGCGCCCCTGAGAAGGCGGCAGCAGAGACCACGCTGACGGCCCCGCCCCCATCGCCTCCCGCCTCTATCTGGTCGTCCGTCAGCTGGACCACGCGGTACGTCACCTGGAGGAGGACAGACGGTCGTTCACTCCGGGCCACGCTGAGCGCGGCCGCCCGCGGAGACAGGGCCTCTGTTCACGAGGACGTGAGCCGGCCTGCCCCTGACCCCTGACCCCCATTAATCACATGATAAAGGTGCGTCTGTACATAAGTGACCTCTGACCCCCTCATCAATCACCGGATGAAGGCGTGACTGCATGTCCACGACCTCGGAGGTCTGTGCACCAGCTAGCACACATGCCTCAGGGCTGTGCTGGGCGATTCACCTTCATTCCAACCCAAATTTTTATTCCCATTTTCTTTATTCCCCTGTTTCCCAGCTGTACACTAAACTGCCACCATTCCTGATGAACCGGCGATTGTGGTAAGAACTGCTGAGGCAGGGAACGCCCGACAAACTGCAGCCTTCCCTGGGTGACAACATGGCCACAGTGTGCACTGCCCCACAGGCCTCTGAGCCACAGTGAGCACCGCCCCACAGGCCTCTGAGCCACAGTGAGCACTGCCCCACAGGCCTCTGAGCCACAGTACTGCCCCACAGGCCTCTGAGCCACAGTGAGCACCGCCCCACAGGCCTCTGAGCCACAGTGTGCACTGCCCCACAGGCCTCTGAGCCACAGTACCGCCCCACAGGCTTCTGAGCCACAGTACTGCCACACAGGCCTCTGAGCCACAGAGAGCACCGCCCCACAGGCCTCTGAGCCACAGTGAGCACCGCCCCACAGGCCTCTGAGCCACAGTACTGCCACACAGGCCTCTGAGCCACAGTGAGCACCGCCCCACAGGCCTCTGAGCCACAGTACTACCCCACAGGCCTCTGAGCCACAGAGAGCACCGCCCCACAGGCCTCTGAGCCACAGTACTGCCACACAGGCCTCTGAGCCACAGTGAGCACCGCCCCACAGGCCTCTGAGCCACAGTGTGCACTGCCCCACAGGCCTCTGAGCCACAGTGAGCACCGCCCCACAGGCCTCTGAGCCACAGTGAGCACCGCCCCACAGGTCTCTGAGCCACAGTACTGCCCCACAGGCCTCTGAGCCACAGTACTGCCCCACAGGCCTCTGAGCCACAGTACTGCCCCACAGGCCTCTGAGCCACAGAGAGCACCGCCCACAGGCCTCTGAGCCACAGAGAGCACCGCCCCACAGGCCTCTGAGCCACAGTGTGCACTGCCCCACAGGCCTCTGAGCCACAGCACTGCCCCACAGGCCTCTGAGCCACAGTACTGCCCCACAGGCCTCTGACCATTACAATACACTGCCGCCCCAGCCGATGCAGACACACTGGAGAGACAATGTTTGAGTTTCCATTTCCATCTGCTCAGAAACGGTCTATTAGGAATTCAGCGTCGGAAGTACGACCAATAGCCCGTACACAGTTTACACAGTCAGCACCATGCGTTCAATGCGTGACCGAATCAGGGCCGTCTCGTCTCAGGCAGGGCTCACCTGTCCACCACTGTTCTCTGTGCGGAACTGGTACTGGACATTGTGATCGGTGAAGGTGCCCGTTTCCTGAATGTTCGCTATGGCGATCGTGGAGTGCTTCTCCCTGCCGTGAACGTCCTCTGAGAATTTACAAAAAATCAGGTGAGGGTACTCAACAAGGCTAATCATCACTGCATGACAACTCACTGCCGAATCGGAGCTATGGTACGGTATATAGCAGGGGTCTGCAACACTGGTCCTGGAGAGTATTTAGGTAAAAGCTAAATCAAACAATATAACTGTGGTGTGACAAAAAGTGGTCTTGCAATCAATGCTTTCTCTATTCTAATTTGCATTTATGTACATATGTGCAAAATTCGATTCCTTCCCTCTTAATTTGGAACATTGCATATCCGGGACATTGCGAGACCTACCTTCCTGCAGAGCTTCCCCCGTTTCCTGTTTCTCGTGACTGTGAGAAATGGAGAGATCGTTCGGTCAATGCTGCATTTGCAAATGTTAATTCAATTGCACATTTCCGTCATCAATTATAAGGGGATGGAAGACAACATATGTTCTGAGCACGCGACGTCAGCTAGCTGCAAATTATGTAGGCCTACGCCTAAACCCGAAGCACGTCTTTATCATTGTTTTCCAGCCCTACTAGTCAGAAGATTTAGAGGGAGCACTAAATAAAAATATAACGACAAAAACGTAATCGTTCTATTGTCCTAAAAATGTCAAGCATCATTCTTTGTTTTGAAATCTGAAAAGCAGGCCCTTTCTGCAGTTATCTTCCACTGAAGAAATGTAAGAGTCTCTCCCTGTAGTGTACTGCCCGCCTTCAAAGAGGGAAGACACAATTAAAACGTCGGCATAAAACAAGATGCACAACACTGACTGGAGAACAGTGATTTATTTCCTTGGCAGCTTGCCTATCAACTGTTTCTGAAAGGCATTTATGTTCTTGTCTGTAATTTTAAATGTTAAAAATAATAATTAGTCTTCCATTTAATTTAATTTACACCCATCGGCTCTTTTTAACGATTTGATTTTGATTGTAAAAGGCTCTCCCGAAAACGAGAGCCTGGGAGCCTGATTTTCCCACATATGTGTGTGTGTGTGTGTGTGTGTGTAAATAAATAAATAAACATTTGATACTTCAGATGAAAAAATAATATCTTCAAAAGTGCTTGCCCTTATTACTTGAATACATCTATCACGTAAGGCAGAAGCTTCACAGAAAAATGAATAAACACAAATAAAACAAACACAAATGTAGTGTCAGTGACATTAACACATCACAAGATAGGCCAAGATACAATTGTTTTTTTCTTTCTAAAAATACAACTTCCTATTCTGATTGTATCGTTGCAGAAACTGTCAAACAAAGATCACGGAGAGAACCCAATTGAGAACCATAAAGTAACTACAAAGAAAACAATATCAACTTTATTAGAATATGAATATCGATATAAAAAGACCTCCCACCAGTCATGGAGGGATTCTGTGCACCCCCTGCTCTACAGGCACGCAGAGCGAACACAAAGGCGTGTGTTTGACCGGTTCTCGACTGAATAATTGACAGCTAACCATCTACTACATATGCTAATAAGCTAGCTCCAAATTACAACGTTATCCATATGTGATCGTATAGTAAAACGGAACATTGTACAACAAAATATTAATCTTGTTAACTGGCTGACTGCTGCGTGCTTAATTAACTATGTAGCCAGATAACTCACAAAGAATCTAGCTTCCACTATCCCTGTAAATTCTGAGAATTAGCTAGCTATTGCTACGGGCACAACTAGCACTAACTAGCCAAGTCACATAGCCCCAACTAATTATGTCACCTGTCTAATTCATAATAGAGAAGTTGGTTACAGTATATGATAGTTTGCAGCTAAGTGGCGAACTTCATCGCTAACGTTACAGTAAGCTATCAAACTGCAAGCATATTTAATGTTAGTCTAATCATGTTTACATGTTGCTAGCCTTACGGTAGTTAGCCAATGCAATGTCCGCAATAGTGCCAGTCGATAAATGCGTAAAGTTTATGCTACGGTTACAAGAGGAATCTTGCTACCCAGCTATCTTGCTAGCCGCTAAAAAACTTCTTGATAACGTTAACATTGTATCAGTTCGGTAACTGACAAGCTAGCTAGCTAACTTAATTTATATTTTAACGGGGCTAGTAAGCTACCAAGGCTAGAAAAGGACAGTGGGCCGCGGAAGCCATGCGATTAGAAAAGACGACTTCTTACCTCGTAGTGGTGTCCAAACCCTGTTCTAGCATATCCATGGGGGTTAAAAATTAAAACGTGATATTCAGGGACACAGACAGATGGAGATGGAAGTGTTGATCACGGGGACAAACACACCGGTCATGTGAGAAAGACAGTCCAGAACACGTGAGGTACAAACGGGCTTGGAATTAAAATGGAGACGGCTGCTGGGTTCGAGTTTCGTGTCGCTGTGCTGTGTTTTTTCCTGCGTTAAAGCGGAAAGGCCGTATGCGTACGTGGATAGCCCGATAGTTTAAGCAGGGGTGCGACCAAGACTATGTTTTCAGATTTGTGGGTTTTTAAATGGTTCCTTTCATTTTAATTCCAGTTTTAATAATTCTTTCCGTTTTTACTCGAACCAGATTAACGTTACTTGCTATGGTACAATTGCGCTGAATTGTCTGTTTCAGTCCGTAAATTTGAGGCTGGTGTTGCTGGTAATAAAATATGAAGTGGATTCTAACTGGGTTCTCCCGTGTTGTTTCTCCAAATCTTGTTTTTGTATTTTGATCTCTCATTAGCTAAGGAGTAGTCATCTGGAAGGCACTCTCACTTGCATTTTGCTTTTTTGTGAAAGGAAAATGTTTCAGCCATATTGCTTGAGATTGTGATAATATACATTTGTAAGTGATAGCTTTGCTGCTTTGGGTAGGCTACCTAACGAGGCTGGATTAATTACTACGTAGAACATCACTCGGTACGTCTTTAAAAAGAGATGATATTTTTCCCTTTTGAAAAACCAAAGTAATTCCATTAATTTGGTTTACAAAGAAATGGACACACCATGGTTGTTATTAAACCTACTCTACTAGTTTCTTTGCGCAAAATTCCAATTTATCACCAATGATTAACCACAGTTTTATCATTATAGCGGCGAAGACAGCGCAATCAGGATTAAAGGTCACATTTGGCTCCAGTTTGTTGACGTTACAATCCGACCCATGTTTTCGGTCAAACCAGTGACGTGGCTGAGACTTGGTGGGGGTTGGTTGGGCGGATAACATTGTGGTATATTCATTTTATATCCATTATACTTTCATTCTTGAGGCCGCTGCCTTTGCCACAGATAGTGATAGGCCGTGATTATTTACGTTATCCAGTGGGGCGGCGGGTGTTGTTATGTAGCTATATCTCGTATCGCGCTTTAAATCTGGTTATTGCAGGGCCGTATTTATACCCAGGTTAATCTAGACACCCCAATACAGTGTTTGAAATAGCAAATCACTTACCCCTTATCAGATAGGCTACCAACCAGAAATAAATTAGTTACCTGATACAGTTTATTCGGTATTTAAAATTTTTTTCTCACAGTCCCATTGGTTGCCTTTGTTTTATTCTTCTTTCACACAACAGCCATTGAAGTCGCGTAGCTATGTCACATCAGAGTGTCAAAAGGCAATCGTTTATAGTGGGAATAATCTCCCTGTATAATTTTAGCTGTGTTACACCATTCATTTATTTGTTATTTTTTAAATGACTACAGAATGTTTGAGCGATTTCCTGCACCCAGTGCTTTGGGTGTATGAAAAACACATCTTGAATAAAATGCATGAATAAAATAGTTTTGTCAATAACATTCTGTTCAGAAATACAATATTTTATTATTTTACATTGTAGGAGAAATTATACTATTGTACTTATTTGGTGAAACTTTATGTGACCATCAAGCCTATAGTACATTATTGGGCAAATGTATCTCTGGATAGGTTTGTAATATTCAATATTTATTTCATAACCCTAAATAGTGCAAATTCTTATATATATTTATTTACCCCCCGCCCTTCTGTCGTGTGAATGATTGAATGTTTGTTGGTATAAATGTCTGTTTGTAAATCTGAATATTATGCTGTATGCTGCTAGAAGAATGTAGTCATGGGTATAATAAAGTATTCTATGTATGTATGTGCAGAAGCAGTGAAACAATAGAAATGCCACAGCGGTCAGCTTTTTAAAGTTAAAAAAAAAATCTGTATATCTGATGTCATATGCATTTAACATCCTGATATAATTTGAATGTCAGTATTGCATAAGGGAATGAAGTTATAAACACCTAATTAGTTAAATGGCTGTGAATGGCTTTGCAATAAGAAGATGTTATTTAATGGTGTCATTTGCTTGTGCTTTTACACAAGGCAGGCCAGTAAGCACATTTCAGCTCCAGTTTTATTCTATATGGCCTGGCTAGAAAACTTTCACATTGCAACCAAATCTAGCCAGTTAACCGTGCGTGTAGATTGTAGGCTATGTCATAATAGTCTATGTCATAGTCTGTATTTGACTAGATTTGGTTATTAAGACTGGCTAGATTTGGTCCAGGAGAATTATACAGTTGCAAAGCAATAGTTTAAAAGTTATTATTATTAATAACGACCATTATTCGTTAGCATAAGAAATTAAAGCTTTGGCTGAGCCTTATGTGGGATTCGATCCTTTACCTCAACGGTCCGAAAGCAAGGACATTACCAGTGAGCCACCAACGAAGTAGCCACAATGTGTGTATGTGAGGTTTTGATTGGCTAGTGTAGCTGAATGTCCGATGGGGAGACATTGTTTGTGAGCTTGGAGCATTTGTAATGATGTAATCAGGCAGGAAAAAGATGAAGGAAAAAAACGCAAAATCTCCTAAATTTGGGCCTTTATTGTGCGGACCTGTGAAGTTGTTAGTGAATTCTGTCAGTTGACATGACCAAACAATTTGACTCTAAACTAAAATTCATTAAAATGCATTGTACAGTAGGCTGGCATTCTTTGTTGCTTATAACTGTTTTTTAATTTCCATAGGTCAATGCACTAACAGTTTTTAAACCTTCTAACTATTTTTGTTTCATACTACTTGCCCCCGAATTGGAGACTTTGACCTGTTATATATACAGATTTCAGGATTATGATTTTCCATGCAAATGGTAAAGGAATAGAAAAAAATAAAATGTATTATTATTATTATTATTATTGTTATGTGTGATTGTGTTCTGCCATCAGTGAGTGTTCCTGTTTTTCTTACATAACATGATATGTGTGTCTGACACAGATTAATGTGGGATGTGTGTTACAGAGAGATGATCCAGTGAGCCTTGAGATTGGTTAATTACCTTTTTGAGTTTTTGGCCTCATGTGTATGTGTGAGAGAAACACAATGTGCGTTTGTGTCAGAGTGTGTGCGTTTGTGCTAGAGCAGAGGAGAGAGAGAGGAGTCATGGGTGGGGTTGGGTTGGTGGGGGGGCGGGGGGGTTTGGGGGGGATGGTGGGGGCAATGTGATGTCTGTGCATGACTCTGTATGTAGAGCTCCTGACAGCTGGACTCCCGTGAAAGAAAGTGTGGCTTCAGCATGTTGCTTTGACCATCACATCAGTACTGCAGACCTCTGCACATCCCTGCTTCCAGAACACGCCAAACAAAAAAAAAACAAAAAAACAGTGGTCAGTCCCCTATCCCGTGCCCTATCCCCCTGCCTACCGCCACCCTAACCTGCCCTCCCCCCCCACGCCCCCACACCCCCACACCCCCACGCCCCGTGAGGCTGAATGGAACACAGTCACGTGCATACCGCACTGCTACGGTCAAGTGCATTTGTTCTGGGGCGATTGTGTTCGTGCATTTTTGCCTCCATCGACAGAAAAGCGGAGGGGATAACTTTTTGGAATTCGGCGCCCGAGGGTTCTCTCCGACTCTCTCCCAGTCCAGGCTCGTAGGGGTCCTCCTGCTCTCCTCCTCTCCCGAAAAGCAGACCTTTAAGAGGGTGTTTTCTCCCCCCCCAAATACTCAGGTAAGAGGCCTCTTTGGGTCAGCTACAGTCGCCGTCATCTCTGGTCTCCCATTGGACGACAGACTGTTGTAATACGGCTATCAGTCTTCTAATTATATAATTATAGTTGTGCTATAATTGGCATAAAATTAAAATAGATTCAGTGTTGAGGACTGCCTTAAAGCCTGAAAATAGTTAATAATTTTAAAAAATGGAACGTGCAAAAAATATCACAATAGTAATAATAAAGACAAGCGCGTAAATCGTACTTCAGGGTTTAATGTGGTCATCGTTTTATGTTTACTGTGGATCAGGGAAGGAAACAAACAATATTGACTGCTATAATGGTGATTACAACACAACACACACAATATAAATCACACGCAAATATTGTCCACTGATATCACCTCAATTGTATGACCTGTGGATAAGAGAAATTGTATTTTTGCATTAATTGAAAAAAATGTGACCTAAATATGGCATATCATTATTTCTGGTAAGAAACAATGTGTGGCAAAAATGTGTTTCAGATGAAGTTATTTAGTACTTCAGAATAACTGATCGCAGCATTGCAAGTGTACAACAAACAGATTATAATTTGTGTTGCAAAATTACACATAGCTTTGGTCGCTATCTTGGGATGAGAAGTGATGTATTGTGTGTTCGTATATTTGTGTATGAGAATGAGAGTCTAGCCAAAGGCTGATGCTATGTTGCATTATGATAGCAGGTGCACAACTTGAGCCTTGGTTATTTAAAGTGAGAGTTGCTGCCTACGTCTATGAAATCAGTAACACTGTCACATATGCTATGCTATGTTATGAAAATGGATGCACACTGTACAGTATGCCAGTGATAGCGATTGCATGTGAAGATAGTGGTTCTGATGGCACTGAGCTCGGCGATTTGCGTTAGACTGCTTTGCATTCATCACATGTGCCATCTACAGTACCTCAACCTTGCGTGATTGTTTTAGGGATCAGCGTTGCACACTGATTCACTGATCTTTATCGGACGTGCATTACCGCTATTCACAAAGTCTGACGTGTGAACTCGTGTAGAGATGCTGAATGCAAGGAACGGTGAATCTGCAGAATCTGGCACAACGGCACAAAAAAAGGTCTGCCGGTTGCTGACTGCGTCGCCTGCGTGTCCGCAGTGTTAGGGTTAGGGTTAGGGTTAGGGTTAGGTCTGCCGGTTGCTGACTGCGTCGCCTGCGTGTCCGCAGTGTTAGGGTTAGGGTTAGGGTTAGGTCTGCCGGTTGCTGACTGCGTCGCCTGCGTGTCCGCAGTGTTAGGGTTAGGGTTAGGGTTAGGGTTAGGTCTGCCGGTTGCTGACTGCGTCGCCTGCGTGTCCGCAGTGTTAGGGTTAGGGTTAGGGTTAGGGTTAGGTCTGCCGGTTGCTGACTGCGTCGCCTGCGTGTCCGCAGTGTTCCGCGTCGTGCAGCCGCCGCGGTGTCGCTCAGGATGTACAGCTTCATGGGCGGGGGCCTCTTCTGCGCCATCGTGGGGAACATCCTGCTGGTCGTCTCCACGGCCACGGACTACTGGATGCAGTACCGCCTCTCCGGCAGCTTCGCCCACCAGGGGCTGTGGAGGTACTGCATGTCCGGCAAGTGCTACATGCAGACGGACAGCATCGGTGAGTGACGCGCGGCCTGCACGCGACATCGCGGACGCCACTGTGACATCACAGTGACACCGTAGTGACGTCACCGGGGTGACAGTAACGGTACAACACAGACACTTACTGTGACCTCACAGAAGCATTTACTACACGGTGCTGTGACATCACAGTAACAGAGCCACGCTAACGTAGATGGGACGTCAAGGTAAAAAAAAAAGAAAGAAAATCAGACATTTTTACAGACTGAATTTTCCCGACTGCTTTGTTTAAGTGATGGATTCCCTTCCACAAGCGGTCCCATCATTCCCCGGTTTCTCTCCGCAGCCTATTGGAACGCGACGCGCGCGTTCATGATCCTCTCAGCGATGTCCTGCTTTGCCGGCATCATCGCCGGGATCCTCTCCTTCGCCCACTTCTCTGCGTTCGAGAGATTCAACCGCTCCTTCGCTGCAGGGGTCATGTTTTTCATCTCCAGTAAGACACGGCGGACACGCACGCTCATTCTAACATGTCTCCAACATACAATGGGTGTACACGCATATCGTACAACAAGCATACAGCACCTATACCACTGGTGCCCAGTCGTGTGCAGTGAAGGACAGAGAATATGCAGGCTTTCCTTCCAACCTGCTGATTTCTGTAATTAACACACCTTCGACCAGAGAGCAGGGAACTAATTAGTGAGATCAGCAGGTGCAGCAATTGTTTGGAATTGTTTGGGCGCTACTGATCTGTATCATTAACCTACTGCTGATATACAACACGTAAACATGTACCTTAGTACCGCCAAGTACCACATGCACACGTTATGGATGCGTAGCTATGTTCATGCACAGATGTCATGTTACCTGCATGTAACACACAGGTATGGCTGATGTAACACACAGGTATGGCTCGTGTAACACACAGGTATGGCTGATGTAACACACAGGTATGGCTCGTGTAACACACAGGTATGGCTGATGTAACACACAGGTAGGGCTTGTGTAACACACAGGTATGGCTGATGTAACACACAGGTATGGCTGATGTAACACACAGGTATGGCTCGTGTAACACACAGGTATGGCTGATGTAACACACAGGTAGGGCTCGTGTAACACACAGGTAGGGCTTGTGTAACACACAGGTATGGCTGATGTAACACACAGGTATGGCTCGTGTAACACACAGGTATGGCTGATGTAACACACAGGTAGGGCTTGTGTAACACACAGGTATGGCTGATGTAACACACAGGTATGGCTCGTGTAACACACAGGTATGGCTGATGTAACACACAGGTAGGGCTTGTGTAACACACAGGTATGGCGATGTAACACACAGGTATGGCTCGTGTAACACACAGGTATGGCTGATGTAACACACAGGTAGGGCTTGTGTAACACACAGGTATGGCTGATGTAACACACAGGTATGGTTCGTGTAACACACAGGTATGGCTGATGTAACACACAGGTAGGGCTCGTGTAACACACAGGTAGGGCTTGTGTAACACACAGGTAGGGCTTGTGTAACACACAGGTATGGCTGATGTAACACACAGGTATGGCTTGTGTAACACACAGGTAGGGCTTGTGTAACACACAGGTAGGGTTCGTGTAACACACAGGTAAGGCTGATGTAACACACAGGTATGGCTCGTGTAACACACAGGTATGGCTGATGTAACGCACAGGTGTGGCTCGTGTAACACACAGGTATGGCTGATGTAACACACAGGTGTGGCTCATGGTACACGTGTAGCATACCTCTCGCTCCTCCTCTCCCCTCCCGCTGCAGCTCTCTTCGTTCTGCTGGCGATGGCCATCTACACTGGGGTGACGGTCAATTTCCTGGGGAAGCGTTTCGGCGACTGGCGCTTCTCCTGGTCCTACATCCTGGGATGGGTGGCCCTGCTCATGACCTTCTTTGCAGGTGAGAGGTCACGACCTTGACAGGTGCACAGCGAGTTTTCAAAGGGCGCACACACACCGCCTGTTCGATTGAACCGTCCATTCCCAGTCGCACTGTCTGTCTGTCTATCCACTGTAGACTTGTGGTGACTTTTGGGGAAAAGCCTGTACATTGTCTCTACAAGTCAGTTCCAAGCCAAGGCAAAGGTTCAGCCTGGCTCTTGTAATCGGTTCTTTCAAATGAAGAAATCAAGACTTGGCTGTTCTTTTGTGCCAGTTCTTCTGTGTTCTGCTTCTGATTCAGATCTTGGTTTGAATCACCCCAAAAAGCACCCTGGGATGCTTACTGTACACGGGGAAGATTGCAGAAGGGCTTTTTATATTTATTGTATTGTGCAATTACTGCAAATGCTTACATGATCTATCAGTTTTCTATTTAACCCAACATGGACACTTCAATAAGCTTGATAAACCTAACCTGGACCTTCAATAAGCTTGATAACAAGCACGGAACCGTCCAGACCCCTGCACGCCGTGGGAAAAAGGCTTGTGAATTCGGCTAAACGTGAACAAAACAATGCTCAATAAATCTTTTAATTTTTATCGGAGTGACTGCACGATGCCGTGCTGCGGTGTGAAATCTAAGAGCGCGTGTGTGTTTTTGTGTTTTTGTGTTTTTTTTGCGTCTCGCAGGGATATTTTACATGTGCGCCTACAGAATGCACGAGTGCAGAAGAGTGGCGGGCCCTCGTTAAGCGAAGAAGAGCGAAGAAGAGGAAAGAAGACGCGGGACGATTCAGTCCTTCGGGGAGAACCCCATGGCGCAAGGAGAAAGAAAGAAAGGGGGGAAAAAAGGATAGATGTGATCTTCGTTCTGGTTGCCTTTCTCAAACCTCTTCCAATAAAAATGAAATAAAGAAAAAAAAAACCCGGAGGAAAGAGGCAGATTTCACACACACAAGTGTCAATGCATTTGCACACACAGCGAAAGGAAAGCGGATGTATGCGGATTGTTTTTTTGTTTTTTTTTTGTTTTTTTCTCACACTGCCCCCCCCCAGCTTTTTCAATAAAGTTCCTCATCAAATAGATCTTGCTTACTGCAACTTGAGTGGATAAGCCAGCGCTGTTTGTCTATATTAACTTTCTGCTAGTAACAGCTGATTTGCATGTACACATATCTGTATATTATTATTATTATTATTATTATTATTATTATTATTGCATGTTACATATATATATCGGGGTACTTAAGCATTTTTTTTTTACTGGAGAAAACAGTGCCATTGGAAGTGTGTTTATTGAAGTATTGGGGGTACAGACTGATTCCGTGCCGCTCCTGTGGTCTCCCATAAAGAGCGGAGAACGGGGCCCGGGTTCGAGCCGCATGCGCGCGCTCAGAAGCGCGATGGCTCGCGGCTCAAAGGCGGACGCGGGAAAATAAACTCTCAGAGCGTTACCAGAAACCCTGGACTGACTTCATTTTGCTCTTTGATTGAACTGTCCCTTCTGTATGTTTCCGTCGTCCTTTCCCCTTACAGGGTTAACACACACGTTCCACATTATGCTGCATTTGGTGGACCCGGCTGTGTCTAATATGTAATACCGTCTTGCTCAGCTTTCTGATTGCGTCTGTCGTGTGGGATGAATGGAGCACATCGGCGAGAAAGCTCCAAGGGGAGCTCCAAGGTGAGGAGCACTCAAACCTGCAGGACCTCCACGGTGGAGGAGGTGGGGGGAGGGGAGAGAGAACAGGTTTTGTACAGCTGTGGGCTCTCTGTGATGAGACAGACACAGAGAACACATTGACAAAATGGTGCAAGAGAGCAGAAGTACATGCAATAAGTACTGACAAGCAGGGGCTTGTGGAAGGTGAGTTGTGAGTCGTGAGCGTGGGATTGTCCAGCTTCAAAAAGCAGCCTATCGTAGGCGCCTCATTATGTTCATCTGACACAGCTTCACAAAAGGAATTCTGGGAAATCTTGGACCAGTGGGGGGGAAAAAAACTGTATAATCATCAAACCACTGCTGAAAACAAAACCATGTGATCTATATTGAAATATAACAGCATGTAAATGTAAATATAATTCTGAAAACAAATTGTTATTATTCTGTCACCACTGGATGGAGCCAAGATAAAAGGGAATGAAACTGTTGAGCTTATTCAGTGCGCTCACATTATGCGGTTGCCCTAGCGATACTGACCACAGAAGTTTGAAAAGTGGAGCTCAGAGAACCAGAGAATCCAGCTGAGGAACTGACTCGTGGTTTTGATGATCTCACGGGCACTAGCCCTGACTCGTGGTTGACATCATTGCTCAAGTGGGCACAGTGTCACCAGGGAGGGGTGCTCGCCATGACCGCTGGTTCGTTGGAATTGCAGAACTGATTTGATGTCCTTGGTGGTGCCATGGTGGAAAAAACAAGGGGAGAAAAGAAAAGGGTAAAAAAAAAAACCCACAATTAAACAGTAACGTTGACAAACAAATACATATACTGCGATCTTACATAAAGTTATCATTTTTTGTGAGGCTTACTAGTGGTTTGTATCTTGCGGTGAGCCCTCTGAGGTTATGCTGGAGTAGTCTTCTTTGTACGGCTGTCTTTGAAACATCTATGCCCACATCATGCAGAGTGTTCTTGATATTTTGATGGTTGAAAAAGGGTTTTTCTTCACAACTGAAAGACTGCTGTGGCCACCCACTACAGTGGCCTTCCAAGGTCTTCCAGGTTGTTTGCTATTACTGAGGTAACCAATATTCTTGCCTCTTAACAATATACCAAACAGTTGATTTTGACAGACCAAATATTTTGGCCAATTTATCCAGATTTCTCAGCCTCGTGATGGTTTTCTTTACTGGGATTGGCATTTCTTTAGTCCTCATGTAGAGAGGCAACAGCCTGTAAATGCAAATGTCAAACATAGAATCAACAAAAGACTTTTGTCACTTAGTGCCATAAAAAAAAAAATAGTTTGCCCCCTTCCTGATTTCCCCTGTTATTGCATATTTGTGGTATTTCATGGTTTCAGATCTTTTGACCAATTGTAATACAAGACAAAGGGGAAACCGGAAGAAAACATAAAAAAACATTGGTAAAATTATTATTTAATTTATTTACCAAAAAGTTATCAGACACATGAAAAAGTAATTGGTCCCTTAAACTCAATAATTGGTTGCACTACCTTTAGCAGTAATAACTGCAACCAATCGCTTCCTATAATTTGATATCAGTCATTCACATTGCTGTGGGGGAATTTTAGCTCACTCTTCTCAGCAGAACTGCTACTTCAGACAAATTGGTAGTTTTTTTATTTTTATTTTTATTTTTTTATAGCATAAATTGCTCATTTCAAGTCCTGCCGCAGCACCCCTATTAGGTTAAACTCAGGATTTTGACTAGGCCACTTCCAAACATTCATTTAGTTTCTTTTCAGCCATTCCAGCAAAGCATCCCCGTACCATCACGCTGCCACCACCACGTTTGGCTGTTGGCATGATGTTCCTCCTGTAAAATGCTGTATTTGCATTATGCTATCATGGGACTCATGTCGTCCAAAAAATTCCACTTTTGACTCCTCTGACCGTAATAAACGATCTCACAGCTATTTGTGTGTGGATCAGATTGCGTGGGAGAAGTCTCAAAATAAAATGAAATAAATAAATAAAGAAACAGAAAAGAACCAGACACTTACGTCACTGAATGCACGCGTCTCTTGATTCAGCAATTCACAAGCCAATTTTACATTTGAGAATTTTTTGTTACAAAAAAATACACACGGAAATTGGAAACATATTTTTGGTTTTCATATACGAAGTAGGATGAATTTGTGCGAAAGGGGAAATATATGCATTCACAAATATGAATGCGTCTATACAAATAAGTGGAAGTTATTGTGTGGATTGTGTGGATAGTAAAACACGTTTGGGACTTGTCTCTTAGTTATGGATTATGATACATACATTTTTCCATTAATATTGAGACTAACCTCTCTCCATGTTCTACTATTAAAGAAGGCTATTTGCTGTCCGATTGTAGGGGAGGGCGCGGTCGGCCGCACCAAATTTCGTCTTTTACGTGATTGCTAAGACGCCGCCTGCTCACTAATGACAGCATTTTCAAATTAACAACATTTAATTAACAACACATTTTGACTTCAAACAGATGTTCAAAGGAACAACAGCTCCTCATGGTCACTTGTACCGTTAGGTGGTGTCAGTTTTGCCCCTTGCCTTAAAGTACTAAACAGAGAGACTCAATAAGTGATTTAGTACCATTTTAAAATCATTGCACACGTTAATAGAGGTATTCTTCGTCCATTTGCCAGTAAAAACCGTTGAATATAAAATCTTTCCTGTCTTTCGCTTGTTACTGGCGTCTGTCTCTTGTCTGCACACATCTTTGTAGGTCTCTCCCTTGAAAAAAAAACAAATTTCTACACATACATTTATTAAAAAAACAAAACAACAATTGTTTATTTAAATAATTGTTCATTTCCACTAATTGATAAACGAATAACTAGATGCTGACAAGAGGGACACGACAACGGGCAATTTATTTATAATAAATATTTTAAATAAATAAAAAACAACCTTACGGTATACTTTTTGCAGTGCGGAGATAGGTGAGATTCAGTATAAATGTAGGCTAACAGATTTTGGATTTTGCTCATTTACTCTGGAAATATTTAGCCTAGTACTGTGAAATGTTACAGGTCAGTCGCCATTATCCGTTTCAATTACGTACATGACTTAATTGAGTCGGATACGTTATACTGAAAATTTACTAAATTTGGCCACTGTAAATTACAGTAGGCTACATCAAAACTTCCACTTAGCCTACTGCTGGAAAGTCTGCAAAATGACATGAGGACAATGTTGTGACCTGTGAATTAAGTTATGCTTATTATTCTACAGTATTGCAAATGAGGCATTTATCGCAGACCATTGCATTTCGAACAATATAAGGCCATCTTACATGAAATAAATAAAAAGTTCAATTAATTTGGCCATAACATATTTATACATTAAATACAAACACAAAACTGGATGGATGGATGAATGGATGGATGGAAATAGCCTATACTGATCAATCTGGTGCGTGCTTATTATAAATGCATTTGACCAAGTGGCTGTTTCTTTTCCATTAATCATTTGGTAGCAGACTGAATTGCGTGTGTAAAATCCTGAAATAGATACTGTAGTATGGAGGTATTTTTTAGCAAAAGTCACAACACATGCGTGTTCGAAAACTTTATTTTCGTAAAATAAATGAAATAACAATTTTAAAAAGGTATTTTATGTCTATTCAGTCTCCCTTTGCCTATTATTGCACATTTTCTAAAGATCTGAAATCTGATCATTCAGCGCATCAAATATGCAGTAATAGAGGAAATCAGGAAGACGCCGGGCACTGTGGCGCTCCTTCGTCACGAGATACCCCTGTTGTCCACTAGAGGCCGACTGTTTTCCTTTTTTCCTTGTGTTTCGTGTCACATTTTAGTTAATTGTTATTATGAGATTATTATCATGGTTGTTTCAGCAACTCACTGCCTGTTCTCTTGCATATTTATCATCTTATTAATCTTCCATCCATCCATCTGTTATCTATACCCGCTTATCCTGAGCAGGGTCGCTGGAGCCTATCCCAGCGTGCATTGGGTGAGAGGCAAGAATACACCCAGGACAGGCCGCCAATCTATTGCAGGGCACACACACCATTCGCACAAATTCATGCCTATGGAGGAAACCAGAGTACCCGAAGGAAACCCAAGTGGACACGGGGAGAACATGCGAACTTCACACAGAAAAGCCCCAAGCCGAGATTCAAACCCACGACCTTCTTGCTGTGAGGCGACAGTGCTACCCACTGCACCACCGTGCCGTCCCTTACTCATTTTATTGATCTTATTTTCTTTCCATTTACTTATCTTTCTGCATACTTATGAAAAGTATCGGAATGCCATACTGGTGTTTTATTTTTTATCTAAACCTCTATGCAATGAGTGCAACTTTGAAACTCCCTTACATGCTGTACACAATGGGACTGGGTCTACTGTCACCTGCAGTTTGTGCAACAGCGGCATTGTTCCAACTGCTTGGCATCTTGTCTTTTCTGCATTAAATTAAAAAATTTCCGTGTGGAGTTTGCATGTTCTCCCCGTGTCTCCCTGGGTTTCCTCTGGGTACTCCGGTTTCTTCCCACAGTCCAAAGACATGCACGTAGGCTAATTGGAGACTCTAAATTGCGCATGGGTATATGCGTGTGAGTGAAAGATGTGTGTGCCCTGCAATAGATTGGCAGTCTGTCCAGGATGTATTCCTGTATTCCTCTCGCCCATTGCATGCTGGGATAGGCTCCAGCACCCCCCACGACCCTGACCAGGACAAGCGGGTGTAGATAATGGATGGATGGATGGATGGACTTACTGGACTGAATTATGCAGCAGACAAGCATGGCTCCTAATTGTTAAGACAAAACAATTTATTGACACAGCATAAATATTGAGAGGGGTTCTATTGCTATGCTCGATTCATTCATAGGCTCCATTTGGTGCTTTCAAAGACCATCCCGGAATAATTATTTTTAGTTATTTTCCTTTCGTTAGTTTCTTTCCAGGAAACTGCAGTCCACTTGAAACTCTGAGTGGGTGGAACTAACCCAGTTCATCTTTTTCCATGTCTGGCAGATGACATCATAACACAGTACCTTCCCCCCAAATTTGTTTTCACCAGCTGACGTACCCTCGCCAGTGGCCCTGAAATGGGTTTTGTGCAACACTGCAGAACAGAACATTTGAGCTTGAGCCTTAAAAAAAAAAAAAAAAATCCATCCCCCCCTCTTCTGTCACCACGGTGGGGAGAAATGTCTGCTTTTCAGTTCCTCTTCTTAGTCGAGCACTCCTCGAGAGGAAGCAGAAGAGGCTGCTTGGATCTTTGTGTTCTCCTTTTTAATTTTCAGTCTTACATTTCTCAGGATACTCAGAAATGCATTTCTGCCCCCCCCACCCCCCCCGGTTTGTTGATATGCTGTCCTAATTTTGTCGCTAGGACAAGTCTTGGAGTCATAAAGATAAATTAAATTAAGACACCTTAGATACATTTTTGTCTGACATGTTTTCTGGCAAACTATTTCAGGACATTATGAGTCAGAGTTATGTAATCAAGTCAACATTGAAAAATCGAGCTAAATGCATGCATATGCAAAAACGCATTAGAGGGGCGATAGAGAAGGGAAAAAAGGAAGCGTATTTCCTAGCTGGCTAAACTCCACCAAAATATGTGACTGCGTGAACAACAGACTTGCAGGAGTGCCACTGTTCAAACATATTCCTGAACAATGGTAATAATTAGAACAGTGGTTGCCTAACCCTGTTCCTGGCGATCTTCTGTCCGGTTGGTTTTCAGTTCAACTCTAATTTGGCGCACCAGAATTCACTAAATGGAGGCTCAACAAGATCTCCAGCTGTTGAATGAGACGTGCTTTGTTAGGGTTGGAGTGAAAGCGTACAGGATGGCCGGGCTCCAGGAACAGGTGTTGGTAAACAACCGCATTACAATAAATGATCGATGACTAATGAAACAGCATTTTCAGGCAGAGGGTAGCATCGCTAGGGCACACGTGGTCAGTCGCAACATTGTCTGCGTCATTCTTGTCTTCACCCAAAGGAGCCCACTGCAGATAAGCATGCAGATAAGCTAGCGCCAGATGTCATTTGAACCGCTTAGCTGCTGCAAGGTTGTGAAAGTCTGTGGTGAATAGCAGTAGGTAGCACTTTCCACTCACAGCAAGAAGGTCCTGGCCTGACATCCGGCCCGGGCCTTTTTGTGGGCAGGCGTAGGTTTCCTCTGGAGTGCACCCTGCGATAGATTGGCGGCCTGCTCAGGGCATGTTCCTGCCCAGCATAAGCGGGTATAGACAATGGATGGATGGATGGAGATGAACCATTTGAAGATACAAGCAACATCTGATCTAGGCCTGTGTACATGCACAGCTTTCTGTAATTATACAGTCCTGGTGAATAAAACTAAACATGGAGGAATCGTTAGGAGTCATTATCAGTTGCACAAGGCACACACACACACAAACCCACGCACACACACACACACACACACACACACGCACACACACACACACACACACACACACACACACACACAAACCCACGCACACACACACACACACACACACACACACAAACCCACGCACACGCACACACACGCACACACACACGCACACACACACACACACACACACAAACCCACGCACACACACACACACACACACACACACACACAAACCCAGGCACACACACACACACGCACACACACACGCACACACACACACACACACACACACACACAAACCCACGCACACACACACACACACACACACACACACAAACCCACGCACACACACACACACACACACATGCAAGCACATATATACACACACACATGCATGCATAGTACTGGGAATTGGGTGTCTTTTAACAGTCGAGAATATGTCGTCAAAAGCGTAATGTTGATTCAGCATTTTCACACACTTCCACACACAATCATCATCATTCATTTTATTTTCATTTTTTCAACACAACAAAGGAGAAGATATCTGGTTCAAATGCAGTCATATTTTCATGTCATATTTTCATGACAGCTAAGATTACTAAGGAACAGTCGTTTGATTGAACACCTTCATGTTTCACTGGAACTACAACCACAGATTTCTTAGAACATCAGAAGCAGTAGAATAGCATCACAAGCTCAAAATTCTTACTCTTACCATGGAAAGACATTACAATGACCATCATGAAACGATGCTGTGGCCTTCTGGAGCAAGCAACATCTGATCTAGGCCTGTGTACATGCACAGCTTTCTGTAATTATACAGTCCTGGTGAATAAAACTAAACATGGAGGAATCGTTAGGAGTCATTATCAGTTGCACGAGGCACACACACACACACACACGCAAGCACATACACACACACACGCAAGCACATATATACACACACACATGCATGCATAGTATTGGGAAGTAGGCATCTTTTCACACACACAAAGACCACAGTTCCCCTGAAAAGTGTATGCTGTTGTGGGTTGCAGGTAGTGAGCTGGTTTTCTTGTTTTTAGGTGGTTAGGCCAGAGCAGGAAGATGTTCTCTGACTCACATTCTTTACTTTGCGTTGGTAGTGAGGTGTAAAACTGTGCTTCCTTTTGGAAGAAGAGTAGCCTGGTCTATTTTCTGCCTGAACCATAACCTACACATGGTAATGTGTTCTGTTTTGTCTTGCTGGTTTGTAATAAATCTTATATTTTTGTTATTGTCTGTATATTTGGACTTCCTTTGTTTTGTTTGTGACATTTGTTGTGTTACTGTCCATTGTTGTCCTCGGTTATTGGAACTTGGGTTGACGTTTTGGGACGTAGCAGACAAAATAAATGGAAGATAATAATGCAATGACTAAAAATGGCCCCTTCTCTGACTAAACCAATGTAGACGCAAACTTCACACTTCCCCATCCAGACATGCTGCTCACCACCTTATGACTGTCTCCCCGATTATTTTTTTGCTTTCTTTTGCTAAGTGCTTTTTCGGGAAGCACTCCCAGTCAGAGGTCAACTTGCAAAACTTGCTAGCCTTCTTGCAAAACAATAACAAAAGTTAGTTGACAACAATGAAGATTTTGTTTACAACCTTGGTATTAACTGCATTGTTTAAATAACGTGATATCGGTACTGGCAAAGAAGGGGAGAAACCCCAGGAGTGCTGTGAATGGACGTGTTGTAATTAAGCAGTTTGTTGAGCGGGAACCGACACATGACAACCACGCATGTTTGCACTTCCAGTCACTGTTAAGCCAATCAAATCCCCATGTATAATAAACAACAAGACTAAAGCTACCATGGGAACAAGGTGCCGATGATGATGAGGATGAGGAAGAACGAGGAGCAGGTGCAACTGGAAGACTAACAGCCCCGAAAAGAAAAAAAATATCCATACACAATGTCTCTCCTAATGCACATAAACTACTTTTGCTCGCACTTGAGATCCAGTTATTATGTAAAAACAGATCCAGTCTGCAATTGTTCATCTAATTTCTCCTGATTTAATTATTTAATTATAATTAATTATTTAATAATTTCTCCAGATTTATTGAATTAGTCAAAATATCGTGGGACAAAAACAAAAATGAAAGTGCCCTTAGAGGTCAAATAAATCAATCAATCATTTTATTTTCATTTTTTCAACACAACAAAAGAGAAGATATCTGGTTCAAATGCAGTCATATTTTCATGTCATATTTTCATGACAGCTAAGATTACTAAGGAACTGTCGTTTGATTGAACACCTTCATGTTTCACTGGAACTACAACCACAGATTTCTTAGAACATCAGAAGCAGTAGAATAGCATCACGAGCTCAAAATTCTTACTCTTACCATGGAAAGACATTACAATGACCATCATGAAATGATGCTGTGGCCTTCTGGAGTTGATTGAATAAAATAAACATACATACTAGGCCGTGCCTCCTGTGCCTCCGATATCACTTTCAACATACCCAAATAACACTGTATACGGCAGTATAAAACAATATTACGTACGGCACAGTTTAACGGTTCACGAAAAAAGTTAATAAAAATATATATCAATACAATTGTTACAGAAGGTTGCATCGGTTCTGGACATGTAGGCATTTGCCAGGGACTTGTGATAGGAAGACAATATTTTCCAGCTACACCGTCACGCACTTAACGGTACACGACTACGTGACATTTTCGTCCATTTTAAGCTATCATAAAACGGCCACGCTTGCCTTGGAGATGTCTCCCACCGCCCTGGCCTGCGTGGCGGGGGCGGAGCTCTCCGCGGGCCCCTCGTCTGATTGGCCGGTGGGGCCCTCCCCCTCGGCCAGGGCTCTCCTGTACACCTCGGCCAGGCTCTGCCGGAAGCGCTTGCGCAGGTCCAGGCCCATGAAGAAGTAGAGCAGCGGGTTGACGCTGCTGTTGAAGTAGGCCAGCCCCTTGGCCAGCGGGAGGCCTATCTTCACCACCCGGTTCTTGCTGTTCACCATCTTGGCCAGCAGGAGGCAGTGGTAGGGCGCCCAGCACAGGAAGAAGGCGATGACGAGGCAGGCCAGGATCTTGAGGGGCTTGGACTTCCGGGACAGCCTGGTGCGCCGTATGCCCAGGGCGGCTAGCGTGTAGCAGCACAGGATCACCAGGAAGGGGAGGAGGAAGCCGCACAGGAAACGCAGGACGTACAAGGCCGTCATGGCCGACGCTTCGCCTCCCCTCTCCTTCCCTTCCATGGAGCACTTGGGGAGGTTGTCCTTGTTGGGGTAGGTGGTTCGGTAGTAGAAGTAGGGGGCGCTGAGAGTCACGGACAGCACCCAGACCGCCACGCTGACCAGGCGGGCGACGTGCAGGGTGCGGCGCTTTTTGATGAGCACGGGCCGCCACACGCACAGCGCCCGGTCCACGCTGATGGTGCTGAGGAGGAAGACGCTGCAGAACATGTTGGCGTACTTGAAGAAGCCGTTGAACTTGCAGAGGAAGACGCCGAAGGGCCAGTAGTCAAAGAAGAGCTTCTTGACCAGCGAGATGATGCGGGTCAGGCAGAAGATCAGGTCGGCCACCGCCAGGTTGACCAGCCACACGTTGGTGACCGTCTGCGGCAGGCGGAAGCCGCCCATCCAGACGACCACCGCGTTGCCCGTGACGCCCAGGATGATGGTGAACGTGTACAGCACGATCGACACTTTGTCCATGGCGTCATCGACCGTGTCCAAGGAAGACTTTACCAGCTGGGCTTCCGGGAGGGGCGAGGGAAGGGAGCTGCTGGTAGCCATCTGTGGGTGTGTGTGTGTGTGAGAGAGTGTGTGTGTGTGTGTGTCTGTGTGTGTGTGTGTGTGAGAGAGAGAGAGTGTGTGTGAGTGTCTGTGTGTTTGTGTGAGAGTGTGTCTGTATGTGTGCATGTGTGAGAGTGTGTGTGTGTGTGTGTGTGTGTGTGTGTGTGTGTGTGAGAGAGAGAGAGTTTATGTGTATGTGTGATGTGTGTGTGAGAGAGTGTGTGTGTGCGCGCATGCGTGTGTGTGTGTGTGTATATGTGTGTATGTGTGTGTATGTGTGTGTGAGAGAGATAGAGCAAGAGAGAGAGAGAGAAAGAGAAGTGGGAGATTTGTAATTCATCTAAATCTTTTCTCTCTTCACGGTAATTCTTTTCATTTGGCAACACTTGATAACTAAGGTTTGTCATAACATCATGTCAAACACCACGGAATACTGCAAATACAGTTGTCATGGTGGGGGAAAATGTATGATAATTATGGTATTGTGGCATATATTACCATTAAACTTATGGGGTGCCGTATTGGCTATTACAATTTTTTGCACCAATTTCTCTCCACACTTGGCTATGCTAAATATGTATAAATTGAACAAGGTTTCAGAGTTTGCAACTTTTTTTATTTTTATTTTTTTACAAACGGCACCCCACATAAACTTGTATACTGTGTCACAATTTACACTCAAAGTATCTTACAACTTTGCAAATCTTAAAAAAAAAAATTATTTTCAAATCAGTCTTACATGTGCAAAGAATGTTGTATTCATTCTGTTCAAATCAATTATGCTTTAGCAAATTGGTCTTTGCAGCCTAAGGCATCATACATAGCTGCAAAGCTTGTTTCTGCATGCATATGCAACTTTGATAGCAAAGCTCCTTTTGACAGGGAATCCAAATCCGAGGTTCTTCAACGTGATCGGGTCTCGTCCAGGAAATACTTTCGACATACAGCGACCCTCTCCCAAAGAGTGTCCCAGAAGGCATTGCAGGCTGAACGTTTTCGAGGGAAAGCAAACCAGCTGAACAAAGGTTTTCTCCCCATCTCAGCTTAGGGGCTCCGATCAAAACCAATCAAGCCTTTTTTCTTCTTAAAACAGGAATAAAACCAACAGATTTCGGTCCAAAAATCCCTTTCCCTGCCTAATTTTCTTGTGGTCATCTGTGCTTTTATTTTATATTGCATAATTTTATTCCCCTTAGCAAGAAGTAACATTTATTTTTTTTTAAATCATGATATTTGGCATCATTAAATCATATCTCATTGTGCACAATAACCAACAATATTTCTGAAGAATTGGTTATCCATAGCTATTGTAGTAGTCCACATTTTGCATTCTGTATATATCAAATCTGTACTGTTATTTTGTAGTATATACTGCACATATGTAGTGCCTTCTCCAGAAACTATAGCTACACAAAACACTTCGCAATTAATTCCTTCCATTCACCCATTAACGCATATGCACACCAGTTGCAAGGTTCCTACCAGCTCTAGTGTCTAATTATCAAGGTCTATGGGATTAAAAATACAGTGAAATTTTGCATGCTTACCTTTCCTATATCAGTTTGAAGCCAATGAAACCTGGATCCACATAGCCTCTTCAAAGATATATTCAAATTTTAGCGTGGCTAGACGTATGCTTGCGCTCCTGTGAAGTGTGCCGCTGTTCGCTGGTCTTCGTGTTGTTGAGTTAGCCTGAGCGCGTGCAGTCTAAAAGAGCGAGTGTTCCCATAATGTCACTCGCTGTTTGCAGCTTAAAAAAAAAAAAAAAAAAAAAAAAGAAGAAAAACCGCCGTGTTCACACCACAGGAAACCACAGGACTGTTCACTGCGTCAATGGGCAAAACAAAGAAAATAAATAAATAAGTGAAACACAAATAATTTGAAGCGGAAAGGCCTCAGATAGAAGTTCGGTTCTGCGGAAACTGCAGCTCATACTATGCTACGTATAACACTGACACTCAGCGGTGTGGTGTGTGTTAAACTGTTATTTTATTGGGTCCACGTGCTCGTGTTCGCATTTGAGCGTCTGCGGATAAATAAAGCTCCCCGCCATTTTGTATATTAAATTCAGACAGTGCGGGCTGGGTCAAAAACCATTTTTGCCACTTTTGTAAAAAACAGCTGAATTAAACTCCATCGTGCAACTGAGGTCCCAGGGCTCAAAACAACATACAATCGGAAGCCACAATCAATTTGTACAGTAGGCCAGAAGAATCTAGCCACCGGTAGTCAACCTAGTTTGGTCAGGCATGTGGTTCATACAAAAAAGGCCATCTTTCTCAACCACACCTCATTAGTATTTTGCAAAAGAAAGGTATACACTGTGCTTACACAATGACCACAGTTAGAAATACCTTTTTTGGCTTCAATGACAGTCCACAGTAATGCTGCAAGAACTGAACTGAGGTGATTTACCCGATGACGTCGGATGTTAGGATCAACGAGTGTGTTTACGGTGTTCTTAAGCAACGATCGTTCTCCCGCAAAATGGGTTTCCCAAACACAATCGTTAGATAGACTGTTAAGAGGAACTTATAGTACTTCTTTGCAAAGGGCGTTCTCCCTACAGAAGGAGTAGTTGACAAACCAATATACAGATACTTCCCACACTTCTGACTGCCGACACATTTGAATGTGGACTGAAACCGTGTTTCTGGTAGAGTGAAATAAGACACACTGAGGAGATTTATACACCTAGTTCGTTTGCTAAAGTCCGCCCACAGTTCGGCTAATAGTTACATTGTATATTTTGTTTATTTAATCTGGTTTGTTTCACATCGCAACGATTCAAGCACACCAATTTGTAAATAAGGCGATTCGTGCGTCCAACTTTATCCAACTCCAATAAGAACACACGCGCTATGACGCAGTCTGCGTTCAGCATCGCGACTAGATTTGTTCCAAATACGATCAGTCCGGTAAATGCCATCTGTTTATCGCATGATAGGAAGCCAGGAAGGGGTGGGGCACCACTGAAATCCAGATGAGCTAATCTGTTCAATTAAATTAAGTTTTAATGTGGCATTGTTCGTAGGTTTTATCGAATCCCCTCGCGCTCAACTTCTGACTAAATATCATAAATGTATCCTATCTGTATTTTTATGGGTTTTCCCCCATCTGCTCCCTTGTGTAGGCTAATTGTCAGCCCATATTTTTGAAGACACTTGGTCTTGTCCCCGCTCCAAACATGCGAGCGCGACTCGTTGCTCCAGTTTGGCACAGATAAACCTGAGCTCAGTATGTTTTTCTTCCGTACTTTCTTAAGTTTAAAATAGGGGACATCTGTTAACACTGAATGACGAGTGGGTGCCTGTCCCGAACATCCACATCCTTTGATGATAAGACACTGATTGAGAGAAAAATCTTTGTCTTACGTTTGATGCCTTTTTGGTTGTTGTCTGATAGCCTATCAGATATTTTGTTCGCCATCAGATATCACATGTAATGCTGTCAGACAAAAGATGAATTTTTTTTTTTTTTTTACAATGCATGCAATGCATCTTATTACAGTAACCTACCCACACACGCACATGGTTACAATGCAAAACATCCGTGTTCCGTTCCTCCCACATGATATACGAGAGAGAGCCCGATGGTTTCTGGACAGACAGACTTGACCTTCTAACAGGTAAGTACCATTTTAGAAATATTGTGCTTGTGTGATCCTAATGTGTGCTTGAGTGTTAGGTTTGTACAATTGATCGTAACACATTGCACACGATCTGTAACAGAACGGTCCGGCAGTAGGCATTCTCATCACTGACTTCAGTATTTTAGGGATGAAACGTTCATAAACACTCAGAACGATTCAAGGTAATTAAAATAAAAAGTAGACTAACAAAAATAGGCTATATGCAAAATTAGAATGAAAAATCACGACTATTTGTCATTTCACGACTACGTAATTGGTTTTTGATTGTATTTTAAGGCAGCAATAATCTTTTAAAACTTAAATTTCTTTGCGTTCTCTCATGGAGTTTAGAACTGTTTTTAATGAATTTATATGTTGTGTAAATAACATATACATTTTACACACGCCAAAAAAAAAAACAAATAAATTAAAAACAGTTCTAAACTCCATGAGAGAAAGTAAAGAAGTTTTAAAAGATTATTGCTACATTAAAATATAATTAAACACCAATTTGGTGTTACGTAGTCGTGAAATGACGGTGATAATGGACCTGAAGGTTCATGGTAACAGATTTTTATTTATTTTGTGATTTTTCTGTAGCCTAGCTATATTTTCAGTTTTCAGGTAAAAATGGAAACTAGGCTATTGCATTTATTTGTCACTGCAATTATAAAAGGCAAAAGGCAATTTCATTTTTATAGATATCATGGGATATTCATACCTCAGCGATTTCACAAATTTTAAATCACTGTCTAGTCTAGCATGTAAAAAAGCACCATCCATTCTAGCATCATTTACACACGTTTTAAAAATGTAAAGGCTGTTTTTCAGTCATAAATGGAACAAGGATTGTTTGCTGCGGCCAAAATATTATATTTGCATGAGCTATCATGCATTTGCATATGAAGCCTACGTATGTCTGCAAGAAGGTTACTATATTTATGAAATAAATAAATAAATAAATAAATAAATAAATAAATAAATAAATAAATGTTATCCCGTTCACCGGGCATGTAAGTAACCATCTAATATATTCTTTAAAATTTAAGCCTACGCAGTAAATTATCCAATGTTAATTCCACTGTAATAGTGTTAATTCAATTCTTAATAGATAACGTTTGGTCCCATTCCGGATTGTGGAATGTGCATTTGCTTATTGATGATTTAGGAAAGACAATTCAATGACTGTCAGTGATTACGCATCAAAGTGACCGAATTAGGCGGGACTGGCGTCTTGCTGCTGACTGTTTCATGGTCATAATGATGATTAAGCAAGTAATAAAACCTGACATCCGAAAACGCAGTTATTATGAAATGATTTTAACACGTTAACGTCACCACCAAGCGAATTGCATAATCCGACACTTCGCGGCCCGCGTCTCAAGGCTCTTCAGTGCAATTGTTTAATTGTTTTCTCTTTGCTTCTGTTTCACGGCCCACAAGTAATTGCAACAAATACAGTGTTACCGCAGTATTAGGCATTCGGCGAGTGCGAACATGCGTGTCTACTCTGGCGGGCCAGACAATTCATCACAGAAAAGTTTTCAGCTAGAGTTACCATGACAATGTAGGAGGCTAAACGGAGTATTATGCCCACCGCTGTTTTTCCCATTCAGGTGCTACTTGACTTGGGACGTAATTAACGGGTAGGTCGATATGTACTCCGTACTACGAGCTAGAAATGCAAACAGTCCCTTTGTTTACGTCTGTGTGGCTATTTAATGCATACGCGTTGAAAAGTGGATTTCATAATACTGTTGTTTCATAGATTGTTTGACCTCTTTTTCCAAACATTACAACAAGCTTTAGATTCCCGTGGAGTATTCAGAATTAGTTATTCGTACTTTTACCGTTTTATTAATGAGTTTTGTTGTGTGTTGCATTTAGATTGAACCATATTGTCGTCTAATGTTCGGCCAACATTGAAGCGCGTAGTAGCGGATGATGGATTGGCTGCGAAAGCCTGAGTTCTTGTCGCTGGCAATCCTTTGCCTTTGCAGCCTGTCAGGTAAGAGCCCCATTTTATACCTCCTTACTTCTTAACATAATATTTCATTCGATCAAATTCATTTTTATGTTGTATTTCACAATCTTAACACTTTATTGTACATTATTAAAAAAACTACTAATTCAAAGGCTGCATTGGGGACACAGGATTTGATGGACTTAATTACCACGTAACTTAACCTGATTAACTATGTATAATAATGTTTCTAATAACTATTTATTTGACAGCTTTCAAACTTACCTGTGACACAAAAAATTAAATGTTAATAAAACAGGCATTTATCATATACAAATAACTTAATATACCCCCTCCTTAAATTAATATGTGAGTTTCTTTCTTTACAAAGAAAAGAAAAAAATATACGGGTGCTTTCTGAGCCCATGAAAATCTGTTTGTGCAAACAAGCCATGTACTGTAGGTCCGAGTTTGGGCATATTGAGTCCAGCCATTCAGGAACAGTAGCCAGGAATCTTAAAACAGTCATTGCACCGTATTCTAATCTGCATTCGCACTTCATGGACTTTGTGCGCCTCAGGTGCCCAACGAGTCGACAGACTGCTCCCGAAAACGGGAAGTTTGAATGGAGCAACGAGACTGACCATCGGAGGGGAAGGTATGATCTGAGATCCGCGGTTCACTGGCCCCGGGGTACAGAACCAGGACTCTGCCCGTCTAACCACTTTTGTGTGATTCGTGAATAGGCTTCGCCCAGGAGAACCAGTTCACCCTCAACGCCCAGGACAAGGACTTCGGGAACAAGGTATACCTGGTGTCAGACACACTGTCTATCCCCTGTGACGTGGAGAGGGACTCCACCCACGGCAACCAGATAATGTGCTACACCAGGTAAGTCCCTCGCGGTGTTTCATGTGCGCGTACGCGTCTCCTGCGCCGTTTCGTACTTACGAGTGCGATGTGACGTCCCCAGGCCCATGCCCTACGGCACCTACGAGGTGCGGGTGAGCGTGGACGGGGTCCCCATCCCCAAAAGCCAGATCTGTGGTGGAGCTGAGAGCCCCTACTGGTGCAGCTACTATGTGAGTAAATGTCCTTTTCCTCAACCCTTCACTGTGCTAAGTCACGAGTATAGCATTTGAATGTCCTGAACATTCTAATGCTGATGTCACAATCACTGCTGGTAATCGAAAGGGATGGAGTTCTAGAACACAGACTTTTGAATTTTGAATTTTGAAAAAAAAAAAAAACGTTTCAAAAAACCTTCTCTTTAAAGCGTTAATACTAACCCTTCACCCTTAGCTCCAAAATTCAAAATGTCCTCCTACAGTATGTATAGCGCCACTCATTGCTTAAACCTCAGCTGTTGAATTCAGAGCGCAAGCAAGCGCGCTCTTTGAAGCATGCGAAGTCGCGGCTGCTTCTGGTCGCACCGTAGTTGGCAGATTAGGACGGCGGTCCGTGGGGCCTGTCCGCGCCCTAGAACGGTGCTCGTCAGGATGAGCCTCCCAGAAGCCCTGTGAGCCAGCATCACGGTTTCACGCAAATCCGCGCCCGTGTGTACATTGCCTCTCTTCGGCTTCGTTTCTAAACGGGCACTTTCCTTTACAAAGATCTCCTGATGTTTTATTGACTAATTGATTGAAAAGTATTGTCCCAAATATCAAAATATACAGGTATATATCTTCTGAGTTTTCTTCGTCAATTTCTTTTCAGCCACGAAACTACCGCTCTCCCACAATCAGCAGCATTACACCTACCACTGGTTTGCCAGGTATGGTCTTCAAAACACACACATACACACACACACACACACACACACACACACACACACACACACACACACACACCAGTGTCTTTATGCTACGCTTTAAAGGCTGAAGAATTTTGTTTATGCTTTTCTGCTTTGTCTTTTTTTCTTTTGGACAAATCTTCTTCACGCATTCTTGGCATCGGCGAAACCCGTAAAGTGTGACCGTTTTCTTCAAATGCGCAGGATCCCTGGTGACAGTCTGGGGGCGGATCTTCACCGACGTCTACGGCAGCAACACCGACAAGAGCACCAACGGGCTAAACGTCAGGGTGCTGAGGTAGAGTCGCGATGCCAGCGGTGAACGAGTCCCTGTCCATAATGCCTGAAAGCTTTAGATGGGGTAACCCACCGTTTTGGGGTCCCCTTTGGGGGTCAACATTGACAAACACCACTGCATCACAGGGGGTTTTGACAATCGATGACCAGAAATCTGAAATCACATGTGAAAATCAGTCCTGTATACTTCACGTGTCAATATTTAGAAATTCTCTTTGAATTATTTGTGTTGATATGATTATGTTATTTTCATAATAATGTTATCGTATGATATATTATCACGTGCAATATGCTGATGAAGTGTGATTATTATATGTCCAGGTTTTACACCAAATGCACTGCATAACAAAACTATTGTGAATGTTGAGAGCTGGGGATTGTGCTCCAATCACAGTGAAGGAAGCCCTTGTGTTCTCTGGATAAGAGCGTCTGCTCAGTGGATGTAATGTAATGCTCAGTGAATGTAACATAATGCTTTTCAATGTCCCACGCATTACAGTCTGCTGAGTGGATGTAACATAATGCTTTTCAATGCCCTGTGCGTTACAGTCTGCTGAGTGGATGTAATGTAATGCTTTTCAATGTCCTGTTCATTACAGTATGCTGAGTGGATGTAATGTAACACTTTTCAATGCCCTGTGCGTTACAGTCTGCTGAGTGGATGTAATCTAATGCTTTTGAATGTTCTGCACATTACAGTCTGCTCAGTGGATGTAACGTAATGCTCAGTGGATGTAACTTAATGCTTTTCAATGTCCCGCGCGTTACAGGACCTACATGGGCGGGATGCCGTGTGAGCTTCTGAAGCCGAACTCTGATGTCCTGTAAGCGCCCCCCCCCCCAGCCCCCAACCCCCATTTCATTTCTCCAGCGCAGTCATTACAAATGGCGTCACAGCACTAACTCTTAAATTAATTTCTGTGCTTCCACTTTTTTCAGCTACGGTCTCACGTTAGAACACGAGAGTAGTTACTTTGGAACAATGACTTGCAAAATGACCGGGACATATATTGGTAAGAATCTGTATTCTGTATACCGTATCTAACTGTCAAAGTTATCACATAAGTTATCTGTCCCATATATAAAAATAAATTAAAAAAGTATTTTTGACCCTACATCCTTTTTGACTACAACAATGTTTTTGACCATCTGGTGTGGTAGATATTTATGCTTGATTAAAGTATAATGAATATTGGTTTTTTTTTCAGGGCATCACAATCTGAGTTACATCCTGGACGACCAGTACGGAAGGTGGGTGTGACCGGGTCGTTTACCCTTTGGTAGCTGTAAGTTTGCGCGGACGTTTATTGATCGCGACGTTTAACCGAGCGGATGCTTTCTGTTACAGGAGTCTACCGGACGCTGCCGTGTTGACCGTGTCATCTCTGGACAAGCTGGCCATGTTCCAGACCTACGCCGGTACAGGAAAAAAAAAGCGTTAATTAACGCGCGGTCACTGCATGAACCTTTTGGGGCGATAAATCCTTACTTCATCTTTTTGTCTTTTTTTAGAGGTGAACAGAGTTTCTCCCCCAGCGGGGAGCTTAGAAGGTGGAACGATCCTCACCATCGAGGGGCGCTACTTCGACGAAACCGATCGCCCAGCAACCGTTCTAGTCGGAGGTAATATTTTAACGTGAATATAGATTAATGATTTTAAAAGTCTACATTTACTTTTCACCCATTGCCAATTTAACAATTCAGCCGTGTGACAGACACATTCAGTGCAGTCCCACCAGCTGCTTTTCCTTATTGCAGTTATTTACAGTACATTACAGGCATTTAACAGATGACCAGAGCAACTTACGCAACCTTTACATAGTATTTACACTGCATCCATTTATACAGCTGGATATATACTGAAGCAATGCGGGTTAAGTACCTTGCTCAAGGGTACAACAACAGCGACCTCCCCGGGAATCAAACCTGTGACCTTTCGGTTACAAGGCCAGTTCCTTACCCACTATACTACGCTGCCACCACAATTATTCGTAGCAAAGCTTTGTTGAGCAACAACACGCATCGCACCGGCAAACAGGATGTTCAGGGAATGTTCTCACTGCCTCCAGAGAGAATCAGAGACGGTAATCAGGTATCAGCATGTGACGGAAACTCCTCAGATTGCGGCAGCTGGTCTTTGATGTTTGAGAAGGCCCAACTATTCAAGACATGTTTGCGAGTGAACAACACAGTTTAACACCGAAGCATTTCTACCTGCATAGTCTGTCTGTTGGACAGGAAGTGTCTGCTTTAAGGATTTTGAGGATGTATGTTTTTTTTCATTGTCACAATATTAGAAAACCTGCCAATGTCTTTCTATGTGAATGGCTGGTTTCAACACCTGATTTTTGGTTACGTAAAAATAAGGTAAAAACTATCGATAAAACTTACTGTAATTATAACATGTAATATTTTTACATCTCAATACCAATTAAGTAAAGTCATTGTTTTACGGGGCTTATGTTGATAAATTAGTGCAAGCAAAAAATAACATCAAAATAAATGATCCATGAAGGTGCTGTATGTTTTTGAGTCTGGACTTTGCTTCACATGAAATCATCAGAATAAGCCTGAATTTAGCTGTCAGTTTGGTTAAAACGCAAATAAATAGTTTGGGGGGGATGTCAACAACAACTCTGTACATTTTCTTTGATTCGATAAAAACCTTGGCGGAGCAAAACTGATAATTCCGGGCGCAAGTCACCTGACAGTGGCCATCGCGGTGCGGCGTTTGCTTCTATTTTAGGCCAAGATTGCCTGATCCTGAGCTTATCTGATGAGAGACTCACGTGCGTCACCCCCAAGCACCAGATAAACAACATGACAGTTTTCCCAGGTGAGATTCATTTCGATCAGTCAGGTCACGGTTTTATGTAACTCCTTTGTTTTTTTGTTGTTTTTTTTTTTTTGGCTTTTGCGTCACTCAGAATTTCACGTCACAGAAGGAGTGGAATTTTAGGCATCCAAGGGCGTTTAGGGACGTGAGCGTGTACGTTTGAGATGTTGTCGCCGATGTTATCTTTTCAACAAACCATGAATCCTTTGTGAGAGCTGATAGCCGATAGTATTATCAGGATGAAAATATGTACAGATGTGAATCTGCACCAAAGATCATAGGGTGTCAGAGCAGGCTTTATTCTCAAAGGAGCATGTTGTGATTTAATGGAGATCCTGATACTGTCCTGTATGTGCTGAATGATGAACTGTAGTAGCTGTCTGTTTTTAGTCATTAGCTCTATAGGTAGCTAATTACTTTCTGTTCTGCTTAAATTCAGAGAGACAGGGATAGTAACATGTAATGTGAAATTAGATAATGTACTTATATCTCTGTGCATCTGAACATTTAAAGTGTCCAGTTAGCTTGTTTCATTACTCAATGAACAAATAATATATAAGGGCCTCTCCATGTGGTTACCATGGTCACAAATGTGAAGCACAACATGTGCCTTTCAGTGCAGCTTCCAGTTACACTTTATCAAGCCTTAAAAAAGTGTCTATTTCATGATGCACTTGGGACAGCTCCAGCAGGAAGTTATTGTGAGCGAGCAGTGCTGCATTGCATTGTGGTATTGCGGTGAGCTGCCCAACAGAACATTTGTTTTGCATTGTGCAGGACGGGGAACGCTGCCACATTGTAGAGTTGCGCTTCTTGGACCGGAGAACCCTGGAGCGTTGCGGCTTCAAATTCACGCTGTGTGCTGATAACATGCAATTCAAGGCTGTGATTTGGACATTAGCAGATGCAAATCTGGGGCGACTTACAGAACATTTTAAATAGCGTTTTTACATTGTATCCTATTAAACAGCTGAAGTGGATATGTATACTAAAGCAATTAAGTGCCTTGCTCAAGGGCGCAACGACAGTGTCCTGGCAGGGAATCGAACCTGCGACCTTTAGGTTACAAGCCCAACTCCTTATCCGTTACGCTACACTAACCCCCCCCCCCACGCAGGTGGCCGGGGTCTGAAGATGGAGGTGTGGAACAACAGCAGGCCCGGGAGCCTGGACGAAGCTCTGGGCTACAATGAGACCAGGTCGGGCTACTCCGTGCGCTGGGTGGACTCGCTGTCCTACACCTGGCCTCAGGAGCTGGACAACTTCGTGGCTCGGCTGAGCGGTTTCTTCGTTCCCACGGAAACGGACAACTACACCTTCTACATCAAAGGCGACGATCGCTGCGCCCTCTACTTCAGCCTCACCGGCCTCCCGCGAGACAAGGTGCGGAACTGCACCGTTTTATAAAATCGTTTTACGAGCGACAAACCATCGTTTCCCCACTGTGGGGATCAGGGATGCAGATTTCATTCTGTTTTTGTACAGTAACCCGAAGGCAGTTTCCTTTCTCCAATCCCTAAAACTCAGAAATAATCGCAGAACTGGTCACTGGTAATGGAGTTTCTGGATGTACAAGACATAACGCGGATGTCTTCTGAGGCACTTATAGCTATATACGAACAAGAAATTGAAAAAAAAAGAATATTTGATTGGATCTACACTTTAATTAAACCATTCAGAATCGTTTAAGAATTATACATGCAAGTTTTATAGAAAAGGAAAACACTTTAGACACTTTATATGACAGGCTTTATTATGTTAGCATGTTTTTTTGTTAACATGAGCAAACAAAAAAAATATATATATATATACAGTGAGATGTTTATACAGGACATACTATTTCTTGATTTGGCTCTGTACTCAGTTTTTAAAGATTTGTAATCAAACAATTCACATGTGGTTAAAGTGCAGTGTTTTGCCGGTTTGTCTCACACCCATTTTAGGTTAAGATTGCCTACCAGAATGGGTTAACTTCTGACTACTTCAGAACCAGAGAACAGCGGTCTACAACGATGCTTCTGGAGAAAGGGAAACCGTAAGCAACCGTACTAATTGCCGTGACGATGAACACATTTTATTATTACAATCTTTTCTCGTTGCGTACATTATTCAATGCGTTATTGTATTTATGTTTTAGCCAGCAGAAAGTCTCATCTAGACTGACTTCCAAAGTGCAAACGCAAGTGTTGACGTTAGAAATATAAATAGCCGAAATGTGACGCCTAAATTAATGATATTTTTTTGTCGTCGTTGTGACCAGGTACTACATAGAGGTTTTGGTGCAGGACTATCAAATAGTTGGCTATGTAGACGTTGGCTTTTTCAAAGAAAAGAGCCCGTTCACCGCGCAGCAGTCTGCAGAGAGCACCAATGAAATACAGACGATCAGGTCCGCCTATGACGTACTCCCGGAGAAACAGGTGGGTGGCACTTTGCTTTGGTGGGGGCGTTCGCTTCCGAGCGAGCAGATGGCCGAGATCCATTTGACTCGCTGCCGCCGGTGTTTATTTTTTTGTTTTCCCTCTCTGCCAATCCGAATATTCCCTCTCGCCCAAGGTGCTGAGCTTCGGGAACTGGACTCCCGTGGAGCCGGTCAAAGAGGTGCAGGTGGTGACGGTCAACAGCAGCTGCCTCGCCCTGGACACCTGTGACTACACCTTCTACAGCCTGAAATACAACTCCCACAGCACCGGTACTGCTCTGCACTGCTCACTAAGGGCTGCTGTGTATGATCAAAGCTGTAAAAGAAAGACTTAAGAGAGTCTTTACTTCCTGTTTCTGCTTCCCTACCACCTGGAGCTAGAATTCAATCTTTTTAAAGATTCTGGTGACAGGTCCTAGTGCTACAAGTTTTAAGGCATCGCATCTTGGTAATTGTCGATAAGCAGGTTGGGTCCTTCGCACTGCTCTGAATAATAATGATTGCCAACGGTTATACAGGAAGTCATTAGTATTTTATGAATTGAATTCTAATGTTGGGCTCCAGAAATGGTCACTCGCAGCCAGGGGGCGCTGTAGTGGGGTTGAACAGTGGGACTGACTACCCGGGGCCCTAGAGTGGGGTGCGAAAAAGGCGGGACGGAAAGTTTTGCTGTGGGACAAGGGCCCAGAATTTCGTGCCACGCCCCCTACCCCCACTCCACCCCCCCTGCTCATAACGTCTCCTTCCCCCAGGCCCCATCCCCGTGAGCGCCTCTGCAGAGGACGTGCAGAACGCCCTCAACTCCCTCTGGTCCATAAAACCGGACACGGTCCAAGTGACCAGAGCGGACCTCAGCACGGGAGCTGAGTACACCGTGGTGTTTGACTCCAGAAGAGGTAAAACTGACCGACTAAACTAACCTGAGCGAATGGTAAATGGACTGCATTTATGTAGCGCTTTTATCCAAAGCGCTTTACAACCGATGCCTCTCATTCACCCATTCACACACACACACTCACACACCAACGGTGAAAGGCTGCCATGCAAGGTACCAGTCAGCTCGTTGGGAGCAATTAGGGGTTAGGTGTCTTGCTCAGGGACACTTCGACACGCCCAGGGCGGGGGGATCGAACTGGCAGCCCTCCGACTGCCAGACAACCTCCCTTACCTCCTGAGCTATGTCGTCCCCAATAGGTAAACTAACCTGAGTGCATAGGTATGTGCCTGTGCATAGGCACCTGTCTTCAGATCAAGTAGAGTGGCAAAGAAATATTAGTTATAAATAAATATGAACATACATGAATACATTTAATTAACTAGGAGTGCTGCACTATGTGGCACAATGCTTTTCAACTTGAATACACAAAGCGTAAAAAAATGTAATTATTTATTTTTTATTAGTTTTCTTTAATGCAGATTCATGCACAAGCGTTTCGGCACGTTGCCTTCTTCAGTGTGCAGGCAATTTTCTTTTCAATTGACGATATTTCTTTGGTTTCTACGCACCAAACAAATTAAAATGGGTGAGCGCGGTGATTTCTCTTGTTAGGAACTTGAATACACAGCAACATTCTCTTTGCTAAATTTGTTTTATGAGTCTAATAGGGGCTGTGTGTACTTAAAGTACTCTATCAGAGTTGTTTTGAATAGTCAATGATGACTCTGTTTTTTTATTAATTTAGTTTTGTTTTTCATTCATTAGTAATTATGAAGGGCTTTGCTCTTGATTCTAGGTGACTATCAGACTGTGTGTACTCTATCAAGTGCTCTATCTGAGTTGATTTTGAATTAAAGATTTTGTGTATGATTACTTCATTAATTTTTGAATATAATAGTTAAGAGAAGATAAGATAATAGTCAATGATGATTATGTTTTTCACTGATTTAGTTTTGTTTTTCATTCATTAGTAATTATGCTAGCGGTTTATAGTTATTAGCTTTAGCTATTAGCTTTACAGATATCTAATTACTTTCCCCTCTGCTTAAATCCAGAGAGATGGGGATGGTAACATGAAGGGCTTCACTCTCTATTCTAGGTGACTATCAGGCTCTCCAGTACGAGACCGCGGCGGACGACGCGAACATCACGGTCACGGAGCTCACCAAGGGGAAGCCCAGCTTGGAGACGTTCACCCTGGAGTGGGGCGGCACTTACTCCAAGCCCATGCGATTCGACGCCAATGAGTCGGAGGTGCGAGACGCCGTTCCTCTCTCGCTTAGAGCTCGGCCGAGCTTCGCACACCTGGAGAACTCACGCCTGGAGCAGGCCTGGGTCAAATACGTGCTTGTTTTGGACGCAAATACTTTTCTGTGCTCTGTTGATCTTGCCTGGTGTAATTGAGCCTGCCAATATGACAAGAAGGCGGGGTTTTGCACTTTTTGAGAGTATTTAATTGGTTCCAGTACACCAGACAAGATCAGTAAAGCGTAGAAAAGTACTTGAATCCAAAACAAACACGTATTTGACCCAGGCCTGACCTGGAGCCACAGGTGCTTTGATATCGATATTGAAGCGGAAATCAAAAGAACCTCGTTCAGAGCTGAAGAGGCTGCATCAGCTTTTTATTTGTTTCTGCGCTAACTGTGTGTTTTTTGGGCCGTTAGGGTTAGCAGCAGCAGAAAGAAATGGAAATCATCTAAACCCCCCCCCACCCCCCCAAACAGGTGCAGTCAGCGCTGAAGCTCATGCTTAGCGCGGAGTGTCCCGGCGAGGTCGTCGTCACGGAAACCAGGGACGTGAAGTACTTCCAGGACTACGAGGACGGCCAGCCTTTCGTAAGTGCGGAACGATCACAGTGCGATGCAGAGTCAACCCGGCTGGGCTGGATAGGCAAAGTGGACACACCATAGTTTGGTAAAATGAATGTCTGTTGGCTGAACAGAGTGAAAAGGTGAACGGGAGGGTCTTTAGTTACCGACTACAGTGCTCTACCTATAGCATTGTAGCATTTTTAGCCGTTCCTTAGATGTTGGGCATAGTGATCTGTCAGCTGGGGAAGAGCTTCACCGCTGTGCTCATTTCTCATTTGGAATTGTGTAGACTGCTGGGTCAAAGACCGAAGGAATGGAAAAATAATTTTCATCATTATTCTGTTTGCGTTGTTTCCCAGGGGGTGTATAAGGGAAAAGACAAATAAGATACGATCGCGACAAAATAAAAAGCCGATGATTTTTAAATTTTTTTGCAAAAAGAACCGTCCCGTCCGTTTCTCTTCCCGTAGGTTACCGGCGGCTACCGCGGGACGCGGGTTTCGGACGCGGAGGCGTTCTGCGGCCGGGGGTCCCTCCTGAACCCAGAGGTCCTCTACCAGATCACGGACCCGCGGAGCTCCGGGACCGCCTACGGGCCCGTGCCACTGCAGCAGTACGGCACGGTGAGCCGGCCCGCGAAACCGAAACCGCGGACCCTCGCCCCGTCTCTCGCCCGTCCCGCCCATCACATCACTGGCATTCAGCAGACGCTCTTATCCAGAGAGACTTACACAGCTTTTTACGCTGCACCCTTTTATACAGCTGGATATATACTGAAGCACTGCAGGTTAAGTGTCTTTGCTCAAGGGTACAACGGCAGTGTCCTACTGGGGAATCGAACCTGCGACCTTTCGGTTGCGAGCCCAGTTCCTTACCCACTGCGCTACACTGCCGCCAACCCCTAGCCCCTGCTTAGCCACGCAGTGGACACGTTCAGTTTATTCAGTCTATTCAGTCAGCTGCTCTGTTCATCTAGGAGCTAGGAAGCAGAATGATTGGTCAGAGTGACAGTAGCTTGGAACGTGTAGCTTCTTTACATTACGTTAACAGGCATTTAGCAGACGCGCTTATCCAGAGCGACTTACATTGTATCCATTTATACAGCTGGATACATACTGATGCAATGCAGGTTAAGTACCTTGCTCAAGGGTACAACGGCAGTGTCCTACTGGGGAATCGAACCTGCGACGTTTAGGTTACAAGACCAGCTCCTTAGCCGTTATACTACCCTGCCGCAGCTTCTGTACGTGCTGTGAGTAGAGAAGTCTGACACTGTGGTGTTATTCTTCTAATAAGAGGCCCAACACTCAGCTGTACTCTCTCAAGCTTTATTAACAGTCACTTAACAGGCTCCGACAGTTCGTGCTCTCAAATCTCTCTAGCTCAACTGCCCCCATGTGCTTATCCCCCCCACATACCTTAACTACGTCATTCACCCAAGACGCACCCGCAGGCTATATCAATCGATCACAGAGACGTTAACCATTGCACTGAAAGCTAGGGACACATATACACCACAGGCACGTCGGTCGTTATTCGGGTCAGTAATACGAGCGTCGACAGCCCTCTGATGTAAATTAACATCCTCTCCTGAACTCTGTTTAACAGCTCTGCTTCGCCTACAAAGGATATCTGCGGAATGAGATAGGGGTTGTATTTTCATACCAAAGCAGAGCAGTGGTCAGGACTGCAGAATTCAGAATCCCGGTGATATTAAACCGGGGATACAAGTAAGTTTCCTCACTCCAACAGCAGTGAACAGTAAAGGAATCAAGCCTTTGATTCAATCAACATTTTTTCCATTTTCAATTTGATCACAATAAAATGTAAAAAAACAAAAAAAACTGTTTGGGAAGAAAAGAACTAGCACTTTTATTTGTGAGTGAAAGTTAAGGATAGGGAATTATTGAATCCATACCTAAAAGTACATCATCATTTCAGTTTGAAGTTAAAGTTAATGTTTATGCTTACCTAATTTATAATGTGTGCGTGTGTGTATAAGTAGCAAAACAGCAACTGATTTTAATCATTTTCATTACAGTTGGAATTACGTTTGTGTGGACCTGTTGACTCCACTACAGACAGAATATTCTGGGTGTTGCTACAATCTGTTGCAATTCAACCTGTACAGAGAGACATCCACTCTAGATTTCTACGTGGATGCTGTTTATCTGGGGAAAAGGCCTACCACGATCAATGTCAATGGTATACTGATGTTTTTTTTTTTTTTTTTTTGTGAGTTCTGATTGGTTACAGCCAGTTCTCAAACCTTTCTGTGTCACCTGGGGAACTAGTTCACATGAGGCCGTAAGGTAAAAAATGTTTAATTATGAAAATGGTAAAACAGCTAGGTTCTATTCCCGATTTAGTGATTGTTTGTCTTTAACTTTTTCTTATATGATTATGTGCAGGGGTGTAACCAGGACCTAAAATATACAGAGGTCAAGGGGGTGAGGTAGGGGGGGTTAGGCCAGGGTGTGCTATTTTTGCCCTTCCATTTTGACATTTCATTGAGGATGCGTTTTAGGGTGTAAATACAATACCTACACCTCTAGATTACTTATAAATAGCAGTAGCTGGCCTTTCTCTACACATTGTAATTTCATGGTAACACTGTTTTTGTGTCCGTTTTTTTTATTTTATTTTATTTTTTTTTAAACACAGCTGTTGTCCAGGCACGGAAGCCCCCGGCCCTCGTCCGCTGGGGCCTTTACGTTCAGGACGTCGCGGTGCGGAAGATCGCGCAGAAAGACGCCGCGCGCGCGAGTTACGAGATCACCGCCAGCCCCTACAACTGCGGCCACGACTTCCCCCTCCTGTCCGTCGCCTTCCTCCAGGTGAACAAAATGGAGGAAAACCGTCATGGTGCCTGGAATTAATGAAACAGCAGGATATATATCGTTGAATATAGATACTATATATATATATATATATATATATACCAAGCCTGGGTCACAAATGTATTTGTTTTGGATTCAAATACTTTTCTGTGCTCTATTGATCTTGCCTGGTGTAATTGAGCCTGCCAATATCGCCACAGGGCGGGGCTTGCACTTTTTGAGAGTATTTCATTGGTTCCAATACACCAGACAAGATCAACAGAGCAGAGAGAAGTATTTGAATCCGAAACAAACACGTATTTGACCCAGGTCTGATATATAATATATACCGTATGCATGTAATGTATTTATTTTATGTTGTGTGTGTGTGTGTGTGTGTTTATGGGTAATCCATCAGAGGCCAATACTGCAGAGTAGTGCATTGTGGCGCTGTGCAGTCTTGCTTTGCGTTGCTCTCCTGCGTATTTGCATTATGGCTCATGGTGTGCCGCAGAATGGCAGTTGACACTAGGTCTCTCTCTCTCCCTCTCTCTCTCTCTCCCTCTCTCTCTCTCTCTCTCTCGTTGTCCTCCCAGGTTTCCAACCGCAGTCAGGACACAGCGCTGTTCCGTGAGGGTGGGGCGGACGTCACGGTAACCAGAGCCCAGAGGGCCAGCCCCCCCCTGTCCGGAACGTTTGACGCTGAGATTTATGGCGAACGCGTCGAGGGTAAATATGTTCAGAAGGACTACTGAGGAACAATAGCAGGAATGCTAAATTCTGTAGCTTTCAGTATTACCATACTCATGCAGCAAGAAATTTTTCTTTGGAACTGGTATTTTCTTGAATGTCTGTCTTGAAATGGATGTCATATTGAATTTTGGATGTCTTTTTTTTAAGCGATTTTAAATGACAACATGCCCTCTTTTTGCTGCTTTTGAAAAACATGGAGTCACAGTTCTAGATGGCCCTGCTCTGTAGTATTACTCACTGGATTTCAGACCCAGTGTTTTGCATCCCATTTTGGGTGAACCAGTGTTGTCATAGAGCTGTCTGTAAGTATCTGCTGTGTTGACAGGTTTGCTGTCCTTACAGTGTGTGTGTGCGTGCGCGTGTGTGTGTGTGTGTTACCCTGCAGGCCTGTCTGTGGACATCAGTCCTGAGGACCTCCAGTACGCCCTGCAGGGGATCCCAGAGATGGGGCTGGTCCAGGTGACCCGGTCCGGGGGCTGCACGGGGTACAGCTGGAGGGTGCAGTGGCTCTCGAACCCAGGGGCTCAGCCCCTCATCCAGGTAGCGTTCCTGCACTTCATCAGAAGCTGCACGCAGGCTACGGCCAGAAGTCAATGCACAGCACAGCACAGCACAGCAGCTGTGCAATGAGTATCCATTGAAAAATTCCTTTTTGCCTTAAAGCGTGCTTAAGGTGCTTACCTTTTTTCACAGTAAAGATAATGATTCAGTCGGCATGAACTTGCCCTTACCTTTGGTACATGTAAATGTTGTTTTGCTGAACTGGGAACTATCTGTGAAAAAAATAAATAAATAAAAGTATGCATTAATACATGCATTGCATTAAAATTAACGGCAAGTTCAATGGTTCAGTCGTTAGCACTAAAGTCAAAATTGGTAGACATCTTAAGCAGTGCTGCCAAACCCTGTTCCTGCAGATCTACCATCCTATAGGTTTACTCTTCAACCCTAATACAGCACACCTCATTCAACAGCTGAAGTTCTCACTGAGCCGCTAATTAGCAGAATCCGGTGTGCCGCATTAGGGTTTAACTGAAAACCTACAGAACTGTGGAACAGGAATAGGCAGCCCTGATCTTATGCATTCGCCGATTGGCCCTGGTTGTCCGAATGGAAGCTGGCGCGTCGTCCGACGCGCTGGTGCTTAACCTTCGCCGCGTTCCTCCTCCGTCAGATCAACAGCTCGTCTGTTTTGGGAGTGAACCCCCGAGTGTGGACCAGTCTGTCGAGGCGGGGAGGGCTGTTCAAAAGCTCAATTTTGGGGGATTTCCTTCGCGTGCCTGAAAGCCGACCTCAGGTAGGCTGAGTCACCTCTACCTCTTACGACTACCTCTGCCTTGCTGATGATCGTGCTGATTACGAACAAGGTGTACTGAACAGTCCAGCTGTTTGAGCGGTCTAGCAAAATCCAGACTGAATGCATGGCAGGCCGTAAACGGATTGCGACGTTAACAGATATGTACCGGAATGTACCGGGACGATGAAACACAGTGTGATGATGTTTAATGAATCATGGGAGATTAGGTGGATCCGTTTGATGATTGAGTACGATTGCGTGAAAGGCAACCAATGTATTTTTCTTCTTTTTTTGTATTTGTCAATAACAGTGATCTACTCTGATAAATGCACACCTCTCTTGGCCGGAGAGACAGTGCTGCGTGTTTGTGAGATAGAATAAAGCTCACTACGTGTGTCCCGTGTTCCTCACTAACATTTGCTTCATGCGGTGGATTCAAAAAGTCTCTACTGTGCATTTGAATGTTTTTTTTTTTTTTTTGGTTTGCGACCCGTTTCTTGTTTCAAGGTGGAGGTCTTGATCAATGGCATCCCGTCAAAGTGCTCTGGCGACTGTGGATTCGAGTGGAGCGCGGCGAAAACGCCGGTGGTCACGGGAGTCAGCCCCGCGCAAGGTCAGCCACGCGCCCCCGCGGCCGTCCGGCTGCTCGTTCGCTTCAGAACGCTCTGGGCAGCGACATTCAACGTTCTGAAAACTTTATTGAGGCTTAACAGTGCACAAGTTTGCGTTTGGAAAAAAAAAAGGTTTTTTTTGTTGGTTGCTGGTGTCTTTCAGGATCGTACGCTCTGGATACTGTCCTGACTATTACGGGGTCCGGTTTCAACAGTGAAAATGCCACCATTTTGATTGGAGACGTAAAATGCTCTGTTCTACAGATAAACAGTAAGTTTAGCCAGTGGTTAATTGTGTATGTTAATTTTCCATTTGTAAAAAAGGGAAGAGGAAAGACGTACTGTGTTATCATAATTGTAATCAATCAATTTAATTAATTATTGTCAACTAAAGCCCAGAGTGGGTCTGGAGAATGAGAACAAAAGGAGTGTGAGATTTGGCAAGTGCTACGATTGGATGACAGCTAAATATTTTAAGAACTCAGACCTGGATTTGTTCTCCTAGTATCCTTTTCAAACACAGCTTGACATGTTTAGCAATCACCGAACTAACCTGCGAAACTTGTTAGCTGTGAGGAGACACAAAAGTTTTGCCTTTGTGCGTGAGTTTATATTCAGGACAAAGGCTGTTTGAGTCTTTCAGCCTAAAGCCTGAGTTATACTTCATCGCACGACCATTTCGACAAGTGCGACAAAAATGAAAGCGTCGCACAAAGTTGTGCATTTATACTTCAGCAAAGGGCTGTGGAGAGGGTTAGTTGTTTCTATGGTAACGAGACGCCAAACTGCTGATGTTGATGTCTGTGAAAACATAATGGCGCCCGGTGAAATTACTGAGAAATAGGGGAGGAATAAATTTAACATCCACTTTGTTTTAAAAAATGATGCAAAAAGAAAACACTCAAATAAACCGAAAATAATGATGTAACCATGACAATGAATTTCGGGGTTCCATTTGTTGTGTGACCCTTTTTCTTCTGTTGACAATATGTCATTTTTGTCGCACGACACTTGTCGAAAGGGTCGTGCGACAAAGTATAAATCAGGCTTTAGTGTTACCGGAGAATAAGATGGTTTATGGCCGGGGAGCTAATGGCGAATGTTTTTTTCCCAGACTCCTCGCTGACCTGCAGGGTTGGAGGTGCGAGCGCCGGCACCGTCCCGGTCTCCGTCAGCCTCGCTGGGCTTGGCCACGCCCACTACAGCCGGGAGGCGGGGTTTAACTTCACCAACCAATTGGGAGTCGTCTCCATCTCGCCATCTTCTGGGAGCACGGCAGGTACTTCCACAAGAGACTCATTTTCTCCCCAGGGAAAGATACTTTAACCCACTGTGATGACAGGAAGTAGTCCGCACCCTGCTATTAAAGTTCCTGTGTAGGTTTTTGGGCTTTTTTGGTGAAATTCTGTGTCTGGAATAAAATCGCTAGGGGGCCGAAATGTCTGTGCAGGAATACTATAAATAAAACTGCCATTGAGCATTAGAGTGTTTGGACCCAGAAGTATTTGGGACTTCCTGTTTTCATCTTTTTGTTCATTTCCTATAATGCCTCCTTGTGAAAGTGTTTCTGTAAAAAAAGTAGCATTTGGATAAAATTGAATTGAATTAAATCCCTTTCGTTCTGGGCCGACTGCAAAGTCAAGGAAGCATGTAAGGCTATCTGTTTTGAACTCAGAGTGATGGAGCCTTTCAGACCCATGATCTGTGGCCATGACCTCTGTGGCCTAACTGTGCGGTTTTTCGTCTTTTTGGGTAAAAGGGGGCGCTCTTCTGACCGTGACCGGGTACGGCTTCAGCGGTCAAACCACGGTCCTGATCGGGGGGCAGAGGTGCGCCGTCCTCTCCGCGAATTTGGACAGACTCCAGTGCAGGACCCCCCCGGTGAGTGGCCCCGTCCCAAAACGGGAACCGTGACCCGCAGCGCCGTCTCAAATGAAAGAAACGAATTTAACGTTGTCGTCCCCCCTTACTGCCGACGTCCAGGGAACTGCGGGGGCCCGCGCGGTGACTGTGGAAGTGGGGGAGATGAGCGCGTCGGCGGGGGACCCCTTCGTTTACGACGCGGATCTGACGCCCGTGATCACCAGCACGAGCCCGCTGAGGACAAGCGTGTTGGGTGAGTGCGGCGTCTTCACGCCTCGGCACAAATACGTGCAGTAAAGGTCACTAGGGGATTATTACTAGATCTTTAAAAAAAAAAATGTCCGCCTTTCAAATACCAGGTTCTGATGTAAACGGTGCAATTAAGACATGTCCTCGCTGTCAGATGCCAATCAGCTTTCCACTGGCGACTGACTTTAATGCTCAGAAATTCGCACGTCAGTAGCCTTACGGGACGGTCCCGCGAGAAGCTCAGTGCTGTGTTCTCAAATCCGCTTAAGCGTGTCCCCCCCCCTCCTTTGTTCTGCCTCTGTGAGCCCGTGAGGTTTCCATGAAAACCATTGACATTGGAGTCCTATTGTTTGTGTGTCGTGCGGGGAGCAGGTGAAATGCCGGAGAACGGGTTTTCTGTCCCCCCCCCCCCCCCTAATAATCTCGCCATTGTAAGCCCAGACAATCTGGGCCCGTTTTTTTTTTTTTTTCCTAATTCATCATCTGCGGCCCGGGCCTTGCCTCACCAAAGCGCCGTCTATCCATCCATCTATGTCGAAAGACAGGGTTTCCACGGCGATTGCGAAACGCGTGAGAGCTTTTTCCGTGTGCCTCGGGTTCGAGGCGCGCGGGAATGATCGGAACTCGCCGTTGCGTCACTCTTCTGTTCACTTCCAGGACGCGCGAGCCTCACCATCGAGGGGATGAACTTTCAGAACCGAACCCAAGGCAGCTCGGTCCTGATCGGCGAGAGGGAATGCAGGATACAGCTGTGGCTCCCCAACAACATCACCTGCTTCCTGCCACAGCTTCCGCCGGCCCTGTACAACGTGAATGTGCGAGCTGGAAACTGGGGCTATGCCAAAACCAAGTAAGACATCCACCAGATATCTACACGTAGAGTTGGTCAGCTGTACAGCAATAGTTCTTTAAAAAGCATACGCTTTTACACATGGATAAGTATTGATGAGCCACCCCATATTGTACTCTTAGGAAAAAAAAGAATATGATTCATCATGGAACACAGTTATGTTGCTTTTAAGGTGTATCTGATGAAGCGGCTAATAAATGAATATTCTTGACATGGTCTGTGACTTGAAGGGAGACGTTCAGCTTGTTTATTTACGGCGGCGTCGCTCTCCTCTCGTGCTTTGTTTAGCGATGGCGGGAACGCCACCATAGAGTACGTCCTGGAGGTGGCGAGCGTCTCTCCGACGCGGGGCTCCCTCTACGGGGGCACCAGGGTGACGGTGACGGGATCGGGGTTCAGCTCCGGCGTCCCCGACAACAGAGTCTCCATCGGTAACGTCCCGTCCCGCCGGACCCCAGGGCTTGTGTTTGCCTCTCTCTCTCTCTCCCTCTCTTTCTCTCTCTCTCTCTCTCTCTCTCCCTCTAACTCTCGGTCCGAGTGTTAGCGTTTGCGTGCCGGGTCTTCTAATCTCGTCAGACGCCCCCTCCTCCTCTCTCCCTGTCTCTCTCTCTTTCTCCCTCTCGTGGTCCGAGTGGTTGCCGTTTGTGTAACTGGGGTGTGTTTTTTTTAAATTTTTTTTAGGAGGTACCCCGTGCGAAGTCACCGCCGCGTCGGAGCACCGGCTGGAGTGCGTCACGCGCCCGGAGGAGAGGACCCACGCGGTCACCAACCAGGGCTCCCACCCGAGTAGGTTTAACTGGAGGCCCCTCTCTCTCTGCCCTGCGGCCATGCCAATCACGGGACACACGCGGGGCGGGAAACAGGAGAGGGACAAAAAAAAACCAGCCTACGGGGACACGGTGGCCTTTCGGCGTTGTCAAGGGCTCTTGTGTTCTTATGTTCTTAATTCTTAACAATGGACCGAATCATTTCACACCTTCGAAAAAGGATTTGTTTGTTTCTTCCATTAGCCCGGAGGTGCTAGGGCTTAGACAGGCTGGTATGAGGAAGATGAAGGAACCTGATGATTATCAGCGTGAATAAGTGGCTCTTAGTCGCTGCTACTCTTCAGATCAGACATGAGCCTTGTGTGTCCTGAATTGTCAACGGCACGCACGGAGATGTTTCCGGGACATTCCGTCCACCGACTCTGACCCCCCCCCCCCCACCCCCCCACCTGGTTTTCAGGTTACGGGGAGGGTTACGCGTGGAGCCCGTCGTCCCTGACGGTGTCGGTGGGGGACACGGTGGCGTGGCGATGGGACGCCCCGCCCTTTGTCGCGGGACTGGGGTACGGGGTCTACAGCGTCGCCAGTCCCAGCAGCACCGCCTACGACGGGGTGTCCTTCACCAGCGGAGACGCCAAGACTGAGTCCGGTACGGCAAAGACGCGTCCCGCACACTCCATCACTGATCTGCGCCTAAACAAAGTCTTTAACACAGCTAAATGCGCAATGCTAAATCAGCCCAGCTGTTTATATACAATATGGCTAGAGTCTAATTGGGATTAAATCAGAGTTTGTTTAACACACTGATGTTTTTTCCTGTGTGTTTTACATTAAATGTTTGCTTGATATAGATGGGTAACATAGATAACATTGCACAGTTTTACAGCTGTCATGTTTACTTATTTTAAAAAAATACTCACTGATGCTACATTTGGTATTATGATACCTTCAGCTGGTCTGTCCCTGACTGAAACTAATTCAGTTACAGCCAAATAAGTAGTCACTATTACAGTAAAATAAGAAAAGTTTATGAAGGTTAAAGAGTGTCTGTATCTGGAGTAGTGGTCCTAGTAACGTCTTCCAGAATTCACAAATTCAAATAAACTTTGAATGTAAAACGTGTTGTATTTGTTAAAATTTTTTGTTCATTTTTCGATGGGTTGCAGGGTTTTTTAGCCACCGGTTCACAGCCCCGGGCGTGTACTACTACAGCAGCGGGTTCGTGGACGCCAGCAGCCAGAAGTTCCTGCAAGGGGTGGTGAAAGTGCTAGCCCTGGAGGACAGACGCGGGCGGCTGAACCTCACCGTCGGAGGGATCGAGGCCCAATACCGGCCAGGTAGCTGCGCCACTTCTCCGCTCTGAAAAACATTACCAGAGCTTTCGGTTTTTGGCTGGACCGCAACAGCGGGGCCAGCCCTACAAACGCGAATGTCTGTGACTGACTGAGTGACTGAGTGATGAAGTTACACCATTGGTCAGCCGAGTTATGAAGTTACACCATTGGTCGGCCGAGTTATGAAGTTACACCATTGGTCGGCCGAGTTATGAAGTTACGCCATTGGTCGGCCGGTCCAGCCATATACTAAGTTTTGACCTGGTCTTGTTTTCTGTTGTGCTGGTTCAGATCACCTGCTTTTTCCTCCAGCTATTCGCGCTGCTGTTTTTCAGTCCGGCACATTTGAGTAGTGTAGCTGCAGTGTGGCATAGTGGGTAAAGAACTGGTCTTGTAACCGAAAGGTCACAGGTTCAATTCTCAGGTAGGACACACAGGCTGTTGTACCCTTGAGCAAGGCACTTAACCTGCATTGCTTCAGTATATATCCAGCTGTATAAATGGATGCCTGGAATGGAGGGTCTGCTAAATGCCTGTAATGTGACGCGTAGCTGTCTTCGCGGTGGAGTTTGGACTCTCACCGCTGTTGCCGTTGTTGTTGTGCGTTTGAATGTTTAAATTCAGGCGCCCCGCTCCGCGACGCGAGGTCGGCGGCGGAGTGCGTCTCTTCGGTTCCGGACTGCTCCGGGTTCGCGGAGGCGCCCGCGCCCGCGGACGGGTTCTACTTCAGCTTTCTGGGCTGCCTCTCCCCCGTGGTGCACCGCATCCGGCCCGGCAGCGGCAGCTTCCACGACGTCATCCACATCGAGGGCACGGGCTTCGGCAACGCCAGCTGTGCCAACGAGGTGCGGCACCTGCAGTCACCGGAGCTGATGAATATTAATATGAATATTAATATTAATTTAAATAATTTTTAAAAAATTCAATTGAAATTTTTTTTTTTCCTGTTCATTATTGGATTTTTGAAGTCATTTAATTCAAGAATTTACTGAATTCAGATGGAAGTGACTCTACTACACATTACATTATATGAAAGTGAAAATTTTATAAAATGTACTTTTGCATATTTACTTTTATGTTTTACATGTAGTCATTGTTAGCGGTACGTTTTGTCAGGACGCGTTTGGCGCTGTGACGAAACCCCGTTCCGTTTTAAACAGGTGACAGTCGGGGGGAGCCCTTGTCAGGTGACCAACAGCACCACGGGCCAGATGAGCTGTCGTCTCTCGCCGGACAGCGGCTTGGGAGTGGGCGTGGCCCACCCCGTCGCCGTCCTGGTCGCCGGCGTGGGCGCGGCCGTGAACGCGGCGCCCAGCGTGTTCGGGCGGAGCTTCGTGGTTCTGCCCGTCGTCGACTCGGCGAGCCCCGACGCCGGCGGCACCGCCGGGAGCACCCGGCTCACCGTCCGAGGCTCCGGGTTCGCGGCGGACGGGCGGACGGCGGTGACCGCGGCCGGTATGCCGTGCCGCGTCCTGTCCGCCAACTACACCTCCGTCACGTGCCGGACCTCGCCCGCCTCGGCGCGAGCGGGGGAGGTGGCGGTCCGCGTGGGCGGAGTCGCGGCCTCCTGCCGGTCCGGCTGTGCCTTCCGGTACTCCCCCGACCTGGACCCCCGGGTCACGGGCGTCTCCCCGGACACCGTGAGCGGCGGCTCCACCGCGGTGAACGTCTCCGGCTCCGGGTTCGGGAGCAGCCCGGCCGACGTGGAGGTCTACGCGGGCGGCGTGCGCCTGGAGGTCACGGCCGTGACGGACGACACCATCGCCCTCGCCGTCGGCCACGTGCCCGCGGGCGACCACGCCCTGACGGTGGTGGTCTCGAGCCGGGGCCTGGCGACGGGTTCCGCCACGCTGCACAGCCGGGCCCTCGCCTCCCTCGCCCCGAGCGCCGGGAGCCTCAGGGGCGGGACGGCCCTGCTCCTGGCGGGAAACGGCTTCGTGCCGGGGAACACCTCGGTGACTGTCGACGGCGCCCCCTGCTGGCTGCAGCGGGTGCTGCCGGGGGAGGTGTCCTGCCTGACGGCGGCTCACGCCGCGGGCACCGTGCCGGTGAACATCCGCGTCCTCTCGGTGGAGTACCCGCCGCTCAACTTCACCTACTCCCTGTCAGAGACGCCAACGATCACAGCAGTAGACCCAGCGGCAGGTATGACCCCCCGGGCCTCCTGAAGCACGACAGGACCGTTACAGTGATTACGTATTTTGGTAGGCCAACTCGGGAGTTACTTCCGCCATGGGTTCCCTCGGTCAAATTTCCCATTAATTTTTCCCACTGGGATTTCGTTTTTCTGTCGAAAATAAGGTCTGTGGCTAACGCACGTCGAAGAGAGTTTCATGTTTTGTTCTACGAGATAAATTACACCCATTGATATCGCAACCGTGGATTTCAAAGCCTTTGTGTGCCTTAAAAAAGTAAGTTGCTAAGAAGTTGCTGTGTTGAAACTACAACGGTTGTCACGTGCAGGCGGGCTAGTATGGAAGCTTCTGTGGCGGTTGCCAGAAAGCGACCATTGTTGTAGTTTCGATATAGCAACTTGTAGCAACTTAATTTTTAAAAGCACCTAACAGCTTGGAAATCCATGGTGATGATATTAACGGGTGTAATTTATCTCTTAGGCTTACGTTCACCACAGACCTTACTTTTGGCAAAAAAACTAAAACCAATGATGGGAAAAAATCTTTGGAAATCTGACGAGGGAGCCCGTGGCTCAAAAAAGCGAACTTACTTCTGGGTTTTAGGGCTACAAACTGTAAACACTCTACAGGAGTGCTGATCTAGGATCAGCTGGGCCTTCTTCGCTCATGATAGATAAGTCTGGGGCACAGACAGTGGTGGCCTGATCCTGGATCAGCACTCTGAGAAGCTTTATAAAAAAACAGGCCCAGTGCTCACATACCCTTTGACAGACAAGACAAGATGGCCGCCGCACGGTGTAAATTTCTGTTTCTGATTATTTACTCTCCGAATGTCGCAGGATCCACCGGGACAGAGATCACCATTTCCGGGTCGGGATTCGGCGCGGACCTCCAGCACGTCTCCGTGACCGTCGGCGGCGCGCGGTGCAACGTGTCCTCCCTCTCAGACGCGCAGATTCGGTGCGCGGTCGGGGAGCGGGCCGGGGGAACGTTCCCGGTCGTGCTCCACCACGCCGTCAAGGGGAACGCGGATTCGCGGGCTTCCTTCCAGTACCACTGGTCCCTCGCCAGCGTCCTGCCGAGCCAAGGTACTGTAGCACGCGCACTGCACGCTCGCCCTCCCGCACACTGAAGGGTGAAGAGTGTGAGCGTTTGCACACTGAAAGGGGTGTGAGCGTTTGCACACTGAAGGGCGTGAATGTTTTGCACACTGAAGTGTGTGAGTTTTCATTTGAAGGGTTGTTGCACACTGAAAGGGGTGTGAGCGTTTGCACACTGAAGGGTGTGAGCGTTTGCACACTGAAGGATGTGAGTGTCAGTGTGAGCGTTTACGCACTAAAGGGTGTGAGCGTTTGCACACTGAAGGGTGTGAGCGTTTACACACTGAAGGGTGTGAGCGTTTGCACACTGAAGGGTGTGAGCGTTTACACACTGAAGGGGGTGAGCGTTTACACACTGAAGGCCGTGAGTGTTTGCACACTGAAGGGTGAAGAGTGTGAGCGTTTACGAACTGAAGGGTGTGAGGTTTCACACTGTAGGTAAGGTGTAAGCGTTTGCACATGAAGGGTGTGTGTAGTGTGAGCATGACATAAGGGTGTGAGCGTTTGCACTGAAGGGGATTGCACACTGTAGGTGTAGCTTTGCACACTGAAGGGTGAAGAGTGTGAGCGTTTACGCACTGAAGGGTGTGAGTGTCAGTGTGAGCGTTTACTCACTATAGGGTGTGAGTGTCAGTGTGAGCGTTTGCACACTGGATGACACAGCGGCGCTCGATCGGGCCGTCGGCCCTGCGCGACTGATCTGCGCGGTTTTGCCTGCGCAGGGGGCTACGGCGGCGGCTCCGTTCTGAGCGTGCTCGGCTCCGGGTTCGACCCTCGCTCGGCGCAGGTGCTGGTCTGCGGGAAGGAGTGTCCCGTGCGGAGGGAGGCGTCGCGGTCCACCCTGCTGTCCTGCGAGGTCCCACCGAACAACGGTAAGGGAGAAATGCGCTCGTCCGCCCTCAGCGGGAAGCGCAAAGCTACTTGCGCATTCACAGGCTAGCGTCAGCTGCATGACGTGAAACGGGGTTGTCCAACCCCAGTCCTGGAGGGCCGCAGTTATTTGTGGTTCCTGTCCAGCGGCCAATTAAGGGCTTGAGAACGAGGTGTGTGTGATTGTTCAGCCAATCGGCTGCTTAATCGTGTCGCTTGAGCTGAAACACCACCCAAAAGCAGAAAACTCTGCGACCTTCCAGGACTAGACTCTGACAACGGTGACAATCAAGATCCACAATTCTTGTTGGTGTGAGCAACGCGAGGTGAATGGGGGAAGAAAAAGGAATTTTTTAAAAAATGCGTTTCTGTCGATTTCAGGCACTGCGGCGCGGCTGGTCTGCGCAGTGGAGGTTCTGCAGTCCAACGCTTCATCGTCGCTGTCCGACGCCTTCGCCTACGAGTCCGCGCTGACGCCCGCCATCGCGGCGGTGTCGCCCCGCAGAGGGGGGACCGCCGGAGGCACCAGGCTCACAATAACGGGCTCCAATTTCAGGTACCTCCCGATCCCGCCCCTGCCACGCCCCGCCCGCACAATGGGGGGAGGGAGGCGACGGGCGCGGCTCCTCACGGGCAACCAGTGCAGCTCAAACGCCGTTTGCGGAAACCTCCCCGCGTCTTTCTCAGGTTACGGGTTTTTGTTTGTCTTTTTAATTTTTTTAAAAAGGCCCTGCAGAATCTCGCTGAGCCGGTAACTGTACGCCGGCGATGCCTTCCGGGGACGTTTTTAAGACCTGTTAGATCATCCTGTGCTCCTCAATGCCTCGAATTAACAAAGCGCGATGGCGAATATAAACCCAGGGGAGCGGCCGTCAGACGCTAAGGCCGACGCCTTCTGTTCCCCCCCCCCCCCCCCCCCCCCGCAGCTCAAACGGCAGCGCGATCGCCGTGACGATAGCCGGCTCCGCGTGCGACGTCGAGTCCGCCAACGACACCCACATCGTCTGCGTCACCAACGCCCAGCCCAGGTCGCAGGAGGCCGAAGTGCGGGTCCACGTCAAGGAGAGGGGCTTCGCAAAAAACGCGGTCAGTGCACCCAACGCCGGCCATCTCCGGTGTCTGCCACTTTCTGGCGCGTTTCGGCACTTGTGGTTCATTTAAATCACAGACTAAACACACACACGCACACACACTGTTTCCAAGGCCGAGATTGGCCGTCGAAAGAAAACCAGAAACGCCGGCATACACCAGCGGCCATCTTAGCCCTTCGGTTTGACGCCCCTGATGTGACCTAATGCCAGACGCGGTGTTAACTAACCGCCTGCACTTTGCAATTGAGCGTTTCGTACAGCCCGCTGACTCGCCTGTGTTGCGCGCTCTCGTCTGCAGAAAAACGCTGACTTCTTCTACATCGACGTCTGGTCCTCCAAGTACACCTGGGGGGGCCTGTCGCCCCCCGAGGCCGGGATGTTCGTTGTCGTCACCAAGGGTCAAACCATCCTGCTGGACACCAGCACGCCAGTGCTTAAGATGCTTCTCATTCAAGGTGTGTTGAAATCTATTCTAGTTAGTATGTATTAGCGATACTTACTGTATAAGTTAATGGTAAAATGGACTGCATTTATATAGCGCTTTTATCCAAAGCGCTTTACAATTGATGCCTCTCATTCACCCATTCACACACACACTCACACACCAATGGTGAAAGGCTGCCATGCAAGGTACCAATCAGCTTGTTGGGAGCAATTAGGGGTTAGGTAGGCTCAGGGACACTTAGACACGCCCTGGGCGGGGGATCAAACCGGCAGCCCTCCGACTGCCAGACAACCGCCCTTACCCCCCCATGTATAGAAAGAAAACGCTGATATTCCTCACTAATGATGTTTGTTTTGTTGTTGCATGTGCAGGTGGGACGTTGGTGTTCGACGAGGCCGATATCGAACTGCAGGCGGAGAACATTCTAATCACCGACGGGGGCGTCCTCCAGGTGCCGTATAGATCGATCAGTCGCCGCCGATTTCGGGGAAAAGGGTTTCCGTTCCCGGTTCCGCCGCGCGCGGCGTCCTGACAGCGCTCTCCCGGTCTCTCCCCGCCTCAGGTCGGCACGGAGACGGCGCCCTTTCGGCACAAGGCCATCATCACGCTTCACGGGCACCTGCGCTCCCAGGAGCTGCCCATCTACGGCACCAAGACCCTGGGCATCAGGGAGGGCACTCTGGACCTGCACGGTACCGCGCCCGCATCCACCCCCTAAACCGCCATTTTTACACTCTCACACAAATACAAGGGTGCCGTGGAGAAACCAAAACCAAATTTCCCAAATGTACCCTGGAAGTACTATTATGTTCTATCTGGGAATTGATCAGCACCTTTAACAAGCCAAAAAAAAGGCACAAATTCATAATGCATCACTGGCCAGGGGTACAATTTTATGTATCTAAAGGATGCCCCCCAGTGACAAGCATTTTTAGCTTATTTTAGGCACGTTTCCATTCCTTTTTTCCCTGAGAGTGTAAGGATAAGGATGCTAAAGTGCACTCTCCACTGATCAAGACACTCAGTTAGGCCCCCCAGCTGAGCACCCAGCTTTAGCATAGCGCTAAAGCCATGCTTAATGCTAAATCTGTGCGCTCACCTCCGTAAGGAGCACAGGGTGAAAGCATTGCTTATCCCTGTGTGCCAGGGCTGTTTCTCCGGGTTGTTACTGACACAGACGTCCTGGCCCAGTGTTACGAAAGTGGGGGGAGCTCTTGTCTAGGAAGCTGCTTTCCTACTCCAGAGAAAAAGTGTCCGTCCAGTCAACGGTGGAAAGGTTCTGAGGTGCTCTTTTGAGACGGGTGCCCTAAATCTCCCGCGGTCCCCCAGGCATACCTGTCCCGGTTCCCTGGACGCACTTGGCCGAGACGGCCCCTGCCGGAGCCACCGCGGTGACCCTGAGGCAGTCCGTCACGTGGAACGTCGGGGACGAAATCGTCATCGCTTCCACGGGTCACAGGTACGTCTTTAGGACATCTTTAGGTTAATTTATGGCGAAAATACTTACGATGCTCTGTAGTATTGTTATTTTTGTTGTTACATTCATTAAGGTGTGAGATCACAAATAGGTGATTAGAATGTTCTTAACTGAACATCCTGATGCTGGTGTAACAATCACTATGGATAATTAAAAACAATGCTCTGGAACACTGACTTGGAATTTTGAAAATACATTCCAGAAAACCTATGCTTCAAAGGCTTATTTGAGTTTCAGTCCATTTCCTGAATTGTCTGAACTGATATGGAAATGATGTACTTTGGTTGGTTGGTTCATTTAAAAAATGTATTTATTATTTTTTTTACAAATTCACGTCTCTCAGACACAGCCAACGAGAGAACGAGGTGAGGAGGATACGCGCGGTGTCGGCGGACGGAAGGACCCTCAACCTGACGGAGCCCCTGAGGTACACCCACCTGGGGGTGTCCGTCACGCTGCCCGACGGGACGGTGTTCGAGGGGCGAGCCGAGGTCGGCCTCCTCACCCGGAACGTCGTGGTCCGGGGCTCCGACAACGTCGAGTGGAACGACAGGATCAAGGCTTGCCCCGAAGGGTTCGACACAGGTGCGGCCTGCCGAGTGATATGCCGAAGGGCTCAGCAGCATTGAAAGGATACTTCTCCTTGGCAGAACACGAGTCGTTCTGTGGAGACTACCCCGTTGTATTTGTGCAGCGTGAACACTAGCGACATCAGCTGGTCCCTTGCCGCTGTCCCTTAACGGCATCGCCCTTCCCTCCGGGTTCTCACGGTCCCAGTGCACTCCCATTCGTTTTTCGGGAGCTCTCTGAAACGAATCGTTGTAAAGCGCAAACTTGCTAGCGTCCGCGCTATGCAACTACCGCGGGGGTCGGCTCCACAAAAGAAGACTCGCGTTACCCCCAAAGCGAAATGTCCCTTTAACACTAAGTTTGCTCTTGGTGTCTCGCTGTCGCACGCTGTTTTAATTCAATAAGTCGATTTGTTTTATCACATTTCAAAACGTTTATACAAATGAAAAAAAAAAAACTGTTTATTCGGAGGGTTTGATTCATTTTCCGCTTCCAGGCGAGTTTGCCACCCAGACGTGCTTCCAGGGCCGGTTCGGCGAGGAGATCGGAAGCGATCAGTTCGGAGGCTGCATTATGTTCCACGCCCCCAGACCCAGCGAGAATCTGGCGATAGGAAGAATCGAACACGTGGAGGTAAACCATTCGTATTCATACCTTTTCAAATATTACAAGATTAAAGCCATCCTCCATTAGCATTTATCTTTAACGGTGCCCTACGGTGCAGTAGCACAGTCTCAGAGCGCAATTTGGAGGTGTCTCCTCCGTAGGCAGCTGTTCCCTGGTGAGGATCTCTCTCTGTCTTCTTTGTCTGCGATTATTCACCCAGGTGGTTGTTAACATAATTACAGTAAGAGGAACCCAACCGCTACCTGTTCAAATAACTCCAGAACATTCTCATCTTGCTTTAGCGCTCACACTGGGCTCGTGCTCGCAACAGGCTTGAGTTACGTATAAGCTGGGTTGCAGTTGGAGATGGCGGCAGGTCTGGTTTTTAAATGTCATTCAGAACTTCACCTTGATGGATGCAGCGGACGGCTCGGTAAGCCATCGAGTCACGACCCGTTCGTCTCTCCTTCCTCCAGGTCTTTCATGCCGGCCAGGCCTTCCGGCTAGGCCGCTACCCCATCCACTGGCACCTGATGGGAGACCTGCATTACAAGTCCTACGTGCGAGGGTGCGCCATCCACCAGACCTACAACCGAGCGGTGACCATCCACAACACCCACAACCTGCTGGTGGAGAGGAACGTCATCTACGACATCATGGGCGGCGCCTTCTTCATCGAGGACGGCATCGAGACGGGTAACATCCTGCAGTACAACCTGGCCGTGTTCGTCAAGCAGAGCACCAGCCTGCTGAACGACGACGTCACGCCCGCCGCCTACTGGGTCACCAACCCCAACAACATCATCCGGCACAACGCCGCCGCCGGCGGGACGCACTTCGGGTTCTGGTACCGCATGCACGACAACCCCGACGGCCCGTCCTTCGACCCCAGCGTCTGCCAGAAGAAGGTCCCGCTCGGGGAGTTCTACAACAACACGGTGCACTCGCAGGGCTGGTTCGGCCTGTGGATCTTCCAGGAGTACTTCCCCGTCCGCGGCGGCAGCTGCGGCTCCAGCAGGCCGGAGCCGGCCGTCTTCCGCGGCCTGACCGCCTGGAACTGCGAGAAGGGGGCGGAGTGGGTCAACGTGGGGGCGGTGCAGTTCGCCGACTTCCTGGTGGTCAACAACGAGAAGGCGGGCATCGAGGCCAAGCGGATCTTCCCCAACTTCGTGGGGGGGTTCGGGGAGGATGTGGGGGCGGTGATGAAGAACTGCACCGTCGTGGGGCACGTGGACGAGCTGGGCCTGGGCGACGGGTACTGCACCGCGCGCGGGGTCATCCTGCCGCTGGACGACGGCTTGAGCGTCCTCTCCACCACCTTCGTCAACTTCGACAGGCCCTCCTGCGCCGCCGTCGGGGTGGCGCGGATAGACGGGACGTGCGAGTACCTCTGCGGGGGCTGGAGCGGCAGGTTCGGTGGGGTCCGGTACTTCAACGCCCCCAACAAGGCCGGGTTCCGGTGGGAGCACGAGGTGGTGCTGATCGACCTGGACGGCTCCCTCACAGGTAATCACCATTACGGCTCGCTGCGGCGCTCTTACCTGGGCTGGCTTTAAAAACGCAAGAGAACGTAAGTCCACCCACCTGAGTTGTATGAGCAGTCGGTAGCCTGTGTCTTATTCAGATCTGGTTCATAAGCCTCTATCTCCGAGCTCTGCTGTACGTGTGTAACATCATGGGCTGTAGAGCCAAACAATTCCTGGGCTTGCTTTCCAAATTCCTGAAATTTTGTTTCTTAAGCTCATATCCAATTCCCAATAAACGTTCCGAAAAACGTATTTTTGGCCACATTTCTACTTTTGCTGAAGGATTGTGTAGACACATCAACAATATTTCAGAGCCAATCAGTTTCTGCTTTTCTCACACAAATTCTCTTCTCACGATTTTGAATTCATGCCTCCTCTTTCCAAAATCTCAACATCACAACTGCCACTACGGAAAGCATCGCAGTCTTGCGATCGATAGCTTCGCTCCCACCGCGTGGTTACCGAGCCGAGTTTGGGCTTACGCCACGGTGCTCCTGAGAGTGAGCACCCGCGATCCCGCCGTGTTCCGAGTCGCTGGGTTTGCGTCCCGCAGGTCACGCCGACCACAAGGTGGTGCCACAGAGCCGCCTGCTGGACCCCGCCCACTGCACGCAGGGGGCGGCATGGAGTGTGGGCTATCCGGGCTTCGTCTGCGATCACACGGTCAACTTCCACCGCCTGGCCTTCAACGAACCCTCGCCCTCCTCCCTGCAAGCCAAGGACGTCATCCTGACCAACTCACACGGTATGGCACCGTCTGTGCACCCCAGACCCATGGCTAGCTCCATGCTTCTGTTACCCCCTTTTCATAGTCTCTTACCCCATTTCCTCATAGTCTGTTACCCACTTCTCATAGTCTGTTACCCCATTTCTCATAGTCTGTTACCCCTTTCTCATAGTTTGTATTAGTGTTGGAATAATGCTTCTTCGAGGTGCCCTCTCTCTGTTGCCAGTTGTGAAACTGACAGTAAAAAAACTTCCTCAATTTTGATATTTTTAGGTTTCTGAAGAAGTAAGTATTTTCCTGAATTAGCTGATTTATTGCATGTGTACGTTTCTAGTGCCGATGCTACTGTTTGTACTCTTCGTGAAATTTGACACAGACTTGGACTCAAACAGCACTTTTCCAAACTTTGACCTGGAAGCAAATGCAAGTGTTAGTTGTTTTCTACAGCACATTATTGTCACTGATGGAGCAGTGACCTGTTGCCCTGAATGATGGTGTGTTTTTTTTTTCTTATTTTCTCTATAGGCTCCAGTGCAGTTCCATATTTAAAGAAAAGAATGACCCACAAGTATGGCTGGATGGCACTGATTCCTTCTAAAAAAACCTACAACTGGTATTTTGACCATGTGGATCTCATCACAAACATTTCCTACACTGCCAAGTTTTATGGATTCAAGGTAGGTGAATCTCCTGTTTCAAAGGGTTCATGTGATAACCCATTCACACCAGAACCAAGAATTCTAAAGCAATGTGTGTACCGTGTGATTTTTCATATTTATTTACACTAAAATATGACAGGTAGTGACTGTGCAAAGTCACCCCCCCCCCCGTATTGGCTGTGTAAATTTTTTTTCATATTTATATATTGGTCCAATAACTTGGAGTATCTGCAGTATTAATAGTTAATGTGGGAATCAATTCAAATTTAAGGGAATTTATGAAGCGCATATCAAATATTACAATATTAATTATCATTACATTACAGGCATTTAGTAGATGCTCTTATCCAGAGCAACTTACACATAGCATTTACATTGGATCCATTTATACAGCTGGATGTATGCTGAAGCAATGCCCTGAGTTAAGTACCTTGCTCAAGGGTACAACAGTAGTGGCCTACTGGTGAATTGAACCTGCGACCTTTGGGTTACAAGACCAACTCCTTGCCCATTACAATTCACTTAGACAAGTTAAAATTGATCCACATTCTGCTGTAATAATTTCACACATGGCCATGAATGAATGATTATAAAAGCAGTTCAATCAGCAATACCCCAGCCAAGCTCGGCCACGAAGACGGCCAATGACAATGAAGCAGCTCTTCTGGGCTAGAACATCCCTGGTAGACACTTAGTCTATCGAGCTGATTTTGCAAAACTGTTTTCCGGTTAGTAGACACCGGCATTCGCGTTACACCGTGAGTCTAGTTGTTCTCAATGTAGTCATATATTATCATGTAAAAAATTTATCCACAAATGACCCATAGCCAAAAGTGTTGTATGCCGATAGTTTAATTTTGACTATTATCCCCCTACCTCTCAGCAACAAGACTACGTCATTGTGAACCACAACCTGACCCAGAGTCCAGACAAGTTCCGCATAGTGGATTACAGAAATGCCTCCAAGCAACCCCTGGATTTCAGTACGAACGTGAACGGGGACTGGTTCTTCAACAAAACCTCCAACACTGTTTATTACATGGGTGAGTCCTACTCTTCGACTTGTTTTTATATGTGTGTTTATACAATTGTGTGTTTTAACTTTTTTTTGTTGCTTTTATCCCTGTGTCCTTCCATCAGGATCTTTTATGATTATTTTAATGTTCTGATCCAGTAGATGTGTCATTTCTATTCTGGGCGAGTCAGGCATGTCACAGAATTCATCCATCGATCCATCCATCCAAATTCAAATTAATTATGTGCCTTGTACTGTGCACTGTAACATCAGTCTTTGTTTGAAAAACCGCACATGCAAATAAGGCATAGTCAGGGAAGAGTATCCCTTACAAAAAAAAACATATAAGCATATGAAAATCATCATATCATGTACATCCGACAAGTGAAGTGTACTCTTGAAGTATATAATTAATGCCATTCATAAGAAGCAGAAAAAGTTAACCTATGCTATTTATTTAAAGTGCCATTTTTTTATATTCACATGTGTAAATTGTAGTTCACATGTGAAAAAAGCCTGGCACATGTGAATAAATGTGAAGAAGCTAATTTCACATGACGTCATGTGACCAATTTTCTTTTCATATGTGGAAAAATCTGACCACGTGAAAATGCATAATTCACATATGAAAAGGTACAAATGTATTTACATTTTTGTTAACATATTTTAATTCAAGGCGGATTGGGAAGATAAAAAGTTTAAGTTCACATGCGAAAGGGTAAAAATGTATTTACATTTTTGTTAACATGTGAAAATGTTAAAAATCTCATGTGAAAAGGCTGTGCGCGCTCTTCGTGTGAGGGATGTGTGTCAGTGGCAGCGCGGCGCTCTTAATGCTGCCGTCTCATTGGCTGCGGACTCCCCCTCCGTCCGACAGTGTCCGGGAAGCAGACCCAGAGGAGGAGGCGTTCCAGCGTGGACCCTGCCCAGGTGGACGTGGGCGTGGACTTCCAGGTGTACCGCTGCTTCTACGAGGGCTGCATCCCGCCACCCCCGCCCCCGCCAGCCACCCTGCCGCCCGTCCCGTCCCGAAGACCGGCGGACCACTCGTGGGTTACATTTTTGGGGTTCACACTCAGGTCAATTTCCCACTGTCCATCAGGGCCAGTGGTTTTTACAGTGGTGTTAGTGGCCTGCATGCTGAAACTGCCGTCCCGTTCAAAATCACCAGGCTTCGATGCTGCCAATCCAGTGTTCCCATTCAGGCGTGTCTAAATTATAAGTCAGACACAAATAGCTGGTAATACGCAATTTCGTTTCATTTAACTTTTTGTATTCAAATTTTTTCAACTGCTTATGAACAAAACCAATTTGCTGAACAAATTGCCAGCATTCCGCATGCTTAATCACAAAGAAAGCAGTTGTAGTTTAGCATAGTTATACTGATGGTTAGATAGTTATACTGTCATATCATTTCACAGTAAAAAAAAAAAAAAAAAAAAGTATTCTGGGTTTTTCTTTACGCACTGGGAAAGCGGGCCACTAAAATCCTAAAATGACCGGCCCAGAGCTCTGAGAAAAACTGCCTGGGCGGGTGGCAAGTGCAAATGCCAAGTCCCTCCTTTTCTGACTGTTAAATATGAATTAATGCCACTGCACTACAGCATGCCAGTGCACACAATCACCGGGCCTGTTGAGATCATACCTGACAGAAAACAGAAGAAGAATCATCTCATCTACGAGATGACGAACAGGGTTCCACTTTTCATTCAGATATGAGATAAAATTATATAAAATATAAAATTACAATAATAAAATAAAAGTATATTAAATTATTATAAAGTAATTAACCCATTTGTGAACAATTAGTGCAATTAAACGACCTTTTCATCCAGTGGTTTCAACTATATGTTTGTAGAAAAAGGTGAAGACTGATTTTGTTTCCCCTTCATTTTGCTTCTAGGTATTGGTCCAATGAGACTTTCTGGAAGTCGTCCCCCGAAAATAACTTTAAAGTACCAGTAGAAGGATCGGACGTGGTGGTTCCTATAGGTAACAAGGAGTGTTCTGTTCTGTTCTGTTCACTCTGTAAGCCATGTTTGTAAATGTAAGTGCAGTTGGCCATTGTAACTGACGTCAGTGAACCTGCTTTGTTGATTTCGGTAGGGGTTTGGCTTGTTATGGATATCGCCATTCCCTCCCTGGGAAGGGTTACGGTCCTTGGAGTCCTGGAAATCCCAGACACCATGAATAAGACGTCCGCATCGACTGCCGGAAGCGCTCTCCAATACAGAAGAATCACTGTGAACGCAACGTACATCTCCGTTCAGGTCAATCACGCGCGTCCATTTACCTGTTGATAAACAGGGCATTCTTCAGCTAAACTAACCACATTGTGCTGATGGGACCTGTAGCTTTGAGGTTTTGCCTCAGCCCCTATGTTACTACTATACATCTCTCTACTTGGGCAGCCATTTTACCAGCATTTACACCAGGCCTGCCAGTGGGGGATGGGCTCTCCCTCTATAGTCCTGTTCCTCCCAATATTTCTTCCCATCGGGGAATTTGTTCCTTCCCACTGGCGGTTTATTTGACCTCAATTTCTCTCTTTTCGGTGGTTCAGACCTGTTTTTTTTTGCCCGATTTTCTTTTGTGTGCTTCCGTTGTAACTCGTCTTTGTGACAGCGTCTCTGTAAAAAGCACTATATAAATGAAACTGAGTTGTGTGTGAATCAAATATGTCCTAACAGGGAGGAAGGCTAACCCGCCAGTGCTGGGATGGCCGAGACCTTCAAGATGGCTGCCAATCGAGCATTGTTTCCGTGGGAAACCACTTCACGCCAGACTGGCCTTTGCCGTCCGGGCCCAACCAGGGAGCAAAGGTGCTCGGTAAGCCATGTTAGCCCGTTAGCCACATTCAGGGAGCGAAGGTGCTCGGTAAGCCATGTTAGCCCGTTAGCCACATTCAGGGAGCGAAGGCGCTCGGTAAGCCATGTTAGCCCGTTAGCCACATTCAGGGAGCGAAGGCGCTCGGTAAGCCATGTTAGCCCGTTAGCCACATTCAGGGAGCGAAGGCGCTCGGTAAGCCATGTTAGCCCGTTAGCCACATTCAGCTCCTGCTGCGGTGATAGACGTTTGTGCTGAAAGCTCGCTGTGCGCTGTATTGCAGGTGTGTTCGGTTTGCTGGATCTCTACGGGATGCCTCACAGTATATACCGCACCAAACTGCGCAGCACGGCTGCAGCTGGATCCACCACTCTGTCCCTGCAGGAGACCGTGGACTGGCAGGTCATTACCGAGATATCAACCGTGTACACTACCACAGGAACTACATCACATTACTGTGTGATGTCACCCACAGCACTGCTCTCTGTTAATCATGACTGTGCTGCCAAATACATCTGTATTATCTCACAAGCAGTGATAAGTCACAAGCAGTAAGTGGTAATGTAACTATAACTATGTACTGTTAGTAAAGATGTGTTGTAGGCAGACCTGGGTCAGATACATATTTGTTTTGGATTCAAATTCTTTTCTGTGTTCTATTGATCTTGCCTGGTGTAATTGAGCGAGCCAATATGACCAGAAGGCGGGGTTTGCACTTTTTGAGAGTATTTCATTGGTTCCAATACACCAGACAAGATCAGTAAAGCATAGAAAAGTATTGAAAAGTAAAGGTTGCTGGTTCTGTAGATGTCATACTGTGAAACACAAACCATGACGATTTGACGCAAGGAATCGAATCTTTAAAAGCGCGAGCGTTCCTTGAACCCGTGAACGCTAACGCTCGATTTCTCTCTTGCGCGCGCACACTCCGCTGTAGGTGGGGGATGACGTCGTGATATCGACCACCAGCTACGACCCCTGGGAGACGGAAACCCGGAAGATCGCGGCCGTGTCGACGGACAGGCGTACCCTGACCCTCAACCAGTCTCTGACCCACACCCACATCGGTCAGTCCCTCGGAACGTCGCCGCGACGACCAGCTCTGGGCCAATGGCATTGGAAACCGAGAAGGCCCCATGACCTTGAATGACCTTGAGACCTCTCTCTCTCTCTCTCTACATTTTTCTTTCTCTCTCTCTCTCTCACTTTCTCTCCCGCCCTTTCACTCAGTTTCAATTTAAGTTACTTTATTGTCATGAAATACAAATGCAATTATTGCCAAAGCATACATATACAGTATAATATGTAAAATAATAATAATATTTAAAAAATAATAATTATAAATGTAACAATATATAACAATTACAGCATCAACAGCAACAGAAGTAAATCACTCTCTCACTCTCTCTCTCTCTCTCACTCTCTCTGTCCTGCCCTCAGGGGAGACCCACAGTGTCCAGGGCACTGCGAGGACCTACACGCTGTCGGCGGACGTTGGGCTGCTGAGCAGGAACATCAAGATCATTGGGGAGGACTACCCGGACCTGTACAGGGAGTCCTTTGGAGCCAGGGTGCTAGTGGGCACATTCTCATCTGGAGGAGCAACATACAGAGGTACAGTTGAGTTATAATGAATTATAATCATTGTTATTGATTCATATAATTATTATGTATGATTCATAATCAAGCTACTGTTTTTCTTCCTACTTTAAAATATGTATCTGCATCTGGTGGAAAAGTGAAAAAGTGAATTTCCCCAGAGTGGATCAAAAAGGATATTATATTGTATTCTTCTGTTCTGTTTGGTCATAAGTGGATTATTTGTGCCAGGGACCATTGAGGGGAAAAAGTTGAAGGTCATCATTTATTTATTTGCTTGTTTAAAAAAACTCACTTTCTCTTTCACTCTATTGGCAAATAAAATGCCGGTGTCCTGCAAATATATCCCTCCCAGTGGTGTTGCCCAGCATGTGACAATTTAGATTAAAGATTAAATTCCTGTTAATAATGTATTTCTTTATTAAGATAAGATCTTCTTCTTGCGTTTTCTGTGTTGACCTCAGGAAGTGCGCAGATCAGAAATGTTGAGTTCTATCACACGGGCCAGGAAGGCTACCGGGATTTTTATGATCCGCGCTACTCCCTGGCTTTCCTGGATCTGGGTGACGTGAGTACTGTATACACTGCCCTCTACTGGTGATGTGAAAACGTGCATGTGACCATGTGTTTGAATGCTTAATTTTAAAAAATCACTGTTGAATCAATGCTGTTGGCTCAATGCCAATATCTCAAACTGTTTGTATTTTAAAAATGCTTTAATGGTGAGGAAGTGCGGTTCAACAGACAGATTGTGTGCTCTAGAGAACGAATAGTTTATATCCTTCTTCCTCTTAAGATTTCCAACAACGAGTCCTACGTCCAAGGCTGCGCTTTCCACCACGGTTTCTCTCCCGCCATTGGCGTCTTCGGGACAAACGGCCTGAGCGTGGATGACAACGTCATCTACTTCACCGTCGGCGAAGGTAGCTTAACGTTTCCTTCACGGCGCGAAAAAAAGGGGAAGTTATTTTCCCGTTAACATTTAAACGAATGTTGACAAAACGGTGAAAATTCTCAGGTGCTTAGGGAAGATTCTGTGAACTTAAAGAGGTTCAAGCAAAGTCGGCAGCTGTTTTGTACTCTTATGATGCGAGAATCTTGGCATTTCGCTCCGTTCGCAGGGATCAGAGTTTGGGGCATGAACAACAAAGTGCGGAGAAACCTAGTGACCATGTCCCTGTGGCCGGGATCCTACCAGGGCAGAGAGGAGACCTTCAACTTCGACTGGAACGCCGCCATTGAAGTCAGTGGCTACCAGAATGTTCTGTAGCAGCCCTCTGTTTGCCCTCTTTTGTACCACGTGTAAATTCCCTCTAAAACATTGCTTGACCGTGTAACAATGGAGCATTATGAGACAGTACTAAGACTGTGCCCAGGGTAGCAGTGTTATCATTTGTACACCTTTTGTAATCACGACGTGCTTCGGAGCAGAGGGCTGAGGGGAGACTGCTTAACCCTTTAAGGTGTGAGGTCACAAATATGCGTTCAGAATGTCCTCAACATTCTAATGCTGATGTAAGAACAGCTGCTGGTAATTGAAAGCAGTGGAGTTCACTGACTGGGGGAAAAAAAATGTTGCAAGAAACCTACTCAGCCGTCGTGCAGTTAAAACTCTAAAATGCCGTCGTCGTCGACATCGCCGCAGGTGAACGAGGGACAGAACGCAGTGCTGCAGGACAACATCGTGGCAGGGTTCGAGAGGGCGGCGTACCGCATCAACGGAGAGCCTTGCCCAGGTGAGACGCTCACGCGACACGCCGCTCTGCTGCTTAACGTTCTGAAAGCGCCGTGACTCCTCCCGCTAAAATAGCCCTGAGGGCTTCGTCCTTAACGTGAAAAAATGGAAGCGGTCAAGTTTGGCGCACTTCGGTGGAACACCTGCTACCGAGGTTGACCTTTGTTTGACCTCCACCATAGAGTTTTTTTAGTTTATTTTTTTAAGATGTCCGTTGTTCACGAGGCTTGTGATTGCAGGAACGTGGAATCCGGCGGACCCGTGGTACCAGAACGAAGCGCACGGGGGTCTGTACGGCATATTCATGAACAAAGACGGGCTGCCCCGGTGCACCCTCATCCAGGGCTTCACCATCTGGAGGTGCTTCGACTACGGAATCTACTTCCAGGTAACGGCGTTCGGTGATCTCGCCGCGTTCGGGGAAGGCCCTGTCTCCCAGTGGGTTGTTTTTTTCCGAATCCGCAGCTCCTAAAGTTCAGTGTTTCCCGCAGGTGACCATGAGCGTCCAGGTCCGCAACGTCAGCCTGATCGACAACGGAATGGGCGTCCTGTCCATCGTCTTCACGCCCCCGGCCCTGTCGCACCAGTACTCCAACAAAACGGTCCTCGTCAAGGTGGGTGAGCCGGCCGAGGCGCGTCCGTCCCCTCCGTCCGCTCCGCTCTGCTCTCTCTCTCTCTCTCTCTCTCTCTGGTGCGTCTCACACAATCGCTCTCGCCTCTCCGTCTCTTTCAGGACGCTCTGCTAGTGGGCAGCAGCCCCGAATTCAACTGCTCCCAGGGCCTCTCGTCCAGCAACGCCAACGTCCGCCTCAGCAGCTGGCACAGAGCCACCAGGCCTCCCAACGGTAACCGGTCTCTGATACGTTCGCAGTGCTAGCAGAGTGACTGGGTTTTGGGGGGGGATGTGCTGGCCAGAGACATCGCGCTCTTCCGGGTTTCGGATCCTGTGACGGGAGTGTAACGGATGTTGTTGTGTGTTTTTTTTTTCTGTGCGCGCGTGCGACAGGGGGACGGAGCGGGATTTGCTGGCCGACCTTCGCGTCGGGCCACAATCACGCGCCGACCAAACCCAACGCCGAACTGATGAGCTACACCGCCATCAGCGGACTCATGACCGTGACTGGTGAGGGCCGTCGTTATTTCGGTCGATTTCCGTGGAGGATTTAGTCATTCTGCGCAAGCAAAAAAAATTTTATTTACCGAGCACCGAAAGGTCCGAGACGTTTGATTTATGCAGGGTCCTTTCATTTAACGACATTGAAGCCGTTTGCAAATCTCTGGAAGTGAAGAGGGGTTCTGTGCGCGTTTCACGTCTTCTTTTCTAGACACCACGTTCGTGGGGTTCAAGAGCGTGTGCTCGGGGCAGACGAACGTGATGTTCATGACCAATCCCCAAAACGAGGACCTGCAGCACCCCGTTCACGTGGAGCGCCTGACGCTGGTGGACAGCACCGAGAGCGCCAAGGTGCACATCCACAGGGCGGACGTGAGGTGAGGAATTCGTTATTTCTGATTTTGTCTAATGTATTCAATTTATTTATTTATTTATTTTTCAGAGCAGACACTGCTAAATCATTGGGGCCAATCACAGGTCTTTCTCTGCAGGCCGTGGTCTGTCCCAGAGTAGGTCGCGTTTGTCTACTCACGTGTCGTGAGTGAGGCGGTGGAATGAAAATGGCGGTGGCCCGTGTGTGTGTGTGTGTGTTCCTCTCGCAGTAAGGCCAACCCCTCGGACTGCGTGGACATGGACTGCGACGCCAAGAAGAAGTCCCTGCTCAAGGACCTGGACGGCTCCTTCCTGGGCTCCGTGGGTGCGGTGCTGCCCCAGTCAGAGTTCGAGTGGGACGGGGACAGCCGGAGGGGCGTGGGAGACTACAGGATCCCCAAAGTCATGCTCACCTACCTCAACGGCAGCCGCATCCCGGTCAACAAGATCGCCCCCAAAAAAGGTGCGCTCCATTTTAACTGTTTCGGCACTTGTTAATCCAGCAGATGTTGTTTTTACACTAATTTCTGGAAGCAGTTCAACATCGTAGTGTTATCCAGAACAGTTTAACAGGTCCCAGTTTCCTCAATACAGGAGACACTCAGCACAACCAGTCTGCCAAGTTCTGTTCATACGTCAATTGCCATTCATATTTCCTAAACAGACCTACGGCTGAACTGTTGCTTATTACTTTAAATTTTATTGGCCAGTTAAAAAACGAAAGGGTAGCAAATACAGTAACTGTTGCCTGACTCCAGTAGTGAGAGGTGTGTAAGCAGCTGGTCAGCAGTTCTAATATATTGTCAGTAAAATTCAGATACACCTTCATATGGTAGCTATGAAAGTTCAAGAAGCCTTGAATTTGAATTATATAAAGATTGTTCCAGTCACAATTTGGAATTAGTGTTCAATCCTCATACATTTCTGTTTTACATTTGTCATGCAGGTATAATAATAGCATTCAATCCTTTGAAGAGTAGGTTTTTTTGGGGACGTTATTTTAAAATTGAAAGTCAGCGTTCTGGAACTCCATTGCTTTCAATTACCAGTAGCGACTATTCAGTTAAGAACATTCTAATCTCGTATGTGTGACCTCACACCTCAAAGGGTTAATGTATTTGTTTTTTCTTTTGTCTTTTTTTAGGGATAATCCGGGACTCCAGATGCACATATATGGCCCCATGGCAGAGCTACAAGTGCTTTGGCCTGAACTACGAGATGCTGGTCATGGAGAGCCTGGACGCGGACACCGAGACCAGGCGACTGTCCCCGGTGGCGGTGCTGGGAGACGGCTACGTTGACCTGCTGAACGGTATGGCCTTCATGCCTCGCGGCTTCGTTTAAAATTAAACACCAACGTAGCATTTTTATCAGGAAAGCTTGTCTCATTTTTTAATCGCTTGCTCCCTTTTAAACATCTTTTAAGTGTTTCTCTTTGGTAAATATATACATAACTGTATGGTCACTACAAGATACAGATATTTCACTGTGGTCATGTTATTGCATTTTCACTACAGTAGTAGTTGCAAGCAGTTGCTTGATGTAATGGCCCAGTTTATAAATGTTGTTGCAACACTTTGTGGATAAGAAGCAAATATCTTCATTTTCAAATGAAGATGCTTATCTGTGGAGAATAAAGATTTTGTTTTTCCAGCATGTTGGATTAAACCAGACGTGCTTCCTTGTGTTAATTTGACGCAGGTCCCCAGGACCACGGCTGGTGCGCTGGGTACACGTGCCAGAAGAGGGTGTCTCTCTTCCACAGCATCGTCGCCACCAACAAGTCCTTCGACATCTACTTCAGCAGCGTGACCCCTCAGAAGCTACGGCTAATGCTGCTCAATGCCAACAGCTCAAGGGTAGGCCTTTTAGCACGTTAGCATGGTGCTATCTCATGATGGCGCAGGGGGCATGTGCTATAATGTTACAGCCGCTACTTTCAAAGCAAGTCACAGTACTGTCAGAAGCTACGGCTAATGCTGCTCAATGCCAACAGCTCAAAGGTCAGCCCTTTAGCACGTTAGCATGACGCTATCTAATCATAGCACCGGGGGTGTGTGCTACAGTGTTACAGGCTAATGCTGCTCAATGCTGACAGCTCAAAGGTTGGCCCTACAGAAGCACGTTAGCATGACGCTATCTAATCATGGCACCTGTGTCACAGCCGCTGTTTTCAAAGCAAGTCACAGTGCAGTCAGAAGATACACCATTGCTGTTCATTTCAGGGACTGCTAAAGGTGTAAAGGTGTGGGGGTGTTGGAGAACCAGAAGCGACGAATATAGGGGAACGAAAAGCTAACGCTACCGGAAGCGTTAGCCACAAAGTCCCGAAGGACAAAGGAAGGGGGGGAACACCCGAAAGTAAAACACAAAACAAATAAGATCCTTGGGAGAGCAACTCCCGCACACAAAGGATCCTAAACAACAACAAAAAAACACGGAGTAAAAAACCACTCCGAAGGACCCCCTTGTCCAGCCATAAAACTGGCTCGCGAAACCAAAAGCGACCCGTGAAAACCAGGGCGAAAAAAGAAAAGGACCAGTGGTACAGAGGCGAAGCTCTGGTACCAAACCCAAAACTGGTCTCAAAAGAAAAGACAACTGAGTAGCAAAACTTACTCAGCGAAAAGAAAACCCTGAGACGCAGCTCAGAAAAACACAAACAAAATACATTACCCGGGACAACGTCCCGATAACCACCGGCTCACACGAGCTCAAAATAAAAGTATAAATGCTCTTAAGGTGTCAGAATGCGCTCACTGCGCTAAGAGACTGACTCGCCTTAAGAGGACCCAGAACCAACCACAACACAGTTCAGTAAACCGTCCACCGAGCACCTATACCTCTACCGTACCAGCTTTGTGTTTAATAGGATTTTACACAGAAGCGCAGATGGCTGTTCTGTGAGTGCTTATAAAGGCACCTCCCCAGGTGAAAATAATTGGGAAATCAGACACCTGGAACAAATTAAGAACTTCTCAAAGGCCAGGTGCCTTCTAGTGGCAGCACAAGGCCACTACACCCCAGAACCATGACAAAAGGAAGGTTATTCAGTGGTCTTCCGCACCAAAAATGCTCAGTGATAATTCAAGTGTACTAGTGTTATTTTAAGTCAAAGTGTTATGCAATTTGCACTTTTAGAGTAAATTCTACTAGTAGATTTAACAGTTAACTGAGCATTTAACTGTGTAAACCACAGCAGAAGAATAAATACAGGGAATAAATATAACGTAGGCCATAAAAGAGGGGTTCCAGACTGTGTCTAATAAAATACAGCTGAGGCTGTTTTGGACTAAAGAGGTCATGTTTATTTGCAGGCCGTCAGGGTCGCCATATTCTACTCCAAACCTCAGCGTCTAGACGTCTACGTTGGCAACCGGCTGGTGGCCCCGACGAACGCACAGTGGAACAGCGCCCATTCGGACTACACCCTCCAGGAGCCTTCTTTTGACGGTGCGGCATTTCAAATTATTTACTAAAAACATTAAGCATTTAAAACTATTTATTACATAACACATTAAGCGTTTCATACTATTTCCAAAAAACTGTAAGTATTTAAAACTATTTACAGAAACTTTAAGAATTTCAAACTATTTACAAAAACTTTAAGCATTTCAAACTATTTACAAAAAACTTTAAACATTTCAAACTTTCCCCAACTTTTTTGATCATTACTTTTTAGTATGGCTCTCACTTGTAATGTAATGTATAACACATTTTATGGGTAAATTTTGAAACAAGAATGATATCGATAAATAAGGTGCAGGATTTCTCTTGATTTTCCCAGCCTTGTGGCAGGGCTTTCTGATTGCTTGATTGCTTGATTGATTGATTGATCCCAGAGAATGACACATGAAAGTGTCACTAGTAAACTTATTTCCAAAGTGGTCCTTGATGGGGGAAAAAAAAACAAATAACATAAACAGACAAATTTGAAATTACAAACTGAAAACATAAATTAACAAAGAAACTACACGAAGAAGCAATATAGCACGTGTAAGCATTGGACCAATACAATACACAGCAAATAGCATATTTGCAGGCGTAAGAAAGCACGTTGATAGGCTAAGCAAAGACAACATAAACAACTCGGCGCATGCAAAGCAAACGAGCGAGTAGCGGCATTTTAAAACTAAAGCCAGCGATTAAGTGCGTCCAAAGCAAATCGTCCAGTGTGTCACCTCCTTGCGACATATCTCAGGAGGTAAGACTGATTGTCTGGCAGTCGGAGGGTTGCCGGTTCAAACCCTACCCTGGGGTGTCGAAGTGTCCTTGAGCAAGATACCTAACCCCTAACTGCTCTGGCGAATGAGAGGCATCAATTGTAAAGCGCTTTGGATAAAAGCGCTATATAAATGCAGTCCATTTACCATTTACCATTTTTCGTCGCAGGGCAATACGTTCCCCAGCCGGACTCCGGAGCCCACGGGTCGAACTTCTACGAGAGCACCTACAAGATGCAGAACGTCCTCCTGCGCGGCTCCGCCCCCGTGGAGATACGCACCTCCCCCCTCCTCTTCATCTCCTTCCAGCTGCCCGCCATGACCGAGGAAGAGTTCTACGGAGACAACCTGGTGAGGAACCTGGCGCTCTTCCTGAAGATCCCGCCCAGCATGATCCGCGTCACCAAGGTGATCCGCGAGGGCGGCGCCCGCCGGCGGAGGGCCACGGGCCTGACGGTGGAGGTGCAGATCAGCCAGCCCCCTCAGCAGAACACCACCGACAACAGCACCAGCGGTGAGAGGAAGGGCCTACTCATACGGTCCAATCATACGCCCCTCATGCACCTTTCCATAATGCACCCACTCATACACCCACTCATACGGTCCAATCATACACCCTTCATGCACCTTTCCATAATGCACCCACTCATACACCCACTCATACAGTGCAGTCATACACCACTCATACACCCACTCATACAGTGCAGTCATACACCACTCATACACCCACTCATACAGTCCACTTATTTGCCCACTCATATGCCCAGATTACTAACAGCAGTGTCTCCTAACTGACGTCTGATGTCACTGACAGCAGCCTGAATTTAACATTTAACATTTGGCCTTAACACCAACTCAAAATTAAGTGTGTCAGGTTTTTTTAGATGCAAAGCACCTCATGGACCTGGCCTTTAACCAACCCACTCACTCACACACCCACTCACTCACTCACTCACTCACTCACGTCTAGCAGGCTGCAGATTCTCCACCAGGGGGGGCGAATAGCACTCAGGTAGATAAATGGTGCTTTGCATCAATGGCACCTTGTCTTCGTTTGGCTCACAAGCACACTTTCGTTGAATTTGAGTTCAGCAATGACAAAAATCCCGATTATCCTATGAAAATGGCAAATATCCTATGTAAAGACCATGTTGATATACCGATACAGAAAAAAAGGAAATTACTGGCGTTATCCTTTAAGATTGATTCGATCCAAGCCAGTGGGGCCAAAGTGATTCATTTGATTTAAAGACATTGGACCCATAAGAATTTTCATGGGACGTTTGTTGGCCTATTAGATCCTACCCTCCTCTGCTCAGGTCTGTTAACAGCAGGGCTTCTACATGTCCTTACATAATATTTTTTTACTTTTGTTTTAGCTCATGTGCTTGTGACATTACTATTTATGATCAAGTTGTGACATCTTTTGGTTAATAACGAAGGCCGTTCCTGTTTTTTCAGACGCGGAGTTCGGCGCCTTGCGGAAAATAGCGGACGACCTGGGGCAGGCGGCAGTGTCTGGCAACCTGAGCCAGTCCATTGGGTTCAACGTGTCCTCCATGGGCATCGTGCCCCCGACGCCCCCGCCCACCGATCCAGCGTGGAGCCAGGTGAGACCCCAGCAAAGGACGTCCCTTGGCCTTTTACCTGGGGATGCGGGTAAATCTCTACAGGTGGAAGGCTGCCATTGTCTGTAGAGGTCCGTATGGCAGCTGTGAGGTCTTGTACTTTTGACATTCGCCTGACTGAAATAAGTGTTCTACTGTTAAGGCAATGCTAGACTAAAGTGGGGTGGTACGGTGGCACAGTGGGTAGCACTGTCGCCTCACAGCAAGACGTTCGTGGGTTCGAATCCGGACTGGGCCTTTCTGTGTGGAGTTCGCATGTTCTCCGCGTGGGTTTCCTCTGGGTACTCCGGTTTCCTCCCACAGTCCCAAAAACATGCAGGTAGGCTAATTGGAGACTCTAAATTGCCCATGAGTGAATGGTGTGTGTGCCCCTACAATAGATTGGCGGCCTGTCCAGGGTGTATTCCTGCCTCTCGCCCAATGCACGCTGGGACAGGCAGGTGTAGATAAAGGATGGATAGACTAAAGTGTAAGGTTTGATGATGAAACGGGCTACTCAGCCTATCTAGGAGGATCTATCACTGTGCCTACTAAACCTGGTCTTACACCACCCAGCTCTTCTTCTATGGTAGAACTTCCTGATATCACTGCAGAATGTGTCTCTTTCCACCTTTGCCACCTTGTTCTGTAGACAGAACTAAACCAGAAATCCACTTTGCATTGCATTACATTACATTTATTTAGCAGACGCTTTCATCCAAAGCGACGTACAGAAGTGCGTATCAAGGTCATTGGAACAACTACAAAGCACAGGTTCGATAAGGTACCATACTCATTTCATAGCCAAGAGCACAAAGTCCAGTTCACACAGTGAACATTACCCTGACCTAACCTATGCTGAATCAAACTAGGGGGCAGTACAAGCCACAACATCAGGACGATAACACAAAGTACAATAAGTACTTTACGGGGGGGGGGATGGGGGTAAGTAAAGGGGGCAGGTTTGGGGTAACGACGCGGCGTGTTGGGTTTTTGTGTGTGGTCTCCAGGTGGCCAACGCGGAGGAGACCAGGCAAGAGCCGACGCCCAGCTTCGTGTCCAGCGTGGCCAGGCTGCAGGTGGTGGTGCAGCCCATGTCCAGTGGCCTCGCGGGCCCCCTCCTCCAGCAGCCCAGCCTCATCGCCCTGGACCAAGGGGTGAGGACGAGGATGGGCCGTGTCGCCGCGGACGCGCGGACTAGCATGTCCGCTGCGCAGTGTTATTAATGCTCCTGTGTTTGTATGGCAGACACCGCATTTCTGTCACACGTTCATAATATTGCATTCGATGTAGGGGAAGCTAATGTGACAAACTGCAGACTGTAGGCCCAGTGTGTATAAACCTTTAGCTAATCGCCGCTTACAAATGTAGCATGCATAGCTGTTATCATTCACAAAGATCAAATGACCCCATGTAAATGTATGCCTCACAAAAGCTTTAGTTCAAACAAATGTTCACTAACTTCCTCTTTTAGTGAAGAAAAAGTGCTTAGGCATAAGTTTATTTCAGTGTAAATTAACATCTTTTGTTTCACTGCCTAAAGAAATGGCTGTAAAGCTTAAAATAGATTAACAATATGAGGTGTTGCCTGCCTTTAAGAGGTGTCTGCAGGGTCAGTGTGTGGGTTGAGTGTGTGTCTCTGCTGGGTAATTGTGTGTGTGTGTGTGTCCCCGCAGGGTAACTGTGTGTCGGTTGTGTGTGTGTGTCCCCGCAGGGTAACTGCGTGGCGGTTGGGGTCACCTCTCTCACGCTCACGGCCGGGCTGAAAGGCTGGGACAGCAGCAGCTTGGAGGGCCTGCAGGGGAACACCACCGTGCACTTCCAGAGCTGCTGGGCCAACTACACCGACCTGTCAATCAGCACCGCCGGTGTGTGCACGGCCGCCAGCGCCGACCGCCCTGCCTTCAGCCTGCCACTGAGCCGCCATTTTAATTCACTCATTCATTCATTCATTCATTCACTCATTCACTCATTCATTCATTCATTCCTTCAATTATTATTATTCATTGAATTTATTTCATCTTTATTTGATATGGACGAATACAGTTTACGTGGAGAATTGCAAAACAGTTATCCAATGTGATGCATCACCGCATTTATAGCTTCTGCAAATTTCCATTTCCTGTCCTGAGATACACTTTTCTAAATGGAAGACAGTTTTGAAAAAAACAATCCATAGACCCCCCCCACACACACACACACACTTCCTGCAAAACCAGTTGATTTACACATGCACTTACAAATACGTACATTTACAAATACGTTTGTCTGACTTCGAAAAAATGACCATGCACTCCGTGTTGAATTAATGTAAAATATTTGTAAATGCTGTTATATTTTTTATCTCAGTTGAAATCAGAATGCTGGGCTACTCTCTAGAATGATATCTATTAGTCTTAGTCTTCATTTCACATACATATGCTACTCGTTTTAAGCTTGCAACTAATTAAAATTCACTGGAAACAAGTGACTTGGTACTTGATGTGAGCCTATACATTAAAAGCCTTGCACACTCCAAGTAAATGATCATAATACTATAGTTTGTTTACCCCCAGAAAAAACTTTCATTGGTACGCTGGTACCTTTTAGTTTCATTCACAATTCGCAGAACTCCAGTGAATTTTTACAATTTCCCTCTGTAATTTCCTTTGATCATTAATTCCATAGCAGTGAAACTGTGGTCTATTTGTCTGTACCTCCCTGGTGATTCTGCAGAGCTGTACAGTACAGTACGTGTCAGTAATCCTGCATGCTCTTGTGTGTTTTTTGTTCTATTTGTAGGTGAGAACATGACGATGGTCTTCACTTTGAATTCGGTGAAAGTTCAGTCCAGAAGCATCACCATTAAGGCTGCCACTACTGGTCCTACTGCTGCTCCTACTGCTGCTCCTACCGCTGCTCCTACCGCTGCTCCTACTGCAAAGCCCACTGTGAAGCCAGACCCAGAGCTTCCCAGCATCTTTGACTCTGTGGCCCCGGTCAAGTCCAGCACGCTGCACTTGTTTGCGCTCGTTCTCTCTCTGAGCCTCGTGCTTTTAGGATTTTAGGGAACGGCTCGAGTGAAAGGTGTGGGTGCTGTACCCGGAAAAATTATGACGTAACCACACGGAAGGGTAAAATCATGTTATTTTTTTTTGGAATGTTTACCTTTTGCTGCTATGGAGAATGGGGAATGTGTTTTGTGTCAAATGAGGTATCTATTGTGTTATTCTTCGGTTCTGTACTCTTTTGTGAATGTAATCAGAGTGATTGGGATTTAATTTGGGGAAGGGAAAAGCTGATTCTGAACAATGACCTTTCATGAAGAAAATATTGTCCTTCTGAACTACAGTAAATGCGCACAAATTATTTTTGGCTGTAGAGCGCACTGAATTAGAATGTTTTGTGAAAAGTGTGCATTCACCTCTGTTAAGGTAACCCTCATATATAACATATAACCTGTGATATATAATCTGTATCTAAAACTACCTATTGGCACTTACTGTGATTTAAAAAAAAACTTTAGTCAGGTCTTGATTACTGGTGGACTGTTTAATTTGCTTTGGCAGTTTTTAGCTGAATAAATGACCTATGAACGTACTTTTTTCATCTCTTTTGTTTCTTTTTTTTTGCCTGCCCAGAAACAATGCATATACAGTATTCAGACACCTTCACTTTTCCCCACATTTTATCACGTTACAGCCCGATTTTTCCGTTTTTTTATTTTTAATAAATGTGCTAAAATGTCTAGAAACCTGTTTTTTTTCCACTTTGTCATTATGGGGTATTGTGTGTAGATTGATGAGAACAAAAAAAAATTTAGTCAATTTTGACAATAAGGCCGTAACGTGACAAAATGTGGAAAAAGTGAAGGGGTCTGAACACTTTCCAAAGGCACTGTGTGCGCCTTGGTTTTGTGCGTGGAATTAGGCCTCGAGCGAAACGCCCTGAAACGGGACACTTAGCCTCGTCCCTAAAACACGACGGGTTCCCAGACTGGGACTCAGGGACCCTGGAGTGCAAGGCAGTGTTCCGGGCGACATGGCTCAGGAGGTAAGAGCGGTTGTCTGGCAGTCGGAGGGTTGCCAGTTCGAGCCCCACCCTGGGCGTTGAAGTGTCCCTGAGGAAGACACCTAACCCCTAAATGCTCTGGTGAATGAGAGGCATCAATTGTAAAGCGCTTTGGATAAAAGCGCTATATAAATGCAGTCCATTTACCATCCTCGAGACATATAAAAACCGAAGCAGCGTGTACAGCAGTATTATGTGTCCAGAGGCTTTGCGTGTGAACAGATTAACTTTATAGCGTTTATCCACAACTACGAACATAAATACCAGTTTTTATATTGTGCCAGAATGTCTTTACTTCAGTACGACGGTCTCGGATTACCTGCTGTAGGAAATCATTCTAAACGAGAATAACAGTCGATGTGAAATGTTTCATTTTCGGAACAATTGGGTAAAATACACGCACACGACCTCTGCAGGATATGACATCACAGCACAAGCTGGTTTAGAGGTGCGTGGAAGTGCATTATCTTGCTTCAGACCAGGAACGCCCCAAATGCCCTATACCTGCCATTGTAGGACCGATGGTCGTCAGAATCTTCTATAAATGCCGAATATATCCTTTATCACACACAAAAATTGTCTGGCCCAATTGAAAACATGCACTATAACTGAAATAAGACCCAGAAAGTCTATTTAAACGAGACAGAAAAGTACCTCCTTTCTGTCATTTAATTAATTTTTTTGCAATGGTTAGGTTTCAACACTAGGGGGCGCAGGAATTACATTATGCAACTCAGCAACATGTGGTCCAGGGGTCCTCAATTTTATCCAGGAAGGGCCGGTGTGGGTGCAGGCTTTCGTTCCAACCAAGCAGTAATACACCTGATTCTACTAATCAGCCACTAGAGTCTTTGCTAAGGACCTTGATTAGTAGAATCGGGTGTGTAATTGCTTGGCTGGAGCGAAAGCCTGCACCCACCCCGGCCCTTTCTGGATGAGATTGAGGACCCCTGATGTGGTCCATGGACTAGAGCAGTGGTGCCCAGCCCTGCTCCTGGAGATCTACCATCCTGCAGGTTTTCATTTCAACCCTAATTTGACACCTGATTCCACTAATTAGCAGCTCGATGTAGAAGCAGCTTTAGCTGTTGAATGAGGTGTGGCTTTGTTATGTTTGGAGGGGAAACCTACAGCACAGTCAGATCTCCCAAGAACAGGGTTGGTTAGCACTGGACAACAGGAAATACCCACAAGTTCTTTTTTGGCTGCAGAGCACCCTCTGAATTCGATGTTTTGTGAAAAGTGTGCATTCACCTCTGTTAAGGTAAATCGCTATCTGATATGTAATCTGCATCTACAACTACCTACTGGCACCTACTCTGATTTGCTGGAATTTTAGTCAGGTCTTGATATGGTGGACTTTGTGACTGCTGTTATAGCCCTTTTACCTTTTGGCAGTTTTATTAATCATAAAAAATCCATTGTTGAATAAATAACATAAATTTATTACATAAGAAACACAAAACAAATGTACATTCATAAGTTCTTTGTCTTGGCCTAGGGCTTTAAAAAGCATTTCACACATTTAATTTGTTCAATAAAAACTTGTATATGTAACAATCGGATAGGAATAAAACATGTATAATCTCTGGTAAAGATGCTCTCGACAGTGCAGAGCCTCGAGCAGATTAAGAGGCTAGAAGCTCAAAATCATTGGTACAGATCTGTCTAAAATACAACAAAACAACACTCAAACAATTACACCAGTGAACAATTAGCAAAATAAATCTATTTGTATATATTTCTTTCATTTGGATAGGTAATATATATTTATTTACTTAATATCAGAATACCCGTTCACTCTCCACAGGTTTAGGGATAAGATGCAGGCCACGCATTTCTGCGTCAGAAATAAACTACGTCAGAAAGAAAGTTCTGGAACTGTGTGGAGAGCAGTTTGCTTTGCATTTTGGTTGCAGACGTGTGGATTATCTTGCATGAGTTTTTTTTTTTTTTTTAATCTTTGAGGGAGGATTGTAACAGTCGGGCCTAGAGCTGGCTCCCGTCGGGTGGTGGTGGTGGTGGTGGAGGAAAGTGCTCTTCCCTGGAAGGGGCGTCCGCCAGGAGGAAGGAGTCCGTGGAGCGTGTGCTGATGCGGAGGGGCGCCAGGCGACGGAGGTTGCTAGGCGACCAGGGCAGCCGCACCTGGGCCCTCTGGGAGGGGGCCACCACGTTCTCCGTCTGCGCTGCGGCCTGCCAGGGGGGGGCCTCCCACGGGGGGGTCTCGCCCGGGCCGACGAGGTCGGCGTCTGGCATGAAGGCGGGGTTCTCAATTCCCCCTGGGAAGGCGAGAGGAGGACAGTTATATCCAACTGAGAAAAAAATTTTACTTCAAATTTCTTTAAATTGTTAACAAACAGTACTTATAGTAACTGGCTTAGGAGCTTAATAAACAGCTTTTTTTCATTGTCACCTCAAAGGTATTTTACCCAATCCTAAACTAAACATGTTAATCATGCTGTCTTTTGTGGGTTTAAAAAAAAATAAAAAATCATTGCTGTCACTTATTTCCCAGAATTCATTGCTACTGTTAAATTCCTTAATTCAGCACAAACCGTCTTTGCAAATTATATTTGCGAAAACTTAAAGTGCTGGCTATCGTCGCTTCGGTATTGTGTGTAAAATGAATATAAAACAAAATCAAAATGTGAAATAGTGCAACCGGTAGAAACAGTATAAAACCATGTATAACCATCTGTACCATCAGTATAAACCTGTATTACGTTTATTAAGCTTTCGTGATTTCTTTTTCTGGGGAGTCATTTTTTAAACGATTCTAAAATATTTCTTTAGTTTTTTAAATTTATTTATGTATTTCGTTTCACCTCCAGCCGTGTATGCTACAGTCATGGGCATTCCCCTGGCTGATGCTGGGTAATTCGCTGTGTTGTCCACGTGGGCACCGTCTGTGTCCGAGAACTCAAAATCTGGAGACAAACGGGTCAATACCTACAGCGTCACCCATACTAGTCCGGCAACCGAAGGCCTTAGTATCAGAGGAGATCATTATGAGGCAAATGTAGAGCTTGTCCTTATAACTACTACCTAAAAGCACCCGGAACTCTAAAGGCAGAGTACATTAAACAATGTATAATCTTCCAGTAATTAAACACACAATCAAAATGTTTGTGACTACGCATGAGAAATGAACGTACCTTCGTCTATGAAGGGATGTCCTTTACTTTTATTGATTGATTTTCCATTTGGCATCTAGAAAAAGCAGAGAACAAGTCGATAAAACATGCATTGCCAAAATAAAAGCTCTGTTGTGTGAATTCAGATGATCCAACAGCTTTTATTTAGCTTTAGATTCTGTTTACTGAAAACATCCCTCAGTGTGGTAATAGATGTTTTCAGTAAACGACTGCATTTGCTGAGGCAGTGCAGTGCAGGTTTGGGGTTATTTTTCGGTGAAATGCAGCATAGGACAATGGATGCAATGCAGTGTGGAGGATACATTCCGGTGCAGTACAGTATATGATCATGGATACAATGCAGTGTAGGGGATACATTCTGATGCAGTGTAGTATAGGACAATGGATGCAATGCAGTGTGGAGGATACATTCCGGTGCAGTACAGTATATGATCATGGATACAATGCAGTGTAGGGGATACATTCTGATGCAGTGTAGTATAGGACAATGGATGTAATGCAGTGTAGGGGATACATTCCGGTCCAGTACAGTATATGATAATGGATACAAGGCAGTGTAGGGGATACATTCTGATGCAGTGTAGTATAGGACAATGGATGCAATGCAGTGTAGGGGATACATTCTGATGCAGTGCAGTATAGGACAATGGATGCGGTGCATTGTAGGGTAGGGGATGTTTCCCAGTGAAATTCAGTATAGGTAAATGGATGCAGTGCAGTGTACTGTACTATAACGTTTGATGTGTGCTCAGGATATTTTGGTAATGGATGCCTGACCTTTTGTGTTTGATCCCTCTTGGGGGGCTTGATCATCTTATTGTGGGTGACGCCCATTTTGGCAGATTTGAAGGACTCCAGTCGGCTCCTCATAGTCCTCTGGAAGATCTCCTGGACCTCGTTCTCATCCTTGTTGACACTGATGTGGCTCCTGCTGTACCTGTGCCTATGCTGAAGGTGAGCAGGTGAGCAGGTTAGTTGGTGAGCAGGAATGGGGGGTGGGTCAGAGGCCTGTCAGTCATTTTACTCATACGCAAAAAAAGGCAAAGTAGTCTGTCAATTATAGGCATGTTTTTTTATCATGTCGTTGTCTATGTGCGCCAGTTCAGCAGACGTAGGCAGGCCTGTGCTGCCGGTACCTGTTTGCGGGCCTTGTAGAGGTGCTGCTGCAGCAGGCGGTGCGTGTTGATGTCCTCCGGCACCCTCCCGCTCTGCCCCCGCATGTCCATCTCGTGCACGTCCAGGCACACGGACGGTACGCTGTCCCGCCTGCGAACGCACCGTCGCAGAAGGTCACCAACCAACACGTCACCAGCTTTCTTTTCACTTGACAGTTACACTTAACGCTGTTCTCTCTCCGACCACCGTTTTTCAAATCGAAATGAAATTTAGGACGGCCGTACAAACCATTTTACTGCACCTCAGAAACCGGTCTTTCATATGAATTCATATGAATCTGCAGTTTAAACCTGGCGTTGCAAACTGAAACGAAAAAATGACGAAAGAGAGAGACGGGTCCTTACAGAACGGAAGACGCCAGCGTCTGATCTGAATCTGAGTCCGAGATGTGACACATTCCTTCGGGCATGTCCGACATATTGGCGCCGAAGATCTTCTTGAAGTCCACGTTGGTGTCGCTGTCCGACTGGCGCACAAAGGCCAGGGATCCCCTACGCTCGGCCTTCATGAAGAGATAAGGAACTGGGTTATTACTTCTATTCATATTCCCAGGTCCGGTTCACTCCATGAAATAAAGCAATATTCATTTGAAAGTACACTTGCGACAAGTGAGTGTGTTGTGTATTTTTGGCTGGACCGCAACGGCGGGGCCAGCCCTACAAACGCGAATGTCTGTGTCTGAGTGGCTGAGTGATGAAGTTACACCATTGGTCGGCCGAGTTATGAAGTTACGCCATTGGTCGGCCGGTCTGGCCATATACTAGGTTCTGACCTGGTCTTGTTGTCTGTTCTACACCCGCTTTTTAAGCCTGTCTTCATGAACTGTTCCATAGATTGCGAGTGTGTGAGTCTCGACAAAGTCTATTCTCTTTGTAGCAGGACCTGGTGTCTGCTTTGGTTTTTTTTTAGCAGCACACAGACAGGCTGAGGTAATATTCCTGCGACAGCCTCTCACAGTGTTTGAATTACGGCAGGGATGGGGGGGGGGGGGGGTCTGTTATTATATATTGTAATATCGTAAATATTACAATATATTTCCCATCGGTGACACCAACCCTAGTGACGCCACTGATGGGAAATATATTGTAATATTTACGATTACAGGTAAGAAGGATGTATAAATGTTTCGACCCCCCGACCTGTTGTTTTTATCACTTTTGGGGGGGTCCAAGTCTTAATTAGGGGGGTCAGACCCCCCCCAATCCCCGCGAACACTGGCCTCACACCCACGCCCATGTCTTGCCACCTCTCGTTTTCGGAGCGGGCGATGAGCAGTAAACGTGCGGTCTGAGCCGCGCGAAGCGGCCGTCGCCGTTCCCCTCACCTCGTTGACATAGCTGACGGCATCTTTGAGGTTCAGCTGGTGGAACACGCTGAAGAGGTAATCCCGCGACTTGCGAATCTTCGGCTTCATTAGGAATGAACACAGCCACCTCTCCTCAAACTGGTTCCACCTATTTCAGGGTAGAGTTACAGTACACGATAAACACTACAGCGTTACAACAACAACAACAACAACAAAAAAACTTCAAATCACTGCAAAAAGGGTGATTCTTCTAAACAGGTGAAGCAAGGATAGCTACAAAAACTTGCCATACAACCAGTATATACAGGAAATTATGTTACCGTTAACTTTTCACATAAATATGAGAGTCTTATGAGCAATATGAGTATTTTTCCTATTGTCCCTTCCAAAAGAAAGAATTCTTGCAAAGAATTCCAAAAATGTGCGCTTCAGCCAATCAAGTTGAAACATTTAAGCTTTTTCCAACCTCAGTATCCATCCCTTGAAAGAATGGCAATTCTTACCAGCATGCTGCTCTGAAAGGTTGCAATGCCAACCACGGGCGCATGCACAAAACTGGCCTTTTTGATACAATATAAAAGCAGAAAATCACAAGGAATTCCAGAATGACGGGACAATTCCTGGAATTCCGTAAAAAATAAAAGCGCAGTGCTCACTCACTTGTCCCTCATGTAGTTGTGTCCGATTTGTCCTGAAATATCCTCGATCGCGATGAGGATGTGATCAAAAGCCTGAACGAAAGAAACAAAAAGCAGCACAAAAAAAAGAAAAAGAAAAGTAAGATGTATTTATTAAAAAATTTGAATTTGAATTAAGACAAACAATGTTAAGAGGGGCGGTTAAGAGGTTAAAAGTGGATTTAATGTCGCCGGTACCCTGTTCTGAAGCTTCACGATCAGGTAGGGCTCTTTCACAGCAGCCCGTTTCACCTTCAACCACTTGACCAAAGGTTTCATGGTCACGCCCTACGGAGAAGAAGAAGGAGCGTTAAAAATCGCTCGCGTCCCTCAGTCATGCAGGGGTATTCGGCTCGACATGGGGGGAGGAGCGTAGCACAGTGGGTAGGGATCTGGGCTTGTAACCGAGAGGTCACAGGTTCGATTCCCGGGAAGGACACTGCTGTTGTACCCTTGAGCAAAGGTACTTAACCTGCATTGCTTCAGTATATATCCAGCTGTATAAAATGGATGCAATGTGTAAGTCTCTCTGGATAAGAGCGTCTGCTAGATGCCGGTAATGTAATGTAACCTGAACTGCTTTCAGCCAGAACGTCCCCGCAGAACAGCTGCAGTTGGAGTGTGTTTTTCTAAATCGACCAGCCCTCAAATATACCGCTCGAAAAATGTGGCGTTCATGGACGACGCAGAACAGCCGTTACCTGGAGAATGACGGTGAAGTACACCACTATTAGAGTTGTGCAGACCATGAGGTTCTTCTCCTTGAACTTGTTCTCATCCAGCAGCGCAACCAGCCCGTACGCCACCGCCCCCCGCAGGCCACCGTAGCTCATGACCACCTGGTCGATGACCTCCAAAGGAACGAGTCGGTACCGGTTCAGAACCCAGGTGAGGGCGAAGGTGCCTGTGATGCAAAGACGATTCTCTTTGTATTTTTGCATTGGATGTTCAGATTGTCCATCCAGCTCACCCCCAAATCGAACGGGTCAAGGTGCAAATGGACTAGCCCACTGCAGACATTGATCCAGGAATGGGTTAACATGACACTATACGGTGCTGGTAGATGCTGTTATAGCTATACTGTATGCATAGTTATTGTTTGCATGCGTTCTGTTTTCTCTACTGCTGCTTGGATCAGTCTCCGTGTGACGGAAACCTCTCCCTGCGCTACACGACGCCCCCCGCTATTCTGCCACTGCGGTATTTGCTGTGCCAACTCCGTGCCTGTTCATTACAGCGGGCAGCGGCGAAGGTCTGCCCACAAAACACACAGCGTTCGCGGGGGAACTGAAAGCACAATAGGCATCTTCGACTTTCTCTGCACGATGTCTGCACCAGACAAATAAATACACATTCATGAAATGCCTCTATAGCTAAAATAACAAGGTAGCTAATGAGCAAATTTGAATAACAAGTTTCAAGCACATGGAGTGATTTCATGCAAAGTTTTGTGCCGTACAGCTATACGGCTTCCTATGATTTAGCTAGCTTGCTAGAAAGTAAGCTGTACTGATACATTCCTCAAGTTTTTATCAGACCTGGGTAAAATACGTATTTGCTTTGGATTCAAATACTTTTCTGCGCTCTCTTGATCTTGCCTGGTGCAACTGAGTCTGCCGATATGACCAGAAGGCAGGGTTTTCACTTTTTGAGAGTAATTTCATTGGTTCCAATACACCAGACAAGATCAGTAGAGCGTAGAAAAAGTGTTTGAATCCAAAACAAACACGTATTTGACCCAGGTCTGGTCTGCACGCGAGCCGTACTGAAGGCTGCGGAGCAGGACTGAAGTGCGGAGCAGGAGGTGACCCTACCTATGAACCTGTACACGAAGATGAAAAGCAGGGTCAGGAGGATGAAGGCGGTGTTCCAGACCCATATGTTGGGATCTATGGCGGAGATCCCGAGGAAGACGAAGATGATGGTCTCCGACCCGTTGGCCAGCAGCTTCATGGCGTACCTGACCGTGGTCACCGATCTCTCGTCCATGTTGGCACTGACGTACTTCTGACAGCAGATGCCGCAGAAGGTGATCCTAAAACGCAGGCAATCGGATTTTTCATCTTTCATTAGTCGGTCTGATTTTGCGAAATTAAAATGCGTGTCTGAAACAATTTCAACAATTACGTCCACCGTGAAGGAATCATGCTATAAATACCAAATAAAAATCTAGGCCTGCCATCGAAAGCACTGATATCAAAATCATTCCAAGTTATGAGAAATAATATTGCCTATTTTAGCTCACACAGATTACACAAGCTGTATTCCAAAGCATTTTAGATTAGTGCAGCTACTAAAAATAATGACGTTGGCTTAAAGTTTGGGCGGCACTCACGACAGGATGGAAGACAAAGACAGCATCTCGGCAGTGAGGTAGGCGAGATAGGAGAACACGAAGATGAACCCGGGTTCGATGATTTGCACGTTCTTCGTGAAGCGGGTCAGGAGGGAGAGCAGAATGGCGAAGATCACCCCAACGAGGGCCCCGCCGAAGGCGACCACAAAGAACGACACTGACGGAGGAAGAACAAACAGGAAGTGAATGGAACGACACCATTAAAAGAAGCGTTATTTAACCTGACATGTAAAGGATGGGGGCAACCCTTGCATTTTACTAGGGAGGCCTTTGAACTGACACACTCATTAATCCTGTTAGTTGGCTATTCCATTTCACTGACGGACACGGTCAGGCCATTGTCATTGTGAATGAGTTCTATTGTAGGCCTTAAGAACCAAGTTACACTGAATTTACAAAGGTTACATGAACCACAATGCCTCGTTGATGTCATAATGTTTGCGTTGTGAGTTACTTTGGCCCAGTGAATCAAACGAAGAGCAGGCGTACTGCGTCACTCAGCGCTGGTCCCTTACCTATGCCTTTGATTATTTCCGCGGCATTAATCCGCTCCCCTCCTAAACTTACAAAAGCGTCAAAGACATTGTACAGCACCTGAAAGGAATTGGCAAAAAAAAGACACATAACCAAAAATACACACAACCAAGGGTGTGTAGATCAGGGTTGTATTAAATTATTTCAGACAGCTCTATGCCCTTGTACTCTTATTGAAGTGTAACAACTGATTTAAAGAACTTGGTACACGTGTATAAATGAAATTTCACTGCCGGGTATTCTTTGTGTTTATGAATCATGATGAATTTCTGAGCAGCATAAACAGTTAAACTTGAAGTACAGAAAGAAGTTTATAATGAAGATTAAAATGAAGAGAACAGTACTGATAGATCTGCACAATCTCATGAAATGTTAACTGGATATGTATGGTTTGTAGGGACATGTGACCAACCACTGTCACGCCATCATTCAGCAGGGATTCCCCGAAAACCAGGATGAAGAGGACTTCATTCACGTGAACTTCTTCGAAAACAGCAAGCACTGCCACAGGATCCACTGCAGCAATCAGACTCCCGAAGAGCAGGTACTGCAGCAGGCCAATGTCCAGATCTCCTGCAAGAGGAGCAGAAGGGTCAGGAGCTCTGAAGGAGAACACAAAGAACTCTGAACACTCGTGAACTTTGACCTCTGAAGGAGAGTGCAAAGAACATGGACTCTCCTCTGCGTAGCCCTCTGATAGATTATTTAGCTTCCCGAACCCTGAGATATTCAGGTAATCAGTGGAAAGTAGTTTTTTTTTACAATCACCAGTGGACACTCTTGAGTCCTGGTTGTGTCAACCAAACCCATTTTATTTGTGACAACTGATAACCGGGAGTATCTGATGCACCACTGGGAGGAACTAATAATAATCAAATATTGTGTCCTACCATAGCTGACATCCAAGACTCATAGCTACAACAACAGGGCCTGGAAATGTGCCTGAGGTGGGCCCATTGCCTTGGAGGACTCTAACTGGATGGCAGTGAACAAAATGCAATACACCGCCACATTTAGCTCAGAAATGAAACCCTTTTAAACTTCTCAGTCTGGAATCCTAAAAGCAAAAATTGTGTATCGTGAGAGAGAAAGAAGGGAGAAAAAGTGGCCGAACCCCGGCAGCCTTACCCATGGCTCCAGCCATGTGCACGCCCCAAAGCGACAGGCCGAGGGCGGCAGCGTTCCAGCAGGTGCCGATGATGGCGAACGTCAGGATGGCGCCCATGTTGCCGAAGAACAGCTTGTTGGGCATGAAGTAGCCGGCGTCGAGGATGATCTGGGGCAGCAGGTAGAAGAAGAAGACCATGGGGCTCAGGGCGAAGGTCTGGGCGTGGTCCGCTGCCCAGATTATCCCGCCGAGGACGAAGCCGATGAGGATGAGGAGGCCGCTCTCGGGGATGACGCTGGTCAGCTTGTGGTTCAGCTCGAACACTGGGGACGGAGGAGAGAAAAGGGCGTGAGTGGGGAGGAGAGGGTGGCAGTGTAGCATAGCGGGTAAGGAACTGGGCTTGTAACGGAAAGGTCATAGGTTCAATTCCTGGGTAGGACACTGCCATTGTACCCTTGAGCAAGGTACTTAACCTGCACTGCTTCAGTATATATCTAGCTGTACAAAATGGATGCAATGTAAATGGCATGTAAAGGTTGTGTAAGTTGGACAACATTTGCCTGTAATGTAATGTTAAGCTATTGCATTACATATATAGATGATCACTTGTGGTTGCCGTTCAGGTTATGTGGTTCACACAACAGCAGCCAACCAGCCAGTCAACACTTCTTTAGTTCACAAAAAAATATGCATTGACCCATTCACTGAAGATCACCGCTTTCTTATGGGAGAGATCTGCGGCGAGCACACACAATCAACATATGGTTTGTTCAGGAAGCATCCGCCACAAAAGACTCTTTCAATGTCTGCTTTCAAAATCTTCCATTCACTGGACGTTGTTCGGGTTGTCCACTTGTCATTGCACAGTTCACTCGTTTCAATCTTTTTTCTTTTCTTCTTCTGTTACGTTATTTCAGTTATATTCACGAGTCACATCCCTCCGCTGTGCCTTTGAGGCATTGAGAAGTGTGTTCTGAGTCCCTCCGTAGAGATTCTATTGAACACTGAGAATCATATGCCATAGGTTCTCCTGAAAGAGTGTTTGGCCCGAGAAGCTATTTGTCCATGACAAGCTTATATTGCAGACTGGGCAGATTATCTGGCACACCAAATTATGCGTATCGTTGCTAAATCAGTGTTGAAAGATGTTTTGGATTTGCCTTTGACTTCACTGAAATGAAATGTTGCCGAAGCATTGCAATTTCTTGACAAAATAAACCCAAGCCTGTTTGTCTTTTATTATAAAGCACACCATATCTTTCACTCTATGAATATTGTGCATGATGCCGAACGTTCAACAGTCACAAGATGTATTTTCTATGCAGTAACAGCACCACTTTTAATGGCAGCTATCGTGTTCGTGACACTAGATCTTTGGCCTGGCCATCGAATGAGAGCCTACATTCGTGTAACAAGTTTCTATCGCTGTAGTTACTCTCCACTGTGGTGTCACCTGTTTGTGTTATCATTATGAGGGGAGGTTACCACACTCCAGAACAGATTCCAGGCACTTACGCAGGTGTCCCGCACCGACGCAGGACAACCGCCCAACATCAACAGGCGGGCTGTTGACATGGTAAGCAGCCTGATTGCTGCCTGCATCTCTGGGCACTGTAGTCCTTCCCATAAAGAAGCTGGGACTATAAATCACCGTGACGCATGCTAAGGTGACCTACCTACCTATTGCCAATGGCAGGTGATGTTGGGGAGAGGACAAGGGGGGGGGGGGGTATTTCTTGTAAAATTTCTGGCCAGGGATGGGCAGGGACTGTTGCATTTCATTTCAATGCCGTTAATACTCAATATTAAGGAAAGGAACTTCATTTGTACTGCATGGTAACTGTACAACAACCTACATTTTGGTAAGTTATCGGAAAAACCACTACTGTATATGCGGGACAAAGCGTTGCCCCACGTATACAAACGGGATGAGCCATTTTTGCCCGAAATACAAGATGAACTGGTCAGAGAGAGTCTACAAATAGCAATAGCAGCAGCAATAATTCCTCGGGCCCTACCTGTGGATATCAGGTATTAAAAAGAAATAGTAACTCAGAACCAAGCTACCAGAAATTAGCAGTGGACTTAGGCCAGTTCTCAAGTCAAGAAGTTTCACTGGCACAGTGATATAGATGGATAAGTATTCTTCCTCAGCTGCGAATTGTACTGTATGAATTTATGAAACAGCTCCACCTGTGACCAAAAAGATCTATCTTGTGTATGCATTAAATTTTTGGGGGGTTTTTGTCCAGTTGTTTGTTTATATGCACAATTTATGTGGACTATTAGAAAGCCAACCTCACTGATTCTCTTCTGGCTGAATGGAAGCAAATCCCTGCAGCAACACTCCAACGTCTAACATAAAGTCTTCCCAGAAGAGTGGAGATTGTTATAGCAGCAAAGGGTGGACCAACTCCATATTAATGCCCATAATTTTGCATGAATAGTTGGATGTCATGTGTGCACATACCTTTGGCCACGTAGCACATAATTAGTTCCCAGTTAGTTACTCAATCACCACACAAATTTGAATTTGAGAACAGCAAAAGTATTAGTGTGAGTTTATGTAATCTGTTACTGCTATGATGCAATCCCTTCGCCTGTTTGATGTCAGAGATGACGTCCTCTTACAGCGCAGGCGAAGTTCGGTCAAGCGTGAAAAACCGAGAGGCTCAGCACAGCCGAAAATTCACGTGATGAACTAAAGACTGCAGACTGCAGGATCTGAGTCTGAAACACCGGTTTAACAAATAGTCAGAAACTCATATGACAGTCAAAACCCAGGAAACACCAACAGAGCTTGCATCATTTTTGGCTCATTACAAAATTATGGTGCATTTAAAGAGCTAAGAGAGACTGTTGGTTGCTGGTTTTAAACTTATCAAACTATGGTGGGGCTATTGTTGAAAAAAAAAAAAAAAACATGTTAATGATCTACTCTTTAGAGTCCAACGCGCAACGCGACTTGATCATTTACTTTTCCATGCGAAAAGAGACACCGCGTTCAGTATTTTACGACCCGCCCCATAGCTGGTAATGAATGCACCGGTCATTTATAGTCAAGATGTGCTACACTGAAACAAGTATTCATGCTCCTATTCGTAAAACGTCCTCATATTTCTCATTTTATGACAAATGGCATAACCTCACTTTTTTTATTTTGTGGCATCGTTAGTGTCCACAACAATGTGGAAAAAATGTCAGTAGGTAATCAGTCAGCCACAAAATAAACAAATAAGTGAGTGACAAGGCTGTGGCCTGGGGCGCCATGTACGGGGTGGGGTCAAGGCGATTCCATGGGGCGCTGACTGACAGGGGCCATCACAAAACGATGCTTGTGACTGTGCAGAGATGGAGCGGCCCAACTTTTCAGGGGCCCCAAAACTTTTGGGCCGCTCTTCTTCCAGCCTCTCACAGTTACTCTAAAATAACTGTCAATCATCAACACTGCAGGGAGGAGTTCGGTTGGTGTGATGTCAGTGGCTTCTTTCCAGGGTAGAACTCAACTGATATGGATATAAATACCCTGAAATGAAAGCTGACAGTCTGCACTTATATGTTATATTCGTTGTCTTATTTCAAATCTAATATACAGGAGTGCAGTGCCAAAAACAACAAAAAATTGTGTCACTGTCCCAATACTTCTGCATTTAACTATCCCTGCAATGCGTCTGCCACAGTTGGCACTGGCACATATAGGATTCTATCACACGTTTTGTGTGTCGGGTTCTTTAGCAGAACACATTTTCCCATGATGCTCTCTGTTGACCAATTAAACAATTACATTTCCTGAACATATTTGGTTCTGTAGTGATCCTGGTTTGCACAGATACAGTAAGCTAGGGTACTGTAAGTCCGGCTAACAGGATTTAAGATAATGTTTTATGTCTGTTGCAGAGAAATCACGGGCAACCAATGGAGAAGAGTACATTTTGAAAAAAAAGAGAAAAACTGCACTTGGCACAGGGCCATTTTTAAAAGCAAAAACTGTTATGACAGGCTAAGAGAGCATATTGGCTCCTTTATCAAATATTTTTTGATAATTGTATATAATATTATTTAAAATATTTTTTTCTGTCCTTAATTTATAATATATATAGTCATTTTGTATTATAATCGCATCTCACAATCATACGGACACCTGTTGATAACACCTGACTGTGGCATCCCCAAAGAACTGTTCCACCTCGTGTGGACTTGTGGCATCTGACTGCTCAACTCAACCAGCAGCTGCCTGCATTCCCCCGCATTTCGTCTGAATTTCATTTGTATTTCATCTGCATTTTTGCCCGCATTTCGCCTGCATTTTGACCTGCATTTCGCTTGCATTTCATCTGCATTTCATCTGCATTTTTGCCCGCATTTCGCCTGCATTTCGTCTGCCGCGTTACATACCCATTTTGCAAATCCAAGACACAAATATCCACAAGGCGACGATGTAGGGAGCTGTCACATGGTGCCACTTGAAGGTCACGATCTGGATCCCCGACTGACCGGACCCGTTTCCCCCCTCCGGTCCGCTGTGCACGGACGGTAGTTCCCCGTCTGGGGCAGACTGCCCCGCGGCCGCGCCCTCTGCCGCCGACGCAGACGCGCAGCAGAGCAGCGCCGCGGAGACGAGCCAGAGCCCGCCGTCGACCCCGCGGCCGGGCGCAGCCGCTAACGGCGAGAGCCGCCGCGAAAACGGGCCGCGCATCGCTCCTCTGCGTCGCTCGAACCCTCGACGTCGCCTCGCCGCAGTCGCGCCGCTCTCTTGTGTCAGAGGAGGGGGGGGAGGGGGAGGCGTGGGGGGGGGAGGCACGCTCGAAACGACGCAGTTCTCGGTCGTTCGAATGAAAAGCGCGGAGGCGATCGGCGGACAAGCGCGGGTAGCGGGGGCGCCGGTGACAGCCGTGGGCGTCTCTGCGCTCGAATGCGCTAGCAGGTCCTCTCCGGCGTACGGCGCAGCTGGAGCGTTTGCGATCAGTCGTGCAGAGAGACCAGAAGGACACAGGAACCAGCTTAACCTCCCCCTCCATCTCCCCCTTAACCTCCCTCCCTCCCCCCCCTCCCCCCCAGTAACTTGTGGGAGGGCCCAACTCCTGACAGAAAAGTTAGGATTTTACTCAAAGGTGACTTTTTTCCCATTATTTTCCTACGCGCAAAAAGAGCAATGTTCTGTAGCCACCGATGAGACAGTTCAGGAGTTCCCAAGAATTGCGACATTGTGGCCAGTATTACTGATGGCACACTACCTGAGAAATTACACTGACTTCCGTCTTGTAACAGGACAAGCCGATCCGTTTTATTATTCAGAAAAATAAATTATGGATTACAAATGTGTTGTATCTTGGTAGCTTATACTGCGAGGAAAGCACTACATGAAATTTGTTGTTGTCAGTAGTACCTGCTACCTCTCACCTGGTGTTCTCAGAAATAAGGGTACAGTGGAGAGACATCCTTGTTCTTTAAGGAACAAATTTCCCACATGAACCCTGCAAGCACTATAATATTCCATTTGGGCACTAACAAGCACCTTTTTACAAGCAAAAAGGGTACAAATGAATTGCGTATTGCTGGCCAGGGGTACAATTTTATGTACTGTATCTATAAGGTACCACCCCAGTGACAATCATTTGAACTTTTATAGGCACTTTATCATACCTTTCACTGTGAGAGTGTAAGTGGTTTAATTATTCTGCCTTGTTCAAATCAAATCAAAAACCCTCGTTTATTCAGGTGAAGACCTGGCATCATTAGGATGAAAATTGAAATGGCTAGGCTAGGCTACATCTGTATAAAACCTGAACTGTGTTGGGGTTAACCCAGTCTGGCTAACCCGGACTCCGCCCCTCTAAGCGCCTAGATTCTGGCTTTAGCTCACGAACGCCCTGGCACACCCGTCTGCCAGCGTCGGAGGAGTCGGCAGGCTGCCCCTTCCAGCTCGACCACTGCAGTAAGGGCACCGGAGGGTTAGACGGGCTCGTGGTGTCCTGCCGACAGTTGGCATCACCTCCCGGGATTGCCAGTTACAGGACTGGCACTGGAAATCTAGAAGTTGTCTGCATGTTAAATTGTCTTTGTGTTACCATACTCTATTATTAGTTAATGCAGTATGCCATAGTGTAGTAAAGTCCTTCACTAAAATGTCATTATCAAACAGCAGGTAAGTATTGAAAACCCGTGCTCCCTACAATTCAAAACAGTCCCCGCTCTACTCCTTTCTGTTGTACTTAATAGTGAAAGTATAATTAACTTCGAATGTAGCGCAGAAGTCAAGCGAGATTAATATTATTTGACTTAATTAACAGGGCTGTGCTTTTGCGCACGTTCCCTTGTAGTTTCGACTGAATGTCCAGCGAGCGTACTTAATCATTGACACGTTTCTTTCACAAGCTCGGTTAAATCTTTCTTGTGCAGAGGTCAAAGCTCATCTCCTGTCATCGGAAGTGTTTTGTTTATTTTGGGACGTATGTGTCCTCCTCCCGCTGTTAAAATTGCACCCGTGGTCAGAATCCCATGTTTAATTTAGTTAGCGTGTAGACAATAGGAGACTTTAAGTATTTAAGCATTAAGGAGTATGTTGCAAAAGGTTTTAACACAGTTGTCTTCTCTTCTGCATTATTCTCACAGATCGATGGATTCGGGCTGCCGCTGCCAGACGGAGAAAATGCGCCCTGTCGCCCTTTGTCTTTCTCGTTGCCTTTCTAATTCTTGTCGCCGCATTAAAAAATCAATTAAATAAACTCCGCCGGTTCCTTCAGGTAGCGCAGCCGCCTGAAGGACGCCACGTTGAGTAAATATTCGTCCGAGACAATCGCGCGGCGCGAGGCTCTCGCTCTGCCCGAGGCTCTCGCTCTGCCCGTTGGAGTGCCGGCGGTTTTAAGTGGCACAGTTCCAGACCGCGTTAGAAATCGCACAATGGCCCGAGTGATCCGGAACCGCGCGGAAAACAGAGAGTCTTCTCTTCGTTAGCGTCGTTCCTGAAACGTCTGTACACCTTTATGAGACACAGGTGTTTGACAAGGCACTGTGACTGACAAGAAAAACCAAATGCAGTCGGGTTTTCACCTGAATGCCGAGATGGCCTTTCACCAACTTTTCACCACAAAAATGTTCACTTGGAGGTCTTTCCGAAATCTGACACTAGTATATAGCATTGATGCAATAGCAAAACAGCCTGCCAGTTTTGTATGCTAATCTAGTTTTGATTACTGAAGTCATTGCATCTGCTAAATTGAATTGTGCTTAAACGGTTGAACATAAGTGATGTTAAGACTTGTGTTAAAGCCAAATATTTGTGCTGCATTTCATGACAGTGCATTACATTACATTTATTTGGCAGACGCTTTTATCCAAAGCGACGTACAATAAATGCATGTCGAAGGTCACTGGAACAACTACAGAACACAGGTCTGATAATGTACAATACTCATTATGTAACAGTTATACATAGCCATGAACATCATGTCCAGTCCACACAGTAAGCATATGGCTAGGTAAGAGAGTTACGCTAAGTGAAAACCCAGAATGAGGCATGGTGAGGTGCTATATCAAAATAATGATGCAAGTGCAATATAAGTGCTGACCAAAGTTTAACATAAAGGTCCTAGAGGATCAAGATAGAAGGATATTCTAGTGAAATCCCATTATTAATATTTTTTTTAAATTTAATTTCCCAAAAAAAGTTTTTCCAAGTTAGAATGAAGATAAAAAAGATGTTTTAAAAAGCACATAATGCAACACTGAAACAGGTGAATTTGGAGTGTTATTCGGGAAATTAAATCTGGTGAAAGTGAAAGTTGGCAGCTACAGTTTAAAAACATTTAACAGTCACACAATACACACATATTTTAATTTGCTCACGTCAGTCGTAATTTCAAGGACACCTTTGGGTTTTAAACGAACATTTTCTGTCGTCTGGGACTTCGTGTGAAGGAAGCATGGTGCGTCAGTACAAAGTGTCTGCAGTCTTACAAACGGCCCGAATTTAAATTCCGGGCATTTTAAGGCGGATGCGGAGCAGCAGCCCGTGCTGGAGCGTTAAACATTACTGCTGCCTCCAGCTTGAGCGCGTGAACCATTTGCGCTTTTATCGTTCCGTTATGGAGTCACTGACACCTCAGGAGTGAAAAGGGCTGAAGGTGACCCAGAGGGGCCCCGCGTTAACGGACCCGACTGCCACTTCTGAGGTTTAACGGTTTGATGGGCAAACGACAGCCGCCGACACTCGGTGTCAAATAAGTGAGGTATTTGGCGAAGTGTGCGACAGGGCCAGGTTTAGAGAATGATTGAGTGCGTGTTTGTTTACATTTTCAATAAAATTTAGAAGACCTACTCCGTTTATTGTTACATAATATCGATTTTCCACCCATTCAGTCATAACGGTAGACAAGTAGCAGATCCTACATTAACATTTTCTTTCCAAATAATTCACTCCCCCCTCCAGTAGTTTCATCACATCAAAGTGGTGAAGAACGTGTTTTGCGTTTTCCTCAAATGAACTCACTTAGCCTACCTTATTTAACATTTTGCCACTATATTTTTTCCTCACTTGACAGCACGTGGGACACAGTGAAAGCCAGAAAAGAAAGAAACATTGCCCCTGGCATCCGATTCAGCTCCCATCTTAAAAAGCCTGCAGCCATTTTTAATTTACAATAGAGCTGGATCATGAAACCCATGTTAAGTTCTGTTGGAAAATTAATGTGGCACATGTGTAAATTTGTTCAAGGTAAAGTCCACTCATTCTGTCACTATAATTTATTTTCCCACCGATAAAGTTAATTTATGAAATAGTCTGCCATTAATTTGGGTGGAGTCCGTGGCCCTGGGACCTTTCAAGAACAAACTAAACACAGTGTCAACGTCAGCGAAAGTGTGACGTCGTCGCAACCTGCTACAGGCAAAGTTTTATCGAATACAAACCTTAATGTCTGGTTACGTACCACTTATATGTTGATTTTTATCTTTTTATCGTGTCTCTTCGGATCATGCCTCGCCTCCATCTTAAGACTTAGCCGTAGCTTAAGTGATTTAGCCTTAGAACTTTGGCATGCACTTATTATACGTCGCTTTGGATAAACGCATCTGCTAAATGAACGAAATGTCACATTATGGCCAATTAAGGTTTATATGAAATGGACTGGACACCTTAAATTATTGAAACCTTGCCTCGTCAGTTACAGTAAACCCATCAGCCCAGTTTTCTCCCCATTGTCCTCTATATAAGGTTCAACCAATTAAATTAATGGGAAAGCAAAGAGAGAGGGTGGGTTGATGAAAGAGCACATTGTATGCTTTAAAAAAAAAACCCTTTTATTTTTTTTTTTGGGCCGAGTCACTTTTGTTTGTGACGTCACGACTGCGGTGATCAGCCAAAGGCTAATCCGTGCTTACACTGCATGCATGCAAATGCTGGCGCAGTGTACACAAGGATTTATGATCGCAGGCAATTTAATAATTAATCAAGTGCGTCTTAATGCCATTGATCATCATTGGGTTGTGTGTACAACATGCTTTCATTGCTCCCTTAAACCTTTAAGCTGTATGATCAGGAACATGCGACTGGAATGTTCTTAACTGAACATTCTAATGCTGATGTAAGGATCACAACTGGTCATTGAAAGCAATGGAGTTCTAGAATAGCGACTCGGAATTTTGAACAAAAACATTCCAAAAGCCTATTCTTCAAAGGGTTTAAGTAGTGAAAAGAAAATGAACACCTGTGGAAGTGACTGTCCTGTCTAAGAGGAGATGTGGCTCACCACCTCCATTTGTAGCTCTTTTCTAAATGCAAAAAATATGTACATATTTTGTCATGCAATCACTTTCTCCAGTTTTGGTCCAAGGTTCATTCTGGTCTGTTTGGGAAGTCACCTGTCACAGACTGGCCCTTGATCCAGCACTGGCCAGTCTCAATGAGATTTTATGTACATCAGTATATCCAGCAGGATACTATACTAGTTTGAAAATGGTTTCTTGTGTAGTTTGTAGTGTACACAACAACAGGGCACAGTTGCACCCTCTCTGAATGAAAGGTCAAGTCTCAGTTAAAGATGTGTGAGACACTTCACCAAAAACTATTTCTCTATGAAAAAAGAATTGCATTTGTTCAAACTGTGCAATGTCTTTCTCGAGATACATTCCAAAGTTTTTAGGACTGTTGTTTGAGCTTATTGCAGTTCTGAAATGCGTCATTAAACCTGAGCAATATCCTGACACAAGCTCCTTTCAAACGATAAAAGTAATCAACATTAGTACTATGTGTCCTGCTTTTATCAGCATTCTGTTCACTGGTATGCGCAAAATGGAACTTAAAATGGACACAAAAAAATGGGAAAATACAGCGGTGAAAATTGCTTTAGTCAAAATAGCAATCTGAGAGTGAGCTGGACTGCTGACTGAAAAAGCCATTGTGGTGTTCATCACCATAATGCCTCAAATTTTATGATTATATTTGAATGATACAAATAATGACATAAAAAACCTAAATGATAAAAATGTCCATGTGAGCTCTCATCTACCTCAAATTGCTTTAAAACATAAACACACATTCTCCAGAAAATAATTACGGATGAATTCCTCAAATGCAAACGCAAGCCCCTGAACAAACAGGGCCCAGCGATACGATCACTATTTTCAGTGGAGCAGAGACGGTCGCTCACCCAGTTTGCAGAGCCAACAGACGAAGACCCAGAGGGCCACGATGTAGGGCACCTCGACGTGGTGCCACTTCCAGATGACGATGGGCAGGGTGGTGATGACGGCTCCGTGCGCGCCGCCGGCAGTGGCGTTCGCGTGGGGGTCGACGGCGCCGTGCGCGCCGGCCTCCCCGGGCGCGTCGGTCGCGTTCTCCTGCGCGGTCGCGTCGACCGCCGGTCCCGCGCCCCAAGCTCGGCCCGCCAGCAGCACGACCAGCAGGGCGAGCGCGGCGCTCCGCGGAAGCCTCATCGCCGGACCCGGAGCTGCTCGCTTCCTCGCGGAATGAAAACGCAGAGCGACAACAATGATAGCGGCGCTAGCCGCTTTGCTTTCTTTGCCTTTTGTCAGGCGCAATAATGCTCTGGCCCTGCACCCTCGCTGCTCCTGCCTCTCTGTAGCTGGCTTTGTTGACACCTGTGGGGTAGACACCTGTGGGTCAGAATGCCTGCTGTGCTCTGCCAGTCCTCGTTCCCATGAAGACCTTTTCAGGAAGAGGGAGGCTCAGCCCAGCTCATTCCAGGAGGTAAAGGGATGCACCGGCTTGCCACTCCCACCCCAATAGAAACCGGCCAGTCCCTCGCAGTGGCTGTGTAAACACAAGGCCCCCTAGGAACCTGTGGGCCCGTCTTCACAAGAAGGCCAATGTCCTCTCACAGCTACATTTGCGCTGGCTTCCTGGATGCCAGGAGAAGTTAGTTTGTGTCATACTGAGCCAGCAGGGACAAAGGGGGCAAAACCAGATTACAACCCAGTGTCTCTGCTCTGAAGGAAACCGTAGGACTTGGCTTGTAATAATAATAATAATATTATTATTATTATTATTAGTAGTAGTAGTAGTATTACATTTTAAGATTTAGATTTATTTTATTTATTTACAAAATTTTGTATAGATTGAATGAACCCACTGTGGTGGAAATTTAAGGCTTGAGTGTTGAGTGCATGAGAGAATTTCATTTAAGAAAACTGTTGAGATCCCCCCCCCCCCCACACACACACACACACACACATACAGACACAAACAGAACATTACAGCCTAAGAATAGGACGTACAGTATCATGAACTTCATTTTTCCCCATAAGTATCTTTTTGGTGACATAGTGGACAGCATGCATAAGCTTCAATCTACAGTAAAAAAAATGTGTTTAAAAGTTACAAGTTCAGATTTTGTGATTAAATTTCTCAGCTGATAATCTATGATGAATACCAAGAACCGAACTCCGAAGTAGGAAAGAAAACCGATCTTTATCCTTTTTGACAGTATGCTGCAACCAGACTGCAAAAAATGTTTAAAAAATAATAATAAATCAGAAAAGGTAAAAAAAAAAAAAAAAAACATTGCTCAACAAGGAAGAACATATTTTACCAAATTTCCTCTGTCAGATTCATGTCCGGGTGTGGTGGCTTCTTTTGTTTTTGGGCGGGGGCGGGTTGACAGTGTCAATGGCATTACTGAGAAAACAGGAAATTTTCTTGAAGATTGTGGACAGTACCGTGGAAGAGGTGAGGCGTGTGACTGTGGCTCCAGAACAAACAAAAACAGTCGCTGTTGATGGTTCGGGGAAACAAATCTCAGGAAGTCTCTGTGTTTTGGGGTCAGTGATGAAACGTCTACCAGGCGATTCAAAAGCATCGAGCAGGTCTTTAAGGGAGTGACCCGTGGACTTGACCTGTGAACCGAAACTGCGGTGCAGACCCGTGGCTGGAACCAACCTTAACCTACGAAAATTGGCCTCAGCTGCAGCATATTATTCCACGGAGAGTCAAGGACCACTTTAGGACAGTTAAAGTTTAAGGGACTTTAATTGTTTTAATAAAGAACACCTTCTTCTTTGTCTTTATTTTATGGCTTCTTTGATGTCTTTATTGTTGACTAAATGACCCTATAGGTTGTGTTTGGGCTCAAGCCAAAGCTATGTCAGGCTCAAGCCAAAGCTGATACTAACGCTATGGCATTCACTCCACTCCAGCAGGGCATGGCAGGGGTCAACCCGCCAGGGGAGGGCGGATGGAAGTTCGTCAGGGTCAGTCAAGGTGCCATCTCATTAGAATCTTCCGCTGATGGACCCAAACAGTGCCAGTAGTCCACAGTACCGGAAGATGCAGTACACCTCTTCTTAGAATGGACTGAGAAGGGCATGAAGTGCAGACAGCACCTAAGAAATGTATACACCTACATTAAATTTCTTAAGGATTGGGCAAATGGTTTCTGAACACCGTTCAAATTATGAATGCAATATTAATACAGAAAATAGTCTTGCAAAGACGTATGAATAGAGTCCGAAGAAAAAGTCGTACAAAGTGAACGCTGACGTGACAAAGGATCTTGGCACAGATCTTAAGAGTTTTAACATCCATCCATCATCTCACCCGCTTATTCCTGGTCAGGGCCCCAGGAAGCGTTTGAACAAAAAGAAAAACGAAAAATCGTTAAACCCAATATTACAGAACAAAGTCAGCATGACACCTTTACACATCTTCCTCATTCCTCTCCACATGATCAATAACAAGTGCTTTGAGGGATGTTGCACTTAAACTCTCTTTACCTTGAGAATGACATGACATTTCTGCAGGTGCTGAATCACCCATGCATACATAACTTTTTTTGCTGCAAATATTTAACATTTGTGTGCTTGTACTGAAATTAGAAACTGAAGACAGTTATTATTGGTTATCGCCTTTATTAATGTGATCTGTTTATTTAGTATACTTAGTGGCAGTGTAGTGTAAAAGGTAAGGAGCTTAGCTTGTAACCTAAAGCTTGCAGGTTCGATACCCTTGAGCAAGGTACTTAACCTGCATTGCTTCAGTATATATCCAGCTGTATAAATGGATGCAATGTAAAAGTTATGTAAGTCGCTCTGGATAAGTGCGTCTGCTAAATGGCAGTAATGTAATATATTTAACTATTCTTCAGACACTGCTCCGTATTAATCATGAATCAGTCTACATGATAGTATCTATATTTGTATGTCTTTTTCTATTTAAACAACCATTAACCACAAATAATCACAGATAGTAGGTTTAAACTTTCATGTTTGTTTATTTATTTTTGGTTTGTGATTCATCGGCATATCGTGTTCCTTTCCACGGGGCCACAAAGTGCCAATGTTTTGACCACAGAAATGCATCTGACCTGTTTGTGTCACCCTTGTTTATGAAATGCCGTTTCAAATGGATGAAAAAAAAAGAGGTGCTGCTGGTTTGCGCTGGGGACAGTCAACACAAACGCCAGCAGCGGCAACGGCGATTCACCGTGAAGGGTCAGACAGAGTGCAAGTCAAAGCACTGAGCCTCAAACACTTACTCTACCTGTACTCTACCTGTAAAGGAAGTGCACCCTAAAAGGCAGGAACACAAGCTGGAGATGGCCTAACTGCACATAGAGATTAAATATATATATTTTAATATCCTCCTGCTCTGCCAGGTGGAATAGACCTACTCTCAGTATTGGTAGATGATAACAGCACATAGACAAACAACCTTCCTTTCCAGATTCATAAATATACAGAATTACACGGACCCCGACACACACAGTGACTGTAATTAAGTCCACTGGTCACTGCCCTGCACTCAAATCAATCGAACCCTCAACCCTCGCCTTTGTTAAGAGCATTTTTAAGAAAATGACCCTGTGCCCTCAGCGAAAGCACCGAGATAACTTTTCTGGGGAGTAGCTTGAAAACGCAAAACCACCAAGAGAAAAGAAAAAAAAACAGGAAAATTATCAGCTGGAAACGGAAGTAAATGACACATGCAGAGTAGAACGTTAGCTTTAAAATCGAATATTAGCATTAGAATAATCACACCGTATCAGTTCAGAGATCGGAAACAAGGCTAAAACAAAAGCTAGTCGGGAATAAAACGACCCAGTCACGTCCGATTGATGATTTTATTTTTCCATTGCATTTGCATTGTCCGAATTCGAAAGCCAGATAATGATTATCATTACGAGCTGGCCAGAAAGTCTCTCGCCATGCGCTAGTTAGTTTCTGCGGTCCAGTCTCTGTCCTGTTGTGTCCACAGAGCCTCTGCATTTACGGTAAACACAGCCAGCATCCTCCACCTGACCTGAGCAGTCAAACAGAAACCACCAGACGCGTTCCCTCCAAAAGCAACCGAATCGTAAATGTGAAAAAAAAAAAAAAAAATGCCGATTCATTCTCACTGAGACACTGTTTTTGCTCACTGAAGGAAGTTTTCATAATCTGTAGAGCTAATGGTTATGTATATTCAGACAGAGGTGTAAACACTTAGGCCCGATATATCATAATCATTGGAATAATACAACCAATGATTGGTGCAAAACAAACACCGTGACCAATCAATGCAAATGTCATTGGTTCTGTGTGCACTAAACGATTTTGCATATGCTGGAGGTCTTAGTGAATCAGGTCCTTAGTGTATATGCAACACTGGTATACCAGACAGTACTCAAAGCATTAGATACTCCTCAATGCTCTGATGACTTTTTCTAAATGAAAAGTTTTTTTTTGTTTATTTGTCACTGAACAGTTCAAACTGAAATATTTTTCTTTATTTTCCAGGCCTATATATATATGTCTCCCAGGCACAACTTCCACAATACATTTACAAAATACAACTCCTACAAGGCACCCTCTAAATGTGCAAAATTCCACTATCAGTAAGGAAAGTTGAGACAGCGTTTGTGCAAAAGCCACACAAACATTTACTCTCACGGACGTTTAGTCAAAAAGGTAGAGGCCCTTTAGTGAGTCCACAAAGACTTGTTTGTCCTCATCAATCTTTAGTAAATAACCCGACTCTTGTGATGACACTAAACCTGTGCACACACTGATTTGAGTGACAGCTAGGCGCAAGTGACCCAAAGTCAACCCAAAACATTTCTACTCCATGCAAGATGCACCTCTGTAAAAGAAAAAAAAAAGCACTTTGATCAAAGGCCTAAGTCCTGCAACAAGCAGGACTGCCGGAAGACTGAAGAGGACATCTCCAGTGGTGTGAGAGAGGAGGCACCAACAGGCAGCGATGGGCGGGTCGCCGTGCCGACGGACACCCGCGCCATCCTTCGGTGACCCTGACCGCTAATTACGCGTCGCCGCGGCGACGTTTCCGCCGCCGGCACCAGCATGTTCAGTCACTGTGTGTGTGTGTGTGTGTGTGTAGACAAGCGTGCTGGCTGCACGCACGCCAGCCGGCTACGAAAACCGACTCCTCGACAGTCCGCCTGCAACACACCGTTCAGTTTAACAATGAGTTCAAAATGGAGCGGCAGGAGAATGAATCTTAAATGTACAAGCAAAGCAGGCTCAATATCAGCAAAAGCGGAGATTCACGCGCAAGATCACAAAATAACCGAAAGCATTCCAATGTCACGTGACCCATAGTCGGCCCATCCAGAGGTTCCAGCTGATGCAGGTCATGGCCAGTAAGTATTGCAGTTGGTAAACCTGTATTTTTGTTTCCTCCCGCTAATGGCACAAGCTCACCAGAGAAAAACATTGTAATTCGCTTTATTGTTACTCGGTGGAAAACTGGTGACTTACAATATTTACGTTTTTACCCTCGGCAATCAAAATTCCTCAACATCCGGTGCATTTTACGATTCTGGAGAACTTCGTGAGTCACAGTCGCCTCCCCACTATGAGTCATACACCACAGGAGCCCTGCTCTGCCCGTCATCACCGTGGCCTTGGAGCCACCGTCACTGCGCCACTACAAGTAGTCAATCTCGGCCGTCTCAAGGTGCCTTGTGACAATGTCCAGGATGACCTTCTCGTTAGATGGGTCCTTCAAGTAGAAGTGAGGACCTGGAAGCATTTTCACCGTGAATTCTCCTCTTGTCACGTGTCTCCACGCTGGAGGAAAAAAAAAAAGAAGAGAGATCAGTGAGACACGCGAAGCCAGGCTCCTGCTTCACAATCTTCAGTGATCCCCACAGCAGGGAAAACAGGGAAACGAAAGAGAATTTTAAACACGTGCGCAAAGACTCATCAAGGTTGAGTAGATTATTGATTTATGGCTTTTTACCAGTGAAGAGTGAAGTTCATTAACAGGCTTTCTGAGCTTCCTCACATTATAATGCACAAACAAATGATAAGAAGCACTGTAAAATCCCTATAAATTTACAACAGAATGCACTGTGAAGTCATGAGGAAGTGACCTTATTTTTTTTTTTTGTTTGTACCTTGCAAATCGTGGGGAATGTCTTCCTTTCCATCAAAACAGGTAACGTGACAGGACAAGAACGGGCTGTCAGGCTTGGAGCACCTTGGTACCAAACAGATCGATTACTTACACTTTGGTGTAATTTTAGATGCTGACCTAAATTTTAAAAAGCACACACTGACAAGGTAACCAAGACTGCATTTTTCACCTGAGAAACACAGCCAAAGTAAGTAACTTAAAAAAAAAAAGATACATCCTTTTATTGCAAGCTAGTTGGATTACTGTCATGTGCTTTTTAACCGGCTGGCCCAAGAAGTCAATGGCCAAACTCCAATATATTCTGAATGCTGCTGCTAGAATTTTATTGCAAAGCAAGAAAATGGAACATATTACACCTGTTCTTGCTGTTCTGCACTGGCTCCCTGTCTCTTTTAAAATTCTATTTTCACCACATGCAAAACTAATAACACAACCAATGATTGGAGCAAAACAAAAGCCATGACCAATCATTGATCGCGTTACTGGATTTGCGCGAGCTAAAAGAATTTGCGCACACTAAAGGTCGTAGCAGTATCACAAACAGGTCAATATTATCGCCGTGGCGATAAGACAGTCTCTACACTCACTGGTAGTTCTCCACCACGTGGAGGTCGGCCTTCAGGACGGGCAAGAAGAGCTTCAAGATTTCGGGGTTGGCGAGTATTTCGGGGGGAGTTCCCCCCATGGTGGTGATCCAGTGGAGGAAATCCTCATCCGACAGCCCGCTTCTGTTCGGGGCGTTCTTCCGAGTCTCGGACTGAGGGGAGAGAGGGGGAGAGAATCAAAAAAAAAAATGGATTTAAAATGCCAGCAACATCTTTCATCATAATCTGCACCAAGTCAACAGTCTATCTGTGTACTTGCATTTATATTAATGAAACATATCCATTAGCTTCCATCCATCCATCCACCCATTCTCTAACCGCTTAGTCCAGGTCAGGCTCGCGGTGGCTTACTATTAGCTAACCACTCTGAATTAATGAATTAATAACATTTGGAACAGTCTTTCGTTTTTATTTTTACAAACTACTAAACTTGACCTACGGGCCAAAATCACCTAGATTCTGCAGAGTAGGCAGCAGACAGCTGTTGCGAAAGCAAATAGCCTGGGCTGCAGTGTTGGGCCTGGTCATGTTGCCTCATCTCCGGAAACCACACTCTAACCTCACAGTAGGTTCCATTTCAAAAGATGAACCAAGACTTTCTTCTCAACCAGAAACTTCCCCCTTCTGCACGACATGTTTCATTCTCCTAGGTGAGGCAAGAAAATGTCGCTCTACCACGTTTTTTTCAGAGGTTTAACAATGGCAAATATTTTTCTTACACACCAAACACCATTACACAAGGTAAAAAAAAAAAAGAAAATTTCCACATTGGTATGAATTTGCATGGAGCCCCCTCACTCAAAGAAGTCTCAAAATCATAATGATTTAATGTCATGAGATTTTTCATCAAAGATGATAGTCTTAGGTTAGGTCAGAGTAATGTTCACTGCGTGAACTGGACTTTGTGTTCATGGCTATGAATAACTGTACAAAATGAGTAGTGTACCATATCGGACCTGTGTTTTGTAGTTGATCCAATGACCTTTGCTATGCACTTTTGTACGTCGCTTTGGATGAAAGCGTCTGCCAAATAAATGTAACGTAATGCACCGTAACATCTGTGGGTCTCAGATAAGCGGAAGTAAGGAGTAAGGAGCTGGTCTACCTAAAGGTAACCGGTTTGAATCCCAGGTAGGACACTGCTGTTGTATTGCTTCAGTACATATCCAGCTGTATGAATAGATGCAATGCAAATGGCAATGGATAAGAGCGTCTGCTAAACGCCCATATAAGGAATATCCGGTTATGGCAGCGGAACCGCGCAAATTCGCAGTCTTCCATAGAGGAGTTCAGAGACGTCAGTGAACGCACGAACATCCAGTACGAAACGGGATGCCATTCCCCCGGAGTCTGAGCGAGGGTGTGGTCAGCGGCCTCAGCTGGAGGCCTTTCTCCTTCCCCTGTGACGGGCTAGTCGTTCGTCCCGCATGGCGGCGGCGCCCTCTCACTCACGTAAGGGGCCGAGGCGCCGGAGAGGAAGAGGTGCGCCGGCTCCAGGTTGTGCACCCTTTTCAGGCGCTCGGCCGTGGCGTAACAGGCCAAGGATCCAAAGCTGCAGGGAGAGACCAATCAACGGCCGGCAGTCAGGATGAGCGGTGGCAGAGTGAAGCTTCACAGACCGCCTCATAGGTGGAACGAGCTGTCAATCATTCGCCTCATCCAATCAAATTTTGGTCTATAGAGCAGGGCTCTCTGGCTGCATCCTGAGTGCATCTAAAACCAGCAGACACAGCGGCCCTCCAGCAGTTCAGTTTGAGATCCCTGCTCTAGATCAAAATGCAATGACTGGCTCAAATCATACAAGCGACCGATTGCTCTGCCCGTTGTCAAGTTTCGTGATGGCACCTCACGATTCTTTCATTTGCAGTCAGGAGTGAGAACACGCAAAACGAGGACCCGGGCCGGATTTACAAAACACAGCCGTTAATGATCAAGATACAAATTACTGCAGGAACATTCCGTATAAACCCCGCCTCCTCCGCAGCCGTCGCCCCTCCCGTACCTGTGACCGAACAGGGCGAAGGGCTTCTCCCGAAGCTCGGGCAGCAGCGCGCCGATGACCTCATCCACGATCTGCTCCATGCTCTTGCAGAAAGGCTCCTTCGCCCTGCTCTCTCTCCCAGCCAGCTTGACCGCATAAACTGGGAACAGCAGAGGGGCGGTACACATGAAAGCTACAAATGTCCATTTGAACAACGACAACCTTCTGGCCCAAAACTCTTCAAAATAGCTGCTTCAAAATATTTTGTGATTGAGGGCTTAAACTCTGCGCAGGCACAGCGTACCTGATGCATCTAAGCACCAGCCGAACCAGGAAGCGTGAAACTCTCCAAGCAAAGAAAGCTAGGGATGGTCTCAACGTCACAGCTAACACAGAATACACTTTTAAAAAGGCCATGCAGCGTTTCTCTCCTTGAGAACGTTGTACGGTTTTGCTCTGAGGAGGGACATTTTAGAGCTGGTATACAAAAGCCTCATCGAAAGTGTTCTGACCTTTGACCTATCACCTTGGGACGGTAACCACGAGGCCAAGAACAGAAGAAGACCGGCGAGGATTGTAAGCACGGGCAGCAAAATGATAGGGAAGCCACGGAGACAAGATCCATGTCCGAGATCTATATGCTCCAGAACAGGGGCAGGGCTGAAAACATTATAAACAGCCGCCGTACATCTCATCTCTTTCAATCCAGAATGCTAACAGTCACGGTATGCGTTTCCAAAATAAGCTTGCCCAACATGCACCACCAGTGGGAATCAACCCTGGAAAAATTGTCAGTTGTTATTCCTGTTACTCTTACATTTGGAATAAAATACAGAGAACTTTAAATCTAAAATTGCTTCTGTCATTTCATCAGGTCAGACTCTAATATCTGAGTTTTTTAAATCTGAGTGTAACTGTTTTTCTTTTTTAATTCAATTTTTTTATTTTAAAGGTTTATTATTTCCTATTTTTAATTTTGAATTAGTTACTAATTCAGTTACTTTTCAATTTTTTTATAGACAATATTTTACGTTTTTAAAGTCTAATTTATCACACTGTTTTAATATTTGTTTTACTGATTGTCTGTAATACAACGGCATTGTAAATGAGGATTCTTCCTCAATGGTTTCTTCAGAAATAATAGGTTTGGCATGTTCTCCTCTGGGAGGCGCTGTAGAGCCGCAAAAAAACATATTTTCGAAGTATTTAATTCCGCATGCCATCGCTTTGATGAATCCTTAATGTTTTGAAATATTATTCTCTCTGTTGAGGCTCTGTTGTGTCATGTTATCGGTGTGGGTTGTTTGTGGCCAGTGTTTTCTGAACATAGGCCGATATTGTCTCCAGTGTTATTGTGTGAGATGGCCTGTATTGTGTGACAGCTTGTTTTTACTGCAACTATGGCGAAGCCAAAGGCAAATTTCCACAAAAGTGGACAATACAATATTTATATATCTACCTATCAGGTACATAAATACTACTTCACCCTCTGTTGCCTCTGTCTCAGTCCCTGGCTGGTCTAGGCTACTTTTTACTAGGCACAGATAATTGGGCCTCGGGACTTATCTCTGGCCCCAAAGACGTAACAATTAGGTAACGGGACACACAACACCAGTGGTTTCCGATATGAAATGCGTCAAACCTTCGATGGAGCTGGGGACGAGCTTTCCCCAGCGCGCGTAATGAATAGAACCTCCGCCGGCCCACGGGAAGCACAACAGCCTCACGCTCGCGTCGGGGTTCCGCTGGAAACAATTTATCACTTTTTCCATTCTAGAAAAGAAAGTCATCCATTAAAAAATGTATCTGAAACTCACAAGGGCTACTCGGTACACTAGGAAGTTGCTTGACTATTTTGATAAATGCCAGATAATACAAAGAACTGTATTCTTTGGACTATATTTCTGTTATGCATTTTCAAAGCGGCACAATGCATAGTTTCTGTATATTCTATATATGGAATTCACCACCACGAGTTTGCAGCTGAAAATGACCCTAGTCATAAATATACATTTCTTTTTTGATTTCATGTGAATAGACAGGGGTATTACAGAGCTTCTGGATAATGGTACACGAAACTCGCACAGCTTCAAAATATACAGCACTTGCATGGCAACTAGCTGTGTTCAAGGGAGAGCTTGCAACAAGTTATTTGTTTTGAAACGGCAAAGCTAATTATAATCCCTTCAGAAAGACAAAACTATAAACAATTTATCCTTCAAGGGGCAACACAGCTAACTGCAATCTGTTTACTTATTGGACTTTGGGCTGAACATATAAAAATGTGTATTTCTGCAAAAGCCTTCCTACACATAGCCTACCTCTCAACTCAACAGGAATGTATTTTCTAGCATTACGCAGGGCAGCCTCAGTGCAATAAACCGTCTCTGTCATGTCCAGATTTCAAAAGGCGCATAAAGAGCATGAAAACCACGCTAAGCTGTTCAGTGCAGTTCTCTGCGCAGGTTAACATTCATTACAAAATGAACACCCTCATTGTTCTTCAGTTCTTGTTCACCTGGAAATTTTGATCACGTTCGGTTTCCCTGCAGCTTCCTCGTTGCCATTCTTTGCCCGCTCTCTTCCGGTTGTGGGCGTATACTGAACACAAGCAGTGTGCTACGTAACCACACGCACATGTCCTACGCCTTCTCGCGGTGAGTTACTTCAAATAATTTCAGAAACATTGGGCAACATTGCTTTATAATACGTATTATTTAAGTTGTGTGAACTAAGACGGCCAATATTGTTTATTGTAAATTGGCCTGATTTTGATGTCAATACTTTTAATGGCAGGCCTAGATTTTGCGAGTTAAAATAAATTACTTACAGGCAGTGCGTGTGAGTAACTTGACAGTTTTGCTCATTGAAAACGTGTTTTTCTTCTGATATCATTCAGAACACAAGATTCCCGCTACCCCTTCTTAAATTACGCGGGTGTGGATCCCAGGTGGTACGCTCTAAAATCAAGTGTGAGTGTTTTTTTCTCAGCGTCAGCGACTCCGAATCACGATTATACGGACTCCCCCTAGGCGCTCTGTGATAGGAGATAAAAATAATTTCAACGGGGAAATTCGGATTGAGGGTACAGCTTTTTAAAACCGAGCATACGGAGTGCACGACTGAGGGTACGAATTTTTAAAGGTCATAGAAATATTTTTTTTTCACCTGGGATGCCTCGGTGGGATGCGTACCATATCGCGCAGTTACAATGCGCCACATTTAAGGTATTGCGTCTTTATGCTAACAGTAATTACTTGACATGTTCAACAATAACACCCATTACAATTTGCCCGGTAAATATTGAATTCCTTTATTTATAACTTCTTATAATATTTGTTTCAGTTAGACTGCATTATTTTTATGTATAGAACAATACATACAAGCTTGGCATGTAATTTCATAATTTTGCCAAAGCGAACAAAAAAATGTACAAATATGACACACGTTGTAAACTTAAAATATTTACGTACAATCAATCATTGGCAAAAAGAACCAGACTTTCAAATAGAACCGGAATACAGACTTTCCTTATATGTAAATATGATTTTCAATGGTCTACAACTGATGAATAAATCCTGGGTGCCCGACTGATGAGTTTTATATTTTATACTTAATGACAGAAACAAATCAGCGTACTGTACAACTGTACGGAAATTCAGGAAGGGGAAGAATGAACGTAAGTGCTGGCAGGCCTTCATTTGGCCTGCACCGAGCTCCGATGGAAGAGCTCCAGGTCTGGGGGTCTGGCTGGGTGTGCCTGCAGGGCTCCCCCCCGTATGGGGGCCGTCTCTAGGGCCAGGTCCGTGTTCGCCAGGGGCCCCCCCACCAGGTGCACGGGGGTGCTCTCCACGGACAGCACACGGCCGCAGAAATGCTGCAACACACACACACGCGCGCACGCACAAGCGCACACACACAACACATACACACACACACAACACACACAGACACACACAGACAAACACCCCACACAGGCACACATACACACAACACACATGCACACACACACACACACACACACACACACACACACAGTCCTCTGCTCATGGGTGTGTCTTTATGGGAAACACTTCATGACCAGTATACATTAGTGTGGAAGAGCTGTGGGGATGCTGTGTCCCATCTTCTGCACCTGGCTACCTGGCATCTTCAGGTACTCTTACCTCCTGCTTTACAGGTATCAGGTCACAGCAGGCAATGCACAGATCCACTCATTTACATACCAAAAATATTGATGTTTCCAACATAATAATATAAAGATGGACTCATCCATATTCTATAAACATAAATGAATCCATGTAGGCTCTGTGTTACACTGATGCCCATCAACATACAGCGTTTACTTAAAGAAGGAATATGGCACAGACTTGGAAATAATTGACCATTATAAATAATTGACTGTTACCACCATCTTGTGTCCAATTAACACCAAGTAGTGTGTGTAGCTTATTGCCAGAGCCCTCTCCAGCAATACGTTATCACACTTAATTGGCAGTTATTATGCCACCTTATTTCCAGTTAACACTGCAATGTGCGTGGCACGCTCCCATTGTCCCAGCATGCCCACTAATTCCATTGGCAGGAAGAGTCAGAACTGTAAAAAGTAGAAAAATACTACCAAACACAAAAATGTGTGCCTTTGCACCTTAAAATGAACCACTTGGTTCTAAGACAGCATACATTGTATACACTGGAAATGAATATATACTACATACACATGTATAAGCAGTATTTCAACACCTGGTATGCAAGCATGGTTTCAGTATATTATGATTAAATGCTACATGACTTACTGTTGTGTGTAAACCAGGTATCTGGGTAGAGTGAAAAAGTGAGTCCTCGTGCTTAACCTTTGACCTGGAAGACTGAATGGACTTTTCCTGAAGTTCTCTGGATTCCTGAAATGTGAATGGAAACAGTCGAAGACAAGTACTGTAAAACAAACAAACACCCTCAACAACCTTGGTTTCACTTCATGCCCGAAAATGCACGGAAATATTTTAAAAATATGCTGTTGATGTAAGGCCATTTCTTCTTGCTTTCATGCTTAAAGTACAGCTCACCACAGACTTCCAACAGTGTCCCACAGCACTTCTCAAATGCACATGACCACAGTTTAACGGGAACTGACATGTTATTTGCATTTACCAAAGAACTATTAAGAAAAATATACTAACAAAAATAAAAAATGTAATAAGTGATTACAATTCAGTTCACAACTACGGGGAAAAGCACGCACTCACCATTAACACCTTGTAGTCAGATGTCTTTGCCACATGATGTTCCCACGACTTTGCTACGAGCTCCTGCTGTCTGTGGTTGGAGCGTATCTGTGAGACACATGCAGGCATGCTCTGAAAATCTGTCATTCTGCAGGGGTTACCACAGTGAGAATCACAGCCTTTAGCCATGGGGCGTATGGCGATGCTAAGTCGTTTTAAACACGAGCATCCACAATTTAAAAACCATAATTTGGAATCTCGTGTAAAAAAAACTGCAGTCCCTTCTCACTGCTGCAACACCCTCTGTAAATTTGGGAAGGCTACACGGTGCCTGCATGCACAGCCTGACTGCTGCTCCCCCAGTCTGCAGCCCAGCAGCTCAGTATCTCAGATACGCAGGCGCTGGGCCGGGAGCTCTAGTTTGATTCAGCCGCAAGGCACCACTGCAGTGACTCAACCTGGAGCGCCACAAGGGGGCGCCGCCCAAAATCACATTATTAAGAGAACTGAAAAGGCACTTAAAAGTCACACTAAGGTCAGAAAAGACACGATGCCCTGCCCTGCTCTGACCCAGCTGCAGAGTTAATGGAAGCTCTACAGGTGAGCAGTACCGGTTCCTCAGTACCGCTCCCCGTTGGGCAGTCACCTCCATGTACATGCGCTGCTCCTCGTGGATGTCCTGCCGCTTCTGGCTCTCCCTCAGTTCGGCCTGCTGCAGGGCCACCGTCCTGGCTGCCTCCTCTGCCATCTGCGCGATGGACTCCAGGGCCTCCCCGTCCGGAGTGACAGGTCTCACTCCCTCGGCCCTGAGCTCCCTGGCGATCTCGCCCCACACCTCCATAACCTGCCGACACAGGAGTTTCCTTAAAGCCCTGCTGTCAGATCCCCTAAGCGACGCCAGTGTACCTGAACAATAATATTATAGACCCAGGTTGTGAAATATTTATTACAAAAGGCTATTGTGACGTATTTCTTACAACTGCTACATACAGTATTTTGTTTGTCTGAGCACAAGAAGAAAACACAGATGAAAAGCTGAGAAGCTCCCAGCCAATCGCAGCGAGCTGAAAAGCTGTAGCTCTGATTTGCTTTCTTTCTGTTTTGTCTTTGTTGTTTTAGTTTGTTGGTGTTAGTTTATTGCTTTTCCCTGGAACCCGTGAGGGGGAAGGGTGAAGGTGTTTTTTTAAATCTGTTTTCATGTTGGTGTGGGTGCGCTCTATCCATGCGGCAGATTATTAATTTACCTTAAAATCCAAATATCTGCTCACGATAGAAAGAGTGACATAATCTTCAGTTTTTAATCCAGGCAAGTCCTCGAAACCTGAAGATAGTCATTCCGTCTCATTAATGACCAAAACATACAGTATCATTAATCACACTGGTAAAACACAGATAAATTCACAAAGCATACATCATAGCTTCACTTGCTGGAATAATGTCACATTAAGTGCCCCTGATATGCAAGCAATAATGAAATAATCCAACTCAACACATGTAAACAGATTTGGTAAGCAAAGTAATTTCCCAAAACAACTAAACTGGAGGTTAATCTTATTTAATAATTTCATTCAAATTTCTTATATTTAATCTTTATTCAAATTTGGACTGAACTGCATTGAATAAGAGACTGTAAACTCATCCTGGTATGCACTGTATAGATACAGCCTTCGATGACTGGAACAGCAAAATAATTATAATAAATGGTACTCTCACTGTGACCTGACTTTTTAGCTTTTTATTTTTATTTCCAGCACTTTTTCTACTTTTCCTCAGTTGAGTTTGTTTTTTCCAGTGCCCTCCTTCAGGAGAGCAGGTTCAACAGGGATGCTGGACCTCCTCTTATGAAGAGACCCTCGCCAAAGAAGTCACTTTTACACTCACCCATCTTGGAGAAAAGGGAAAAGATCTTTGACTGCAGGCTGTCTGATACGTCCATCACCACTGCAGTGGGCCTATCTGCAGGTAAGGGTTCCACCTGATCTGCACCCTGGTGACAACTGGTGGAATCTGTCATTGAAAAGCCAAATAAACAGAGTTTAAATGTTAGGTTAGGAGCAAGCACCGCTGACTATGTTTGCTAAAGTCATGCAAAACTGCAGAGCTCCTGCTTGTACACATTCTTATAGAGAAGTTTGTGGTTACATTGTATACAAACAAAGAGAGCTATTGCATAGCTCTAGGTTAGGCTGACCAGAATCTCCCCTTGTTTAGCCTGAATCTCCCCTTGGTTAGCCAGAATCTCCCCTCGGTTAGCCAGAATCTCCCATTGGTGATGGCAGAGACCAGTTTTGCGCTGGACCCACCTGCAGTGGGCTCATCCCGGTCGTGCCCTGCCCAAAGTTCCCCCTCCTCCTGCCTCCATAAGAGCAGCAGGAGGGCAGCTGCGGTCAGGCCCTTTGGGCTCCTCCAGGTGTGGACATGGGACAGGGTTTTGGGGTTGTCACACAGCTCCAGCAAGGTCCCCAGCACCACGCCCTGCATGTTTCCTGGACCCGACTGCGTCAAAACAAAAAAGAATATAATGTGAATCGGGATATACAAATAAAAAACAAATGCCCAGTGATGAAAAAGCCGAATATGCAGCATTATTGTACAGGACCTATTTAATAAAGTATGTGAATTTGCTATATGACCAAAAGTATCAGGACACCCCTTGGTCTGGGGCTGTTTCTCATGGTTTGGGCTAGGCCTTTTAGTTCCAGTGAAGGCAAATCTTAATGCTACATCATACAGTGACATTCAAGACAATTCTGTGCTTCCCCAACAGATCGGGGAAGGCCCTTTGTCGAGAACGGTGTGAAATACCTTGACTGGCTTCCACAGAGCCCTGACCTCAACCCCATCTTACACCTTTGGGATCAGTTGGAAAGCCAACAGCAAGCCAGGCCTAATCACCTAATCAGTGCCCAACCTCACATGTTCTTCTGGCTGAATGGAAGCAAATCCCTGCAGAAATGCTCCAACATCTACCATAAAACCTTCCCAGAAGAGTGGAGGTTGTTATAGCTGCAAAAGATGGACCAACTCCATATTAATGCCCATCATTTTGGATGAGATGTCAGGTGTTCACATACTTTTGGCCGTGTAGTGAATCTACGTTTGCACATTTTTAAATTGTACTTACGTGAAGCAAATCGAGCAGAAGAAAAACCCCCTCCTTTTCCAAGAATATGTCCTCTGTCGTGTCGCATCCAACAACGCAAGACCTTAAAATTGCAGCATCTCAACGTAAGAGGACATATTTAACAAATGTGCAAATCCAACACAGTCCTCATGCCACATGCTTTGTGAAGCCAACTAACCAGACACAGTCCACAGTGGAGAGGATGAGCTTGTTGTGTCCCAGGCCACTGTAGAACTTTCCAGAGCTGGTCTTCAGGAAATGGGCCAGCATATCCACTCCACTTGAACCAAACAGCTCCTGTTGCAAGCAGCATTTATTTAGCGCCGCAGTTTTACTCATATTTTTTAATGCTCCACGTAACAGTATGCCATCATTGAGCCTCAAAATAATGTGGTTTAGCAGTTGCGAGCAGTGAATATCAGGGACATTGGTTCATTGGTCACTGCTATATGAAGGTACCTCAGCTCAGACACTTCTAAGTGGCCAATGGCCTTGGAGACAAAATCATTAGCACAAAATAACGTAACGTCACCGGCTTCTCACAACTGGCTACCCGTTATCCTGACGCGTTTTATTTGTGTCACATTCAAGGACTCTTACCTTCCTGTGAAGATCGTTCTCGCAAAGCACCGCCAGAGTTTGCTGAACGTCGGTCATGATCTCCACGGTGATCGCATCCTCGTCTTCCTCGCTTAATTCCAACTGCATTACAGTATCTACGAAAAAAGACACAAGTACGCGTCTGAAAATCAGTTATGCAGAAGTACGCTTCACACCGATGAGGGAAGAGGGGGTTCCTCCGTCACTGCGGCTGTAATTAAAGCAATGCCGTTGGTCTGAACACAGGTTGAAAAACAAAAAGATACTTCCCAGGCACATACGGGACAGTGTTTTTAAAAAACGCGTTCGCTTCCGGCTGTTTTACCCAGAAGCTGGCCGATGGCCCCTTGGTCACAGAGGTCCTGGTTGATGGTTTCACTTCCCAGAGACGCCATGGCTCGCAAAACTCTCACGCAGCCGAGCATCTGCGCCTTTCCGTCGCCTGTCACTCCGTTTCCATGGCAACCGTCATCCGTCTGGACTGAAATTAAACATGGAACATGCAAATACCTTTTTCGACCCAGGGTATCAAACTTCTGAATTACTTATAGGTTAGTTGTAAATTTTCCAGTGGCTCCGGGATTATAGTTGGTTATTTACTGGGAACATGTCAGGTTTAGCCACAAATTCCGATTATCTGGCGTGAATTCCTTAAGGAAATAGTCGTTTCTTTACCATCGGTCTCTTTCCGCAGTGTCGGAACTTCCAACATTCTGCTGGGCTATTTTGATATACCTCTCAGATACCAATCCCTGACTCTGGTGGAAAATTCTATGAAATTAAATAGGCTTTTCTCTCAGTGTGGACTGTGCTGGTCAGGTCAAACTTCATTGTCCCATTAAGGGAAATTCGGTTGCAGACAGGTTTAAAAACAGCATCATGTGACACAAGCACAAAAAGTATAAGTACGAGAATCACTAAAAAAATTAAAATGATAGAAAAGGAATGTAAATGAGTTATGGAACACAGTCGTAAACATTTTAATGGAGCTTTTCACGCGCTAGAATTGTGACACTGCAGGCAGAGCCTCGATATTAAAGGAGACCAGAGGACAGCCTAAATAAAACCGTAGTCCAGGAGGGCTCCAGGAGGGTGCATCCTAACCTTGCTTTGTGCACCAGTCCAGGAGCAGCAGGAGCAGAGTGTTCCCCTGGCAGGTCATGTAGTCCTCCGGCAGCAAGGGGGCGACAGAGAGCAGGGTGGCCAGGGCATGCAGCTGCAGCTCCCCCTGCTGGACAGGGCTCCAGCTGGGCAGGCCTGATCTCTCGCTAGGCTTCAAGTGGAGCAGCAGGGCCAGCAGAACCTGACCCTCTTTGAACAGCTATTGGACAGAGACCCACGTGACACAGAGAGTATGAGAACTAATAATAGCATTAATTTGAGTACAAATTTTAAATCGTATGCGTATAAAGACAGAGATGATCTCTTATTCTCATTAAGAGTTTAATTTTACTTCAGACAGTGAGCTGAAAGTAGATGTTAACTACTGATACAGTGACATATATAGAGGACTCAAACACACATATATAACTGACAGACATGCTGCTGTTTATATCAGAGCATATATATTCGAAAAATCCGTATCTGTCGGTGAGGAACAGCCTATATCTGTAAAGTTATGTTAAATAGCAAACAGGGAAAAAACTGAAACTGCACATACCTGCAAAGAGGATATGTCCTTTGACATGACAACGATGACATTCAACAGCAACCTCTTCATCTCAAAGTCTTCATAGTTAAAGGACAGCTTGAGATTGCGAACAAGTGGGTTGTGGCTCTTTACTAAGATAAAGGAATGTCTTGCTTTCAATCGCAGGAAAAATATTTTGTCGTTACAAAATCAACTACGTCATTATTGACACACAATATCTGGTTAATAGAAATGAAATATTAACGCAATAACTCACTTTCAGGGAATGTAGCAAATAGGATGAGCTGCTTTGCCAAACCGCTCTCCTGATAAAGATGAGAAATACTGATGAATTGATTTGCTTGTGTCCTTCAGCCTTCGCACACAGCGGCAGTATACATTTTTTGTATAACAGACATAAGCAAACCAAAAATTGGACTTCCTTTACTTACAATCAATGGGGCGCTCGGATTGTCCGCAATCAGGGTTATTATCACGAGCAAGTCGTTCCGAAGCTGCTGGTCAAACTGCTGAAACCCATTCAGAATCTGGTGCAGCAGAGCGTCCTTCAACGACCTAGAGAAGAATATCAATGAAGTCACACGTCTGACAGGTGGGGCAGTGTGGCGTAGTGGGTAAGGAACTGGGCTTGTAACCGAAAGGTCATAGGTTCGATTCCTGGGTAGGACACTGCCGTTGTACTCCTGAGCAAGGTACTTAACCCGAATTGCTTCAGTATATATCCAGCTGTATAAATGGATACAATGTAAAAAATCCTGTACGTGTCACTCTGGATAAGAGCGTCTGCTAAACGCCTGTAATGTAATGTACTGACAGCAAGAGAAGAGATCTATTCAAAACCAAACCGAAACCATCGTTCCACGTTCTGCTCGTTTGCATAGCTACCCATTTTTGACGAAGAAATAAATAACACGCCTTATCATGGTGTATTTCAAAGTTAAGGACAAACGTTGAATAAACGCAGGTCATAATCTTGGGAGGCTGTCACGTTAATGTAGGGATAAACCGCAATCAAGCTCACGTACTTATTTAATTTCCTTTTTTTTTTTACCAACAAAGTTAAGAAGAGGAAGCAAGTCCGTACCCTCGGAGACGCCGCGGGGCTCGGAAAAAGCCGATCCCTGGTGTGCAATCAACGGTGAAATGCTCACAAATGATTAGCACGAGCGGCTCTGAGCGTGTGTGTTTATACGCGGCTGTGCATGACCAGGCATGCAGGGAAGCGTGAATCACCGCAGCCTCTCGTCACAGGAACGGGGACAGGCACATTAAGCTAAGGGTGCTGTCACAGGGAAACCCCTCGCTGCAGAGAAACAAGGCCAGGATTCGATCAACTGACTTATTCGCTTGCCTGGTTTTCATTTGATCGCCAAAGCGGTTAAGCTGTGTTTGTGAAGAAAGCTGATCGTCACTGGAAGTTATTTGTAAGTCTCAGATAAACTCTGTGTTTATGAACCAGCGTTTCGGCAAGAGATGCCTTTGTCGGTTGCGGCGTCACGATGCAAATCTTGGGTCTGAAGTAGCTTTTGACTTCAGTGAAAAAGAATCCATCCATCCATTCATCCAGCTTAATTTAAGACAACATGTTCAGCCCTCCACCGCAGTCCTGTGAACACCATAACCAGACGTGACATCCAAGCTCTCACCAGCGACGTCAATCTCCTGGATGGATTTATTATGATGTAAAGGCGCATTTCGTGGACAAAACAACAATCCGTGAGCGACAGGTTATTCACTTGATAACCTATAATTTTACGCTTCAGTATAGTGAACTTTAGGTGCACATGTGCATTTTCATTTACTGAGTTACTTACAGGATACAGTCCCTGTAACAGAGTTACTTACAGGATGTAACAGGGTTACTCACAGGATGTAACAGGGCTACTTACAGGATGTAACAGGGCTACTTACAGGATGTAACAGGGCTACTTACAGGATGTAACATAGTTACTTACAGGATGTAACAGGGTTACTCACAGGATGTAACAGGGCTACTTACAGGATGTAACAGGGCTACTTACAGGATGTAACAGTGCTACTTGCAGGATGTAACATAGTTACTTACAGGATGTAACGGGGTTACTCACAGGACGCAGTCCATGTTGCTGAGCTGAGCGGTGGCCTCCTCTTTCCCGTCTTTCTCCAGCAGGTTCCAGAGGATCTCGGCGGAGCGGAAGAGCACCTGTCCCCCGGGGCCGGGCTCGTTCATGTGGCAGCAGATCCTGCTGGCGGCCTGGGCCTTCAGCATTTTACTGCAGCTCACCTCTGCAGCCGTATCAACGCAAAGCGCGGACGCTGTAACTTTACACCTGTAATACTGGCACATCAATCACCCCCTGACCACAAACCAAATACACCTACCATAAACACCTGCTTTTATTTTAAGCTGAAAAGTTCTGTCTTAGCATGGAAAATGAGAGAAAGTTCCGTGGACCACACAAGTAAAAAGTGATAAAGCTACATTCTGAGGTTACATTCTGACTGATGTGCATTATCACAGTACTGTGGCTTTGCGAGCATGAGGAGGAGAAGGATCTTTTATGCTAGGCTTTAGCCTATTAGCGCCGTTAGCGTCAAAGCTCCGGAAAGTTCCGGCGCATCTCTGAGCGTGAGTGCGAGGCAGATACCGGAGGAGCTGGAGAGGGTCTGGAGGGTCCTGAGGACTTGCAGCCGGACCCCCAGCTGGTTCTCCAGCAGGGCCATGGACAGCACCAGAATCTCCGCCACCCCGCTCTGCTCCACCATCTGAGCCCTGAACCCAGCACTGATGGGGCAGAACCCTACCGAACGAAAAGAAAGAGGGCATTCGCAAGAGATTGTGGGTATTGAAGTTCTACAATATACAACACGGTGCACGGTGGCAGACATTGCTCATTTTCTGAATAGCTCATACTGCTGTCGACACTTCCATGTATACCTCAGCGATGCCTAAGAGGCTGGTGGAAACCAGGCCAGGGTACAGGGTTAGAAGCAGAGGTGAACATTCCAGGGGTCAGAAAGTAAAAGTCCTGCCATGTATTGCATCCACCCCTGAACTCAGCCAGCTGATTTAGGTCTACCTCCTGGCTGAAGAATGGTGCTCATCAGCAAATCCAGGTGACTGGAACAAAATCCTGGGATGAACTTTTACTTTCTGAACCTGGACTGTCCACCTCTGGTTAGAAGACATTTAAAAAAATGACAAAGTAATTCAAAATTCGAGGATTGACGTATACCTTCCGCATTTGCCTTGGATTTCTGGACCCCGAAGAAGGACGCAACGGAGGCACAAATCTGCAGTCGGACGTCGGTGCTGGGCACTCTCATCAGGTAACCTGAAACAGTCAGAGGCATTGGCTTCCCTGCTCGCCGTCGCCAGCGAATCAGAGAACAGACGCTCGTCACGTGACTGCATACGTCACGTGACACTCGGCACTCTCATCAGATACCTGAACGTCCGAGGCATGCTTCCTGCTCGCGGCCAGGATCAGAGAACAGATCCGTCACACTGCATACGTCACGTGACTCGGCACTCTCACAGGTAATGAAAGTCAGAGATGGCTCCTGTTCGTCGTTCCAGGAACTCAAGAACACAGCGATGTCACTGGCTATACCCAGCTGAAGAGGATGCACCACCTTGGCTAATCTGTCTCGTCGGAGGACTTTATATTCAAGAGGGAGCCTGCAGCACAGATGCACACATATAGTTATACTGAGAGCACACATCAGAGACAAGGATTAATGCTCTCATTAGCCAGAACCACAGACATCCTTATGCGATGTTCAACCTGGCTAACACAGTACACAAATGCCTCCCTTTTGCTTTCTGTCATGCTGATCGCACTTTATAAATTACAAAAAATTGGCTTGCAAATATTTAAAATAAATAAATAAATAAATAAAATGAAATGAAAACAGTATTTGTCTGCAGAGGTGGAAAATCCAGGTTCAGAAAGTAAAAGTCCTCCCCAGTATTTTGTTCCAGTCACCAGGATTTGCTAGTTAGCACAATTCTTCAGCCAGTGGGTAGAGCTAATTACAAAAATCAGCAGGCTGAGTTTGTGGGTGGAAAAAAACACATGGCAGGACTTTTACTTTCTGACCCCTGGACTTTCCATCTCTGTTTGTCTGATAACAAAAGGAGATGATTTGAAATAAGTCACGCACAATGTGTGTGGATTATTGACATGAACTTATTTAGCCTCTAGCGGGCAGGCCAATTATAGGCCACACCCGAGTTAAAATATGACTGAGAAAGATAAACTGGCTTACCCGCATATCTTCAGTATGTCGCACATTACCACGGCGTACTGTGAGTGATCTTCAGCCTTCTCTACGCACAGGTTTAGAATCTTGAAAACATCAGCTATTTCTTTGAGAAGCTTCAGAATAACCAGGTTAAGGGAAGAAAAGGCTGTTTTCTTCAACAGGGCACATAATAAATACGGTATCCTTCGTGCTGGACATTAAGGCTTCTGTACGGACCGTTTCACTGCTATTAATCCGTCTCAGAGCTACAATGCTGAAATATTACGCACTTTTTTCATTCTTAATTATTTTTATTGGTCAGTTTACAAATTAGCACTACTTAACTGTGAATAATCTCCTCCTAAACCAACTGGCAATGGTGTCATTTCAGTTTCCCAAAATGAATGACTATTTTTCTATGAAAATGAAACAGTGAATTTGTGATTTGCAAGAAACACTAAAATAAACAAAGGCGCTTGACAGGATAATTCAATCTTTGCAACAAGCTTTAAAGTTTCTCAGTAAAATAAATCACAGATAAAGCTAAGTCTCCATAGGCATATTGTGATTTTCTCGACAGAGAATGCTGACAGAATTGCTGAACACAAACCTCACTAGTAATGAGAGCCCAGGGAACTTCCGTAGTTCATACACAAGGGAACAGGCACTCACTAGACCCCTAACAACAAGCCTATTTTCAAAACACAACAAGGTACTTTGAAATAGTTGAGCAAACTGCCAATAAACTGTCCACGACTGACACGCATGTGTGTGGGGGGTACAAATGCATAACAAAATGAATATTAACAAATAATTTATGGATACAAAGCCATTCTGGTATCTTTTCACCATTTTCTTCAGGACAAAAAGATGTCTCTCTTCCAGAGTGCTCTGAAGAAAAGAAAAAACAAAACAAGGATTTATATCTTGTCGAAAATCGAATCCATTTTTAATCTATTCTGCTCTCCGTGTGCGACAAGCAAAGTCCACAACTCACTTGGAATCTCCATGTTTTATACAAAGGCTTCTGGGGCATTAGTATATCAGGCATGTTGGAATGCCTTAAAGGTGTCAGAACTGCACCCTAACAACACCCCTAGTGAATGTGTGGACAAATTAAAACATTACTGTGTTATGTCTCATGACTCCCAACCAGATGGGGAAATCCGACAGACTTGTCATTTCCATGTGAACAGGGACAAATACGATATAAATATAAATTTGTCAACAGCCTTATGCATACAGACATATTCAAAGACAAAGTCCATCTGTTGTCCTTGGGCCAGTAACACTAAAATCAGAATTCATGCAGACAACAGAACAGTAATTAAGCATCTCGAGCAGATTATACATCGTTATACATCAAGGTTAAAACATAAACAACCATAACCCCATTATTAGACACGTTGCTTTAACGTTTTCAGAGCGCCAGTTCCTCGTTTGTTACCACTTTCAAACCAGAACTTCCCAGATTGAAATACGTTGAAAATACGTCCGTGAAAAAACTGAAATTGTTTTCACAGGTAACCGTGTGCGTCGCGACTAAATTACGAGATGACAGCGTTTTTACAACTTCCGCGCAATCCATGAAGCACGTTTGAAATTGCATTTGAACGGCTGAATACAACACAAAATAGAAACGCAATTTTAACTAGAAGATATTATATTTAAGTCGCAGGTGTTCCCCCCCTTCTATTCCAGGCATGGTGAACAGAGGCAGGGCTAAAAATATTTAAATGACGTGCATATGAAACTACGGCTTTTCCTGTCTTCGTGTATAATGATAATAATAATAACAACAACAACAACAACAACAATAATAATAATAATAATAATAAACATTTATAAACGGATTTACATAAATATTACTAACATTCTGCTTTAATCTACGAATTTACGCAAACATTCCCACTGCTCAATTGAAACAGTGCTTATACCATGCAGTTACATATATACTAGACCATGTGAAAATGCAGAGCAAAAAAAATATCAAAATTCGTTTTAAGATATTTTATCAGACTAAAATAACATATATTAAAGATATCAGTGTCAAGTAGCCTAATTTTGTAACTGACTTAGCAATAAGAATTTCAGGATGCCTTTAGGTAATAAGATTGAATTTACATGAGAGTTGGCATACATTTGTCTGTAGTAGAAACTTGAACGTCACATTTTCACAGAAAACTGTCTGTCTTTGAAACCTAATAAGATACTTAGCCTGAAAATTATATAATTTGGCTGTTGATCACTTACTGAAAATGGATCCTCCAAAATCTGTATCACACGGCTGAGATCCACGGGTCCAGCCATTGGAGCAACCCCCTGATGAAAACAAGAAATTGACAGAACGTGACAGGTAATTTTTAGAGCCAATATTTAGTAACATAAACTAGCTGATAACATGGAGTCTTGCTACTAGATAATAATATCCATTATTATCTAGTATACTATAAAGTTACCGTGCGGATTTTTACATCTTTGGTGGTGTATTTGACCGCGGGAATCACTGGTCTAACAATTTTCCCTTTTGACCCTTTGGCACATAACTTTAAACCCTTTGCTTCCAAAGCAAGCATTTATTAAACAACTTGAATATCTACTTGTCTAATAATAAGTATCGATCAAATCGTATTAACCCCAGATAGTTTTCATTACCGCTACAACAGAAGTGAAATTCTCCACAAAATCAACAATCCGGGAAAAGCATTTCGTCTTCACGCGTTGCGGTTGCTGTGGTTACCCAAAGACAGGTACGGAAAGAGGAAGGAGACAAACAATGCAAAGTTAAAAGCAAACGAAAACACACCAGGGACGTAATTACTCCTCCACCTCCTCCCCACCTCTTAACGTCCCACTTTACAAAATTATTGGATAGACTTCCAATAATTTGTTTAAATGTAATTAAAGCCAAAGGAAGCTATGCTGAGGAGTCGTGTCTAATTAAAATAAATCTTTTTGTGTTATTGTAGGTGAAGAAAAAGGTTTTTCTGTGGTTTTTTATTCAATAAATTCACATAATTAACCGAATTCATCTCTACCTAAAGGTTTATTTATTTATTTATTTATTTATTTATTTATTTATTTTTAACCAGAGGTGGCCTATTACATTTGGCCTATACAAAATGTGGATGGATGAGACCAAGATTTACTTGTATCAGAGCGATGGCAAGAGCAAAATGAGGAGGCCAAAATTAATTGTCCAAGGTCGGAAGAAACAGTACAGAGGCAAATCAAGAAAAAAAATAAAGTCTTTGTCCCAAACATTGTGGAGCTCCTTCGAGCATTTCCAGTGTAATTGTATAAAAGTGTCGCAATGGTGTTTCAATAACCTGGAAACAGACATGGGGGTACAGTATAGAATTTGACTGCAAGCATCTGGAGTGCATGGACTGCCTGACTTTACAAATGATATAGACAGCTGCTTTGAAAGCGGACCTTAAACTCAACTGAAAAGTTAAATCTAACAAAGTAAGTGTTGTGATACTTTTATGGGAATTTTGTGAGAGTAGACAGGTGAGGTAGACCCCACCTCCAGACATAGCAGATGCATATTGGTGGCCATTATCTGGCTCTCTTTGGTCTGGTGAAAGTCTTTCCGTCCCTCTCCAGCGTCAGTGGAAATAGTGCGCTGTCCAAGGTTCTGAAGTTAATGCTGCCAAATTCCAAACTACGACTGATCCTTTGACACTATTTCTCTCTCTATCTCCCCCCCTCTCTCTCTCTCTCTCTCCCCATTCTCTTTCTGTCTCTGTCTCTCGTTGACATAATCACCATGACAGACGGAGCAGTTCCGGCGAATGTATGTATGTAGGTATTACAAACATCATCAGTTTTTCATAGCTCCCCCTTCACATGAAAAATATGACGTAAATCTTTAAAAGTGTTTCGAAGGGAAAAAGTAAGCTATGGAAGGGCAATCATAACTCAGAAAGACGCCTCATGATTCAGTCTTATAAGAAGAACCATACAAAACCTGGGATTGCTAATGCAAGAGGAAATCAGTTGAACGTAAACAACTAGCGGGGATTAAATAATTCAGTGTAACTGCAGTCACCATATGCAATTGTTCACAGAACAACTGGGCCTGAATTGCACCGTATTATTCCACGTCACCGTATTCCAGATGCCGTGTCTACTGAAATGTCATCATATCTGAGCAGATGTTGTTTAGCTCTGTGAGACACCGGGGCATTGGGGAAAAAACTACAGATAACTGGAAAGTGTATAAAATGGCCCTCACAGGTTATAAGAAAAAATATTCTTAAATTAACTGGAACATTCATTCGCAAAGAGATACTTCCTAATTTTCATTTTGCGATCATAGTCCGTTCAAATGCTAACTATAGGTCGGCTACGTAAGTAGGACGTTTCAAAGGTAAAACAATGGACACTTGTTACATAAATTATAAAAAGCAATGGGCAATTTACAGATTTGGTTAATTCGTTCATGTTAATTCATTGCCACACTTCGGTAGTAAAATTCTTTGACGCAGTCGGTGGCGGTGAATGCTGCTCGTGCACGTGATTTCGGATGCCCACTAGAGGGGGCACGGTCTCACGCCGGAGTTCTGATTTGTGTGTTCGTAGCCAGTGTTTGAAGCATGCCAACAAACTTTCTCAAACCTCTGGCATTCGATCAGTCAGCTAGCAGTCTAGCTTACGTAAACTTCTGATTAATAATAATTATACAATAACATATGGTATGATAAAAATAATTATTTTTGTCAATACCATATATTGCCTATTTATTACCAATACAATGTTTTGTTTTCTTTTTATAGTGACCACCTTTTAAAGGAATATGTTCTTTCACCTGCAGTAGCTACACGTGCGTGGAAAAGGGATATAAACGTAACTGGCTAATGGAGCTTTCACAGTGTATTTACTGAGTGTCACTGTTTTGACACCACTATTCAGCATTTAAAGACTTTGCTAGTTATCCTTACGTCGACGAACCTTTGTCGGAACATGTTCTTAAAATAAATTAAAAAAATAAAATATATTATGACAATCCGACAAAATAAGTTTATTATCGTCGCCATGGCGTTATTTAATTCTAGCTGCTCTGAATGTAACAACGTGTGAGTCGTTGACTGTTAAACGCTAATATCAAGTGAATTTATTTAATCTCATGGTTAAAAATTGTACAAGATTGCTACTCAATAATAATAATAATAATAATAATAATAATAATAATAATAATATGTATTATCTTCCACTCGTTTCATTCAGCAGATTTATGCATTTCATTGTTTTTCAGTGAGAACACCGAAATTAGCATTTTCACCACAAAAATGCTTCCATCATAAGCTGAAATAAACGTGTTTTGACTATGGTCTGACGAAATCATACGAGTTTCGCTAAGCCGTTTATATTTATCACAATTTCCTCATCATGGAGTTGTTCTCGAAACTGTTTTTCTTATTCCTGCATCATTATCATATAGCTCATCATTCAAACATTATCGTTTTAATTTTCCTGCGTTTCATCCCTGGATTCAGAAGAATTGTTTTTGCTTTTTCATCACAGCTGCTATTGTTTATAATAATAATGACATATTTAAATAATAAATTGTAATATCGACATGTTGGAGTTAATTGAATTGTAACTGACACACGTCCTTTTGATGTAGTGTAGACAAGTCCTAATCGGACATGGCTCTTCCGCGGGATGGATGTCATTTGACGAGTTATCCCGGCCCTCCCCCCTTAACTATAATGTTTGAACACAATTTCTTGCTTCCGCTCACAAACGGATCCGCTCAATTAAATAAATGCAATCAGTTTGAATCGTGCCAAGATAAGGTGATCTGCAGTACTATAAATGATGTGACTGAAAAGTTCATAAACAATCCATCATTGGTAAGCCTACTTGTAGCAATCTGTTGTGATGCTGAAACTAAACGTTTAAATCCAACGTGTGCTTCATGCATAATTGTAATATGAATTAACTGGCCGCAGTGCACACTTAGATTCATTGCATTATTTAAATACTGTTAACCAATTTCACAGTGCATGTGTTCTAAACGTCTTATGCCTGATGACAAATTGAAAGAGGTTGATTACTCCATGGTGGTAAAACTAAATATTAGCTATTAGGTTTTTAAAAAAAAAATACCCCTCCTTTCTTAAAAGTCGTGATCTGGAATGTGGAAGGGCAAGGTTTATGGTCAACTACCAGAATGACCACCTTTCAAATGGTTAAGGGCAGTGTGGGGGTTGTAGGTCATTTAATACTGTCCGAGGGAAGTGGGGTGGGGGGGCATCCCCCATAACCCAGCTAGGTGGTCTCTGTTTGTGATTGGTCACTTCCAGAATTCGGGCCCTATCACTGTGGAATGTGTAATTTATCAGTGAGGCGGTTGTAATTGAGAATCACGTGGACTTGACCGAAAAGGTGGGGGGTTGCAAAGCTCTGGAGAAAGATGTGGTGAGGGGAAGAGGGGGATCGTTTTGAGTAAACTAGATGACAAAAATACACATATCGGTGAAGGGCAAAAAAAAAAACGTTCTCTTTGACACAATCGGGTCCAGTGAGGAAACGAGGAGGGCGCACGCGCTGGGTAACTCCGAACTCCGAGGACGCCCGGGAGAGCAGCCATGGCTAAAGGTATACTCAAGTGAAAGGTTTGATGTTTGGGTCTGCTTTTGGGGGTAGAAACAACAAGGGCATTGGGGGTTGGGTATCCCCGCATTGTCTTTCAGATTTTGGGATTCTTCTGAACTCCCTCCTCCCTCCCCGCGGCCCTCCCACCTCACATAGTTGGGCCGAAGATGTTAACAGACCCTGTGATTTGTTTGTTTTCTCTCGTTTTCTCCCTCCAAAATCAGTCCTTTTTGATTTGTAAAAGCCCCTGAGAGAGTGGCGCAAACTGGAACGGCTGTGTTTGTCGGGTGGTGTCTGGACTTAAATTGTACTGGAGGAAAACGTGAGATGGGCTCGGTTTCCAACCAGCAGTTTACAGGTTAAGTAGCCTATGTAGTAATACGATAAAATGGGCTGTTTTTAAAATATCTTGATGTGTTTTTAAACATGGCAAACATATTTTAGGGCATGGCTATGGTGAATAAACGGCATTGAAATATCAACATTGACAGGTTTGCAAGAAATTAAACTTAAAAATTTAACTTAAATTTGCAAATTCTCTCTATATGTGTTTTAACGTAATATATACGAATGGCCTAACATGATTTTACACTGATAGCTAAATATGCAGGGCAGGATGGCTTTGAATGCACTACCTCAATTTATGGCCGAGTTTGAGAGTGTTATGTCGGATGTCTTAGGGTATAGGCTACAAACAGCATATGTAGCCTATATAACATTTACCTTCAACTTGTTTTTATTCCAGATTTTATTTTTGCAGTTTCATTTGAATGCGATGAATACAAGATGCTGTTATGTCATTTATATTTTGCATTTTTGAATAAATGATTCTGACAGTACAGCCTACATATAAGGAATGGATCTTATTTTAATATTGGCTTCTATTTCAGTCCTTCGTGTAACTTTTCAGGTCCTATCGTTATACTAAATTCAACAGTTACAGTTGAATTTACAGTCGAGTAGGTTACCTGTCGTAATTTGTGTAATTCAAAAGTAAAAAGTGGATGTATTTTTATACTGTAATTGTTTATGATCGGAAGTGTTGTGCAAAAATACCCCATGCACGCATTCAGTGAATGCTAAGTAAGCAAATACATAAATAAACGTTGGTTGGGTGAGATGCACATGCCCCCTGGAAACATGAATACGAATAAAATAGCTTTTGATCTGATGGTTTAAAAAGTCCGGATATAGGCTACAGAATGCCATTTTTTTTCTCCAGCGGCAGACAGATTCAAGTCCAAAAAGACTTCAAAGCGGCCCACTGGACGTCCGCATGTCGCGGCACAGTGGTGCGAAAATCTTTCCTAGAATCGGGTTGTAAGAATTCTTCGGATGTTTTTTTCTCTCTCAATAGATTACTAACATTACGCACGGGGATATCCGCATTTTAGCACGTTTTCTCGTTTCGTTCCCAATTAAAGCCTAATAGTTGACCTTTATCCGTTTTAAAAGGGGGGTGTTCAAAAGCAGAAGAAGAGGAATCGACGAGCGCCGAGGAGGAGTCGGGCCCGTTCCACGGCAGCGGCGTGTGCAAATGGTTCAACGTGCGCATGGGGTTCGGGTTTCTGTCCATGACGAACAGAGAGGGGATCCCCCTCGAGACGCCAGTAGACGTGTTCGTTCATCAGGTGGGTGCGGGGTACCAAAACATAACTTTCAACCGTAGTGAATATTGTATTTCTTACAATATTCTATAGGTTAATGTCTAAATACGTGTCTAAATGTGACCTCCACTGAAAGCACTTAAATCAGGTTCTGCACGAGATTAATTTCCTGAGAATGCGCAGAAAGTCATCGAGGAAGACAAACATCAATTCAAACCAAGAAGCTACGACTTACTTTTTTATCCAACGTACCAGAGGAATTCTCCCAAATATTGACGCTACAGGGGATGTCCTCTTCCTACATCGTCTGTGGGCAATACTCATCTTATGTCTACCTAACTTGCAGGCTGGCTTCTTGGATGTGACACTGCCATTGTGCCCTTGTTTCAGGTAGCCCTAAGTAGCCCTAACTATCAGTAGCACTCCTGAATGGATGATAGGTGTATGCAAGGTGTACTGGTACATCTTAAGGGAATCTATCAAGCAAAAATAACAAATTAAACATGAATACTGGAAAGGGGGAATAATTGCTTGACTTATTTTATCTCAAATAAATGACAGACTGGTGAATAAGCTTCAGAAAGTTTGTCAGAATTTCCACATGGCATCAGATCACTCAGTTGCTAGCATGGACAGTTTTGAAAGTGTAGTAGTCATCCCACTACCTGGCTGTCCTGTGTGAGTGGCCATTTAACAATGTTCAGGCCTCCTGTATGAAAACAAAAGGGATTTTTTTTTTAACAGAGACAATTTATGAGCTGGTCTTTTTGAAAAAGAATCATGGGCAAATGATGAATCTCAGAGACAAATATCAGATGCACTGTGATGGGTCTTATACCAAGCTGATAACTATTACAGTAGATTAAAAATTCAGATGCTCTTATCCAGAGTGGGCTACAATGTTGGTGTTGAACAAGAGTGGCTGATCTGACTCACAGCCCCCCTCCCCACTCAGTAAAATGTTCAGTGGTAGACCAACTCCTACAGAGTTTATATGAGTCCACTATGGCCAAAGTGGACTCATATAAACTCTGTTAGAGTTGAAATAACGCTGAATGTTTCACTGTGCATTAGGGCATCTTCCACTTGGCATCGGGGCAATTCCAAATGAACAAGTGAGAGATTAGCATTTTTACTGACAGGAGTCATCCTCCCGTCCCTCCTCTCTGGGGGGGGGTTATTGATTATTTTCTCTGAGGAGGGCCTGTGAGGACCTGGGGGACAATGGCTGCCTTTGTCATGTGACCAGAGGAAGTTCCGCAGACTGAGATCTGCTGCTGGCCAGTAACCCTGAGAATGAAGAAAGGCTGCGTGTGTGTGTGTGTGTTTGTGTGTCTGTGTGTGTGAGTTGTGTTGGTGATGTGTGTGAGCGAGCGAGAGTGAGTGTGTGATTAAACGTGTCTCGTGCAGGTGATGTGTGTGCGTGTGTGTGTGTGTTGTGTGCCTGCGCGCGTGTGTGTGTGTGTGTGGGAGCGACAGAGTCAGAGAGAGAGAGAGAGAGAGAGAGAGGCAGACATGTGTGGGATTTCTTTTTTAGTGTGGGAGTTCATTCATAAAAAAAAGCACCAGGTTAAAAGGTCTGGAGGGGGTGGCTCTTAATGGATTGGAATTCGGTGTTTTGAAGCGATCGAGACTTGGCTTTCCCTCGGCTCTTTAAAGACCTCTTCAGAAGTCCCCCTGTACCGAGTGGAATGCCTGAGTTTAGTCAGAAGGCATGCTGGGGCAATAAACGGACCCACAGAATGTCCGTAACCCCCCACCCCTGATTAGGAGTGATCGTTCACTGATTCAAGATGTGCAAAATCATATAAAAGATATTCAACTTTTTATTAAGTCTAACCAATGGCAGGAGGAATTACATGAAAAAAAATGGCGTTAATAATTTCTTTTTCCGAATGTTATAGAAGCACGTCTTCTCTTCGTATCAGTGAGACCCATCTGCCTTCGTGAACCGAGAGTTAATGTAATAAAGCGGAATAAAGTATAACAGATGTAGTGGGGTGGGGGGGGGGTGGTGTCGAGTGTTTTCGGTTTAAGGAGAGCACCGTTTTTATTGGAGCGCGCCGGGCCTTTGTGGCATCTGTGACTGCGGAGGTGCGCTGTCGGGGGGGTGGGGGCGCGTCTTCACCTTGTTGCCGGGAGAGGGGCTGGTGGAAGGAGCCGCCCTGATGCCGGAGCCGCGGCTGGGCCCTGCGTCCCCGAGCCTTTGACCCTGACATAGACGTTCGCTCCGTTTGGCGCTTGTTGTTCTTTCCCACTGCCCTGCAGGGATCTGGCGAGCAGTTATCCCAAGAATGCCCCCCACCCACCCCCCCGGTCCCCACCACCGTTCCCCGCCCCCACCCGCTTTCCTCTTCCAGTAGCCTTAGCACTGGTCACTACCCCCGCCCCCCACCCCGTACCCACCCCCACCCGCTTTCCTCTTCCAGTAGCCTTTAGCACTGGTCACTTTGCGGCTTGACCAGATGGAGTCATTTTTGAGGGTCGGTTGGTTGGTGGTGGTGTTGTGGTGTTGTGGTGTTGATGGTGGGGGGAGGGTTGGAAGGGTTTTTGGAATGTTGGGAAGAGATTGGCGGGCGGGAGGGGTGCGGGTGGCTCCGTGGATGGGGGTGGGGAAGGGGTCGTTACAGCCCCTTGAGGTTTTTTAAAAGGGCATTTGCATTTGCATTTGCATCTGTCTCTTTGAGGAGCCGGATGAATGGAGCTGTATGGAGCTGGGGGGGATGGGAGGAGGGTTCTGGAGGTCCCGCCATGGTGGTCGCCCTCAGGGCTCTCTTACCCCTATCCCACTAGGCCTGATGCTGGGCTGAGCGCTCGGTGTAACAGGGGGGTTGGAAGCAGAGAACCAGACTAATCTGGGCAAGATTCTGCACGTAAAACACGGAACAGTCTTAGGACGCCCCTTAGCTGGTCACAGCTGCACCAGTGATGTGTACATTCAGAGGGCAGTGTCACTGTTTTCACTTTTGCACTGGAAAGCAAGCAGACGTGAAACAAAAAAACTGGCATCCAAATGTGTGAGCGTGTGTGAGTTTAGGTGTTTGTGTGTGTGTGTGCATATGTGTGTGCGTGTGTTTGTGTGTGTGTGTGTGTACGTGTATATGTGTTTGTGTGTGTATATGTGTGTATGCGTGTGTGTCTGTGTATATGTGTGTGTGTTTGCGTGTGTGTATTCAGGTGTGCGTGTATGTGAGCGTGTGTGTGTGTGTATTTAGGTGTGTGTGAGTGTGTATATGTGTGAACGTGTTTGTGTGCATGTGTATGACAGCATGTGTATGTGTGTGTGTGAGAGTTTAGGTGTGTGAGTGTGTGCATGTATGCGTGTGTGTGCGTGAGTATGTGCGTGCGTGTGTGTGTGTGTATATGTCTATGCGTGTGTGTGTGTATATGTGTGTGTGTGTGTGCGTGTGGGTGAGAGTGTGCGTGTGTGCGTGTGTATATGTGTATGCGTGTGTGTGTGTGTATGTGTGAGTGTGTTTGTGCATATATGTTTGTGAGTGTGTGTGTGCATGTGTATGCATGTGTGTGTGTGTGTGTTGTTTGAAGGGAAAGGGAGTGACTGGCTCTCCTCTCCTCACAGAGCAAGCTGCACATGGAGGGCTTCCGCAGCCTGAAGGAGGGCGAGGCTGTGGACTTCACCTTCAAGAAGTCGGCCAAGGGCCTGGAGTCCGTGAGAGTGACAGGGCCAGGGGGCGGGCCCTGTGCTGGGAGTGACAGGAGACCCAAGAGCGCCCAGAAACGCCGCTCTAAAGGAGACCGGTGAGTGTACACACACACTCACAAACATACACACCTAAACACACACGCTCACACACGCACACTCACACTACTAAACACACACACGCATGCACTCACACACACCTAAACACACACACACACGCTCACACACGCACACTCACACTCACTCACACACATGCACACACTCACGTACACTTACACCAATAAATAATAAAACGGTAGCGTGCGAAATGAAAAGGCGCGCGCTTCGAGAGCGGCGTCCGCAAAGACGTAGCAGCGCGGCGGGGTAACGAGTGAGGAGAAGGTGAGCAGGAAGTCGCTCTGGAGAAGTGCACCTGCTTAGCGAACGTAGCGTGCCGCCAGCTGCTGCAAGGACGGGGGAGAGCACGTGAAGCGCGAGTCATGGAGCAGATCCACGCTGGCCCTCCTTTGTTTGAAGGTTTGAGGAGGTTTTTGACGTGCGACACAGATCAATATCCTTGTTAAAACAAAAAAAAAAAAAAAAAACACAGGCTCCCTGCTTCCCTGTTTCGCCCAGTTTTGCGGCCACTGTCGGCGAAAGAGCGGCGTCTTTCACAGATCCGTCCCTCCACCCGACGACTGGTGAAGGGCCTGGTGTTGGGCGGTGCCTGACCGACCAAGAGCTGTCACGGCGTGCGACACTGACCACCACATGGCTGATCTTCAGGCGTCCTGGAGTTGAGCTTGACTTATCAAGCCGTGTCGTATTTATTTTAACTACAGATGAAATATAAAATATCAGTGTTCTTATACTTTTATGCTGGACAAAGAGAATGATAACCCAAAGGCGTATGCTTAATACGACTACATTTAAAAGTGTCTTTCCACATATTGCTGGAAAAAAAGATAAAAGAGTATCAATGTTGAAACTAGTTTAAGCGCAGAACTTTTTTCATTCCTTTTATAATAATTTTTAGGAATATGACCAGGAATACTTGGGCACAAAATGAGAAGTGTCTGATTTTGAGTTTTTCCCTGAGACTTTTGGGATATTGAGTTCTCATGAATCCTTGTCGAATTGGGCAATATGGAGCCACACATGTCCTGCTTTTCTCTCTCGGTCCTTCCTCCGTCCACATGGTGGATCCCACCTCTGAGAGCTTTGGACGCAATATGGGGGGAAGAGATCCTGTCTGTTTAATTAATGACAGATGTAGGTGCCTATGAAAGGTCAAAGGTGACCACTGCCATGGCAACTGCTGAGTACCGTGTGTTCGGGTGTGTGTGTGCGTGTGCGCGTAATACGCGTGCGCGTGTGTGTGAGCATGTGCAAGTGCGTGTGTGTGTATGCGCGAGTGCGTGTGTGTGTATGCGCGTGCGTGTGTGCATGTGCAAGTGCGTGTGTGTGTGTGCGCGAGTGCGTGTGTGTGTATGCGCATGCGTGCGTGTGTGTGTGTGTGTTTGTGCGTGTGTGTGCGCGTGTGCGTGCGTGTGCGCGCATGTGTGTGCACGCTTGCATGTGTGTGTGTGTGCAGTAGGAAGCGGGAGAGGAGCAGGGGTTAGAGTTCAAAGGTCAGCATTGAAACAAAGAGCTGTCCCCCCTTCCGCGCACAATCTGATCAATAACAAGCGCAGAGCTTCCCTGAGTGAGGGGGGCTTTGGGGCGGTTTGGGAGTGACCCATCAGCCTGTGTTAGTGTTCTCCAAAACTCCAGAGCATGACCCCTGGCTTGACCTGTTTGCTGTCAGTACAACAAGGACTCTAAACAGGTTGCACACGCTTCCATACACACACATGCATTTATGTACATACACACATGCATACATCAGTGTGAGTTCATGTGCCCACACACACACACACACACACGCACACCCAGTCCCTTTGGTGGAAGGAAGCAAATCTCTCAGATATATTTGTCAAAAATTCTGACCAAGTATTCTGAAGTGAGCTTTAGGTTACCATTTATTTCAAACCATGTCGTGGCCGGGTATATGCTGCCCTCTAATGGCGTATAATTAATACTACATATCTTAATGGCTGCTGTGGGCAGTTGTGTGATTTCTGTAAGTAATCTTTAAATTTGTTGTGTTGCCTGCAGAAGTCTTGAAGTATACTGTAACAGAACCAGTTCATTAAAAACAAATGTATTGAAATCCATGAGCAACTCAGCAATATTTTTATATCCTTATCCAGTGACCATGTACAAGGCATACATTTGTTGTATTTTATCCATATATACTGCTGCATACACACTGAAAATATTCACATTAATCCGCATATTTGAGTAGATCGTAAGTACAAAGTTAATTTCAAAATTGCCTTCACCCTATAATCTTAGTTTTGATGATACGAATAATATTTTTTCGGATTATGTTTCAGGTGTTACAACTGTGGAGGGCCAGACCACCACGCCAAGGAGTGCAAGCTGCCCCCTCAACCAAAGAAGTGCCACTTTTGCCAGAGCGTCTCTCACATGGTCGCCAACTGTCCAATCAGGGCGCAGCAATCATCCCCCACCACTCAGGGAAAGCCCTCGTCCTCTGGGGGCGAGGAGGAGGGGGAGCAGAGCCACGCCCCCTTGCCCTAAGAGCGCTCTGACTGGAGTGGGTCGCACCCAGGAGGCGGAGTCAGGGTTAAACAAGTGCCAATCAATCCTCCTCGTCGGATCTGGGAGTTAGAGTTCGTCACAATCCGGCTCAGCTGCTTTCTGGAGCTGCCCTAAGTTCAATGTTCAACCCGAAGAATGGAAGTTTCTTTCATCTTTCGGAGGTGGAATGGTCTGTATTCTTTCTGTATTGCAATCAGAACCTTTAAAGACAGAACCTTCTTAAAAAAATTTTTTTACCATTTAACATTCAAGATGATATTATGCTCCTAATCATAGCGACCCGCATCCATTTGAATCAGTCTAAGCCACATTCAGTAGATAACATTCCGCATTCAGCTGTGCTGAAGCAGTTGATATGCAATGCATCTACAATACAGCAAAGTACAATGCTGTTACACCTGGGTTTATTACCATCGTCCTACTCCTTTATATCCTTCCTCCTTTCCTGAGAGCAAGTTGTGTTTTCTTCTAGCACAGTGACATAAGTTGTAAAAAGGAATCAGATCGTTTTCACACCTCTCAGATTGTTCAGAATTCCCACGTTCAGCGGTGTTTGCTGGCACTTTGCGATACATATTTTTCCTCACGATTTCCTCATCGGCAGTATTTATGAAAAGGGACACAGGTCCCTGTCTGTTATCTGGTCACAGATAACAGAGAGCTCTCAGGGTCCGTGTCTCTGAAACAGCGAGCTGTGTGTGTGTGTGTGTGCGTGTGTGTGTGTGTGTGTGTGCGCGCGAAAGGTGGAGGGATATTTGGCCGTCTGTGTGGGTGTTGTGAGACTCTACCCCCCTAGGTTTGTCTGCTTGTATTGCAATTGATAGTCTGGCTTGTCTTCTTGGGGCCAAATGAATGTTTTACCTGCTGTGTCTTTTCCAACTCCTGATTATTGATTGTAGGCGCGTCAGGTTTTTCAAGAGCGCCGTGCGGAATAGCGTGCATGCTTTAGCTTCTCTCTTTTACCATAAAAAAAATCAGAAGCTTGAAACCAACCTCGAAAAGTCCAAAGGTTCTGCTGTGACCTGTGTGTGTCTGAAAACTCTAGGTGGGTGTCCCCCAAACTACGTCCTGTGTGTCTAAATCCGGGCTTCGGTGATATCTCAGGGATGATGCCCTGAGCAATCACAGAGATTTTTTGCAAATGTCTCGTTTTATACTTGAAAAGAGCTGGGATTCTGGTCACAGCTGAAGCAGCTGAATTTCAGAAGGGCTGAAGGAGGTGCTTTGTGGTGGGTTAGGCAGGTGGACGTGCCCAGCGTTTCAGTAGCCAGAGCCAAAGAACAGTCCAAAAAGAGGTGTGTGTAAATAAGCAAGTCAATCAGACTTTGTGCCAATTCTGCCAGTTACGCCAGTTAAAACATGACATTTTTTAGCTTGCCAACTGTATCATTGTATATAATTTTTTTTTTAATAAGATAAGCCTTTAAAATAATTATTTATTTATGCCACACCTCTGCAACTTCCGCCCAATGAAATTCACTCTGTACCTGAGTGGACTATTGTCTGGCCTTTGATATCAAATACCTCTTTCAGAGCTGCCTTGATTTTATTCTTTTTGAGTTTGTGATTTTTTTATCAGTGAATTTGATTGTTGTTTCCTCGTTGAGTTCCCAGGATTTGGGAATGTTGTGAATCCTCTCTTGGTGTCTACGCTAAAAATCAATGCAATGTCAATCTGCACTAATCGTGTGTAAAGACGCATTTTTGTTCAGTTATTATTTTTTTTCTAATTCATATTTGTTCTGTATTTTTTTTTTGTTTAGATCAGCTTGTGACTCCAGCCAGAATTTTTAGTTTCTCAGGAATCATGACCTTTGAACTCAGGGAATTGCTTTTATAGAAAATGGGTGTGGGGTACAGGTTCGAGGAGCGGGTGGGGTCACAGCATTAACATGCATACAGTTGTAAGGGGGAGCAGTGATAACACCTATGTGAAACCCGGGTATTTCTCTTCATCAGGGACAATACCTTCAGACAGTAGAGCCAGTGGAGTCCTCTCTTTTTTGTGGTTTGTTTACTTCATTTTTACTTTTGACAATTTCAAGCACATTCCATTTTTATTTGATATTTACTAATTTTGTATACGTGTCTACGATCACCCAACTCAGTGCTGTATAAGGAAGTAAGAACACACCTGCTTTAATTAAACTCATTAGCTAGTAAATTAATGACAATCTGAGAAGCAGGAGTGTTGAATAATCCTGTAAATTATTAGATTGTGATCGGGAATTTAATTTTATCGGCATTATTATAATTATTTTTTTTGTCATTTTATAATCATTGTATCCATAAAAGCTTTACAAGGTCCATTCAAAATAGATTATTTAATCCTTTTCGAAATGTTGAGTAATTTTTTGTTCATTTATGAAACATCAATCTGTATAGATCATGTCTGTAATTTGAATCAGGCGATGAGTGGCCACCTGGGGTCTTTATTGCACACAAATTCAGGAAGAGGGTCCTGTTATCATCCTGGGATGCAGGAATCACGAGCAGAAGCGTTTCAGTCAGACCTATCTTTCCTCGCATACATTCAGTTCAGTCGAATAAATGTTTATTATTTCTGTTGTCATGTCATATAAAGTTACCATGGTAACCAAGTAATTTTTCCGCATAACTTGGTGAACTCTGTTCCTTAAGGGATGTGAAAAAAATGTTAGTGAAAAAAAAATGTTTTTGCATTTTTTTCCCCAGAATCATGTCTTTCTTGTTTTCTTTTGTGTGCAAGTTCTAAGAGAAAGTACAACAGTCAGCAGATTCAAAATCAGGGGACTCAGTGGGCTGTTAAACCCCAGGCCATACTCCCGGTGTCGGTGGGAGTGGCTAAGCCTCGTCACCTTGGCGACAGTTGTTCACTGAAATGAGTCTGTGTGTGTGTGACACGAGTAACCTGACTACCGAGAAAAGGATTATAGGGTGTAGCAGGGTTATAGACAAAACTTTATTGGGGCTTAACTCCCCTGTTGTTCATCATTCCAAATAACAATTGTTTGGCTCTTGTTAGACATTGGGACAGTTTTGGCACAAGTACTCCAGCTTCTTTGTTGAGGAGTCTTTGTTTTGTGTTGGGACTCGTGGGTTGTATTATTTTTATGATGAAAAACAAGGGCAAAAATCATATTTACAATGTATGCACATCTACCTCAGGATGTTTTCATTCATGAACGATTAAATGACAGCAAGTGTCCTCCTATAATACCTGACTGATTTTACATATGCAGAGCTTTGTATCGTTTTTAGATACAGTTTCATTTTGCTTGTTTTAGATAAGAATTATTTTCTGTATCTCCAGGGAAGCCCCATATGAATTAGGTTTTGTTTTAGAATATAATGTTTTCCAACCACTTAAGTTTATTTTGGTGAATGGGGCCAAACAAAAAAGGAAGTTCATAGCTCCCTCATGTTGCCACTTTGGTTGTCTGGATGTCGACTTTTGACATATTTTACATATGATCACCAAACTGAAAAATGCTTGGGGCAACACTTAATATATTCATAAAGTCATTACTTAAATCAAAATGCTAAAAATGCTTGTCACATTCAGTTTAGGCATCGATTTTACTATTTGTTGTTATCCAAACCAGGAACATTACTGAAGGCATTATGGGGCACCCAGACACCAAACTGCCAAACCGACATTATTGTATACTGAGATGAAGTTTCATGTCTGTTTACAGAGCTAAAATTTGAACTGTTTTCCTTTGAGACGTGAAAAAAGTAATATATGTTCAGATAAGATAAAAAATGTTTAATAATATGTTTAGTTACTTGAAAAATCATAATAAACATAAGAAGCATATTAGAGAACCATAAAAGTATATTGTGCATCAGGTAATGTATGTTGCAAACTGATATCACATTTTGGAACTCCACACAGTAAATGTCTAGTGTTAATTCAACTCTAAAAGTGTTAATTCAACTCTTAACAGAAAACATTTGTTGAGTATTATCTGTTGAATAGTGTCCGTTAAGGGTTGAATTAACACTGGGCATTTTACTGTGCAGTACTTTTTCATGAGTGAATATTTTAGATGGGGTAATGCGGTTGGTCAGTTTGAATAAAAAAAGGGATGGGGTGTGTATTGAATTGCCAGATATGGAGTTTCTGTTATGTAGTGAATGTGCATCATCTTGCAATAGTATTTATTGCCACAACATTATTTTGGTCACTCAATCAAGGTAACACACCCTTAGCTATTCTTTCAGCACCAAAATCCAACAATGTGCATTGTGTTGGAGTGAAAATGGCTAATCTAAATCAAATATTGAGTATATAAACGACTGAAGAATGTAGCTATATTGACTGCTGTAAACCAAAGTGTAATTTGTGAAATGCCCATTTTAGGGTGTTGCCCCAGTAATTGGCCACGTGATAATCTGAATGGGATAGATTTCGCGTGAGTTGTTGTATTTCTTTCGAATTGCTTTTTTTCAGTCTGTGAAGCATGCTAAAACAATGACAAATAGTTTATTGTATTAAAACATTCATTGACTTTCTAGTTAATAAACAACCGTCAATAGTGAATGATGACTATGCCTTCGTTTGTTTGCCTGACATTTTCCCTTTCCAAAGAGACTTCCGTGTTCATATCTCGGTGTAACTACCTATTCATGATCAAATCCAAACCTTTTTAAAGATAACACAAAATTCATTTTTCACGAAAGGTAAAAGTTTCATACAGAAGCGAAGTATATTAGAAAGGGAACAAAATCTCAAATGTGTCACCGGCGTTACTCTAACGACGGGAATGCGCTCGTGTCGCTTTAAGGGAATGTTCCACATGTAAAACAACGAGGAGAGTTGTAAAATATCACGGTGACAGATGTTGCTGTGTTGTTTGATCTGATTGTCCATTATGGGAGTAAAAAAATATTTGTTTTCAAATATATTTTCAAGATAGTGGACAAACCCATGATTGTATTATTCCGCGTGACACCCAAAGTATTTGATTAATAACTTCACCTGATATGAAATGATATGTTGTATATTTCAGTGTCATTTGGAACAATCTAAATGGGTCATATTTTAGCGGGTATGTACAGAATATGCATACCTTCTCGTTGATGATTATTTCGTTATTTTTGAATGAGCACGTATCAGTTATCTCGTACAATCCGTGTAGTGTATGATTTGGGGTGCAATGGTACCATCTGAGCACATACTCGGGATATGCCCATTTATGTAATCAGTGCATCCCCCTTTCATGTAGGTCCGAGTAAGTGGCACCCAGCGCGTGCACCGAATTTGAAAATGAATTCGTGTACTAGCTTCTGGTTTGGCTGCAGGGTAAAGCGTCGTTGCACCTCCAGTTTATGCGTTGCAAATTCAGTGACGGCAGAATGGGTGGGAACCTGCTTGTGAACTCCACATGGGCGTTCAATCGAGATGCAGCGGAACCCATTTTTCTATTCTATATTGAAAGCTTGCGGAAAGAACGCCCCACGAAAGTGAATAGGGAGGGGGCAGTATTTCCCCACTTTCGTGGCTAATGACTATCCAATCCGGTTGTTAGTGTTGGTTTTTAGAACCAGTTATGTGCGCGCTATAGGGTAAGGGAATCTCCGTGAAAGTCCGCGAGCTTGTCACGCTCTCACATTTTGACACACGCACACTGTGACAAGGAGCAGCACGAGAGCGAGCAGCCGCCGCGTATAATGGCTGCCACGGAATGTGACAAAAGGCGGCAAATAAAACGGTGAAACGGAAGAAAATATCACGGAAGGTAGCGTTTTTTCTTTGTTCCCCTTACAACTAGCTTGGTTTAGCATCTGTCTCGTCGTGTGACAGCATTTTGCAGGTGGATCCCTTACGAGAGATTGCCCGACGTTACGGCGATGCTAGGCTAACTAACGTTAACAAGCGCAACGTGCAGGCCAGTTGTGTGAAGAACAATAAAACAGTGGATCAGGTTTTATTTCCTTCTCGTTGTATTAGTTTGGTATTTAGGGTTATGGCTTAGGGGACTCGACAAACATGTCAGTTTATTCAAGTTTAGAATTTGACTTGCGAGTCATCTAGGTTAGCTAGCTAACGTCAGCGCTGTTTCAGTGTTGACTTTCGAGGTTGGAAACCGTTCGGTAGTCATGGCATCGTTTTCGTATAACTAACGCTTTTGTTAGCTTGTATCTCAGGGAGTGACAGAATGAAACTAACGTGCCCTTCACCGACGTTCGGCTGATCGGCCTGCCGTCAGCTTTCTGGACAGCTCACCCGCATGGCTTCTGTTTTGTCTTGTTGACATCCGTTTTTTACAATCATGTCCGTTTCTTACAATTATGATGGTGTCCATGATATTTATCAGTACCCGGCCCGTTGTACGGCTAGATCACTTAACTTGTTACAGTAGCTATCGTTAAAGCTAACTGGCTAGTTTTTCAAGTTATGTTAATGAACGCTCTCTAACTGGGCAACCTGACTATCGAATAACTGTCAACGGGGTGGGTCAGCTGGCTCACTTATGTTAGCTGCGCAGCTAACTCGCTAGCCAACGATAATGACAGTTGACAGCAGCATTTAACGTTGGAGTCTACTCTACTCTGGACGTTAATAGCAGTGACTGAAATTAGTCAGATAGCACCTGACAGCTGCTACTTCTGACTTCAATCCACGTTGTTACCTAACGTTAGCTTGTTACCTGACTGTTACACGGGATTGACCAAATTCGCGTGGATATGGGCTTACTATTTTGGTCTTCGAATTACCGTAGATTTGAATAATTAACATTAGCCAGAGAAGTAGCATTAACCTAGCTATAACGTTATGAGGATGAGTTATCTGACCTGATCGAAAGCTAAACAGATAGTTTGCGTCTTCATCTAAGTTAGTGCTGTACGGCGGAGTTAAGGTTAGCTCATTTCTATCCTAGTATTTTGTTTTTTTTAATTTTTGTAACATACAACAAAAGGCATTGCAAAGTGACACCTAAAGAACAAATCCATCACTGCACCCCATAGTAACATGACAGTTTGCATAGCAAGCTCATAGTTCTTTAGAAAGTCATTATTCTTTTTGATATCTATTTTCCCCCCCGTCACATTTAGGAGAAGGATCAACTCTATTTTAAAAACATGCAGTTTTTGTGGTATAGCACAGGTACTTTTTATGAATACAATATTTAGCAATAATAATGAAAAAGTTCACCACAAGTTCCTTAGTTTTTATCACTGTTAACAAAGGAAAGGTTGATATCCCTTATTTTTAAGCATTATATCACATTTCAAGGAGCTTGATAAATAAAAACTTAAATCTTTCCGAAAGGATATTACAGCACAGCAATTGTAAAACAAATGTGCAAGAGTTTCTTCTTTTTGTCAAAATCCACACGCCTTGTTTACATTAGTAAATGTAGATACCACAGAATTACATGGGCATATCATGTGCAGTATTTTAAAATGAACATATTTAACTTTATTTGGTACAAAATATCTGTACGTTGTCAAGCTCTTTTCCAAATAGCATCAGGGAAGTAACAGATCAAAATAAGCGCGAATCCGCAATAGCTGCGACCGCACACGCACATGCATCCATGCGTGCATGCATCCACGCACACACCCTCACGCAAACACGTGACCTCTTCTTTGGCTCATGACCAACCTTTCCACAAAATCTTGTGCAAGTCTGTGAATCCATTCGGGAGTCTTTTGCGCCTTTTTGTGATAGGCCACGCCCATCGCCACGCCCCCTCTTGGTCAATCGGCCTTGAAAGCTACTCAGCTCTACCTTCGGTCATGACCAACCTCCATGCCAAATTTAAGCCTCCTGCGGCGAAAACTGGCCGCTACGGGGTGGGACACTTTTTGTGGACCGACCGACAGACTGCGGTCACAGATAAAAATGCCTCTAGGAGAGGTTGTAATGTTATCATGCAGAAAATCTCTGATGGATTTGTTGTTACATTTTTTATCCAGAAACTGAAGTCCCCCTAATGAAAACTCAGGTGTTTTCCTGATATCTTCTCCAGAGCTTGCGTGAGTTTTCATTAACTGGACTAAACCTGTTGGGAGAGCCTTCTGAGAACAGAATTGAACTCTCCAAAAGGCAGTAGAAAGCCGTGTGATATCATAAACTGTCCACAAGTCAGCAAATTAGCATTTTTGTCAAAACAAGTCAAAAACAAAATTTATATTTCTGCAGTACCATTTGTGAAGAAACAAAGGTTTACTAACAGTTGTATCTAAATTGTTCCACAGTAGCACCTTATGAGGAAAAGAGTTGTGCACAAAACACAATTTCTGAGCAAGAGGAACTTCTTGGTGAAATATAATTTTGAAGGCAGAAAATTACATTTTAATAAAAACTCAAGACATCCCAGTTAAAAAAAAAATATATTATTGGGTATAGCATACCAAACGGAGTCTATGTTAGTCAAACACCTCTTTAATTAATTTATTAATGTTTTTGTGTGTGTGTGCGTGCTTATATGCATGTATGTGTGTGTGCGTGCGTGTGTGTGTGTGCGTCCGTACGCGTGCGTGTGTGTATGTTTGTGTGTGCGTGCGTGCGCTCCGCTCCGCAGCGAGGCAGAGGATGGTGAGCAGCCAGCCCAAGTACGAGCTGATCCAGGAGGTGGGGCGGGGCACGTACGGCGTGGTGTACGAGGCGGCGGTGCGGCGCACGGGCGCCCGCGTGGCCGTCAAGAAGATCCGCTGCCACTCGCCGGAGAACGTGGAGCTGGCGCTGCGCGAGTTCTGGGCCCTCAGCAGCATCCAGAGCCAGCACCCCAACGTCATCCACCTGGAGGAGTGCGTCCTGCAGCGGGACACCCTGGCCCAGAGCATGAGCCACGGCTCCACCTCCTCGCTCTACCGGGAGGTACGGCCCAGAGCCCCTCTGTCTCTCTGTCTCTCTCTATCTCTCTCCCTCTCTCTATCTATCACTCTATCTCTCTCCCTCTCTCTATCGCTCTCTCACTCTCTATCACTCTCCCTCTCTCTATCTCTCTATCGCTCTCTATCTCTCTCCCTCTCTCTATCTATCACTCTTTCTCTCTCTCTCTATCTCACACTCTCTTTCTCTCTAACTCTCTCCCTGTCCCTTTCTGTTCTCTCTCTCACTCTCTGTTCTCTCTCGCTCTCTCACTCTCACTCTTTCTCTCACTCTTTGTCTCTAACTCACTGATCTGTGAGTCATCTGGATAAGTCATATTCTATAAGCCCAATATATCAGTTGATCCATGTATTAAACAGAATTTTCGTGGCCAAAAAGGTCAGCAGACCTTACATTCCCCACCGCAGCCCTTAAAGCCCGACAGGAAATGCATCAGCAGTGCACGGTCACAGGATCTGCACTGCGCTGGCTTGCAGAGTGCAGTCAGTTGTTTTAACGTGTTGAAATGTCTGGACAAATGTTCCCTAATCACTGTGGTGCACCCCGCCCTGCTGATGCAGTCAGTTAATGGATTAGCTGGTCGTCGTTTCAACATTATCAGCGTTTTGCAAGGAGAGCGTTCGTCCTGAGCTCGAGCAAACCGGCCTGTGGAGAACAGGCAAGGACGGAAGCAGTTTCCTGTTTCGAGCTCAGAAACCCTCGTTTTTCTCCTGGAGTATTTATGGACCGCCGGCCGTCCTGTGGACGTATCTGTGAAGTTCACTCAGGCAGAGCGAATATTCAGTCTCTGTGTAAAAATCCCTTCAGCGGCAGTGTAGCATAATGGGTAAGGAGCTGGTCTGGTAACCTAAAGGTCGCAGGTTCGATTCCCCGGTAGGACTTCCCTGGTAGCAAGGTACGTAACCTGCATTGCTTCAGTATATATCCAGCTGTATAAATGTGAATGTAAACGCTCTGTAAAAAGTTGTGTAAGTCGCTCTGGATAAGAGCGTCTGCTAAATGCCAGTAATGTAATGTAATGGTCTGGTCGTTTGATTGGATAATTAAAAAATGGAGTGTAAACGTTAGGACCCTGGATGGGTTAAACACTGGATGATTGACACCTGTCACCTGTCCCGTTTGCAGCTGGTGGAGACGTCGCTGAAGGGCGAGATCGCCTTCAACCCGCGCCTGGCCTACTACCTGTGGTTCGTGATGGACTTCTGCGACGGCGGCGACATGAACGCCTACCTGCTCTCGCGCAAGCCCAGCCGGCGCACCAACACCAGCTTCATGCTGCAGCTGAGCAGCGCGCTGGCCTTCCTGCACCGCAACCAGATCATCCACCGCGACCTCAAGCCCGACAACATCCTCATCTCGCAGGGCCCGGCGGCGGCGGCGGCGGCCGGCCGCGGGCCCGAGCCCACGCTCAAGGTGGCCGACTTCGGGCTCAGCCGCGTCTGCTCGGCCTCGGGCCTCAGCCCCGAGGACCCGGCCAGCGTCAACAAGTGCTTCCTGTCCACGGCGTGCGGCACCGACTTCTACATGGCGCCCGAGGTGTGGGAGGGCCACTACACGGCCAAGGCGGACATCTTCGCGCTGGGCGTGATCATCTGGGCCATGGTGGAGCGCATCACCTTCGTGGACGCGGAGACGCAGAAGGAGCTGCTGGGGAGCTACGTGCTGCAGGGCTCGGAGATGGTGCCCCTGGGCGAGGCGCTGCTGGAGAACCCGCGCCTGGAGCTGCTCATCCCCGCCCGCAGGAAGAAGAGCATGAGCGCCGCCATGCGGCAGCTGATCCGCGACGCGCTCTCGGCCAATCCGCAGGAGCGGCCCGACGCCGTGGAGCTGGAGCTCCGCCTGGTCAGGATCGCCTGCAGGGAGCTGGACTGGGACACATGACAGGGAGGAGGGGACTGTGTACGCAAATACACACGCACAACACACGCACGCACATAACATACGCACACACATGACTCAGACACACACACATAACACTCTCATATATATAACGCTCTCATATACGCACACATAACACGTACACATATACATAATACACACATAACACATAACATACACATACATAACACATATACATAATACACATACATATCACACATACACACACCCACATACATAACACACACACACACGCACACACACATAACATACACACACACATTACATACACATAACACACATACACACGCTCGCACACACACATAACACACAAACACACATAACATGCACACTCACACACACTCTCACGCACGCACACACACACACACATAACGTACACATACACACATAACGTACACACATACACATAACACACACACTCACACACACACACACACACATAAGATGCACACAATACACATAACACACACACACACACATGTACACACACTCTCTCTCTCTCTCTGGCTCGATACTCACATGTACACATAAACACGTGCGCACACTGTAAAACTAGGACACAATAAGGTTGTGTAAAACTGTGTCTTCTTCCAGAATCTGCTGCATCAGGTGTTTCCAGGGAACAGCAACACCACTAACTCCGCGGTTCCTCTACGAGCCCAGACAAACAGGGCTGGAACCCTTCCTTTTCACTAAGACTGTTTTAAAGCCTTTTTTAAAAAATGTTTTAAACAACCCTTACTTCTGTTCTGAGTCCACAGGCGGACAGGGCGCTTTGCTTTGTGAGACTATTTGACTCGATTGTATCTGTTGAAGCCCACGCAACCCCACAGATCCCAAAGTTTACAGTCCTGTCCTCGCTCCCCAGTCAGTTGCTCAACGCTGACAAGCGGCTTGTCATCACAGACCGCGAACCCCCCCCCCCCCCCTTCCCCGGCCGGTGCTGCTCGTAGTCCCCCGCGGTTGTTGGTGCGAGCGACGCGCTTGTCAGTCTTCACTGTGACCTTCAGCCGTACTATATCAGGAAAAGCCCTCGCCTGCTCGCGCGTGCCACCAGCAGATCCCTCTGACTGCGTCCTTAAGGTGGTCCGTTTTAACCCTTCCTGAGCTGTGGGGACCCCGGAGCCCGGACTGGGAAAGACCACCTTAAGCCACCGGAGCTTCGGTAGATCAGCACGGCGGCCTGCCGTCCTCAGGAAGCTAGCTGCCTTCCGGGGGCTGAGCCGCCATTTTCTGCAGGGTTCACTGTTTCCCAGGGAGTTAGAGAGGTGGGGGCACGTCCATAATAACAAACATTCACAATAATAACGACTGACAATGAGAATGCGTTCCTTGAAATGTCTCAGTTTCGTTATGAACCCGTTTACGAGAACTTGGAACTCGAATCTGTCTTTGTGTTCAGTCTTTGGAATGGAAGTAGGTTCCCCTCAAGCTTTGAAGAGTGCGGCAGTTGTTGTTTTCTGAAAGGGCGAGGCAGATGCTTGTTCCCTCGTCCTGCAGATCGTACGTTTGTGTAACGGAAGCTCCCGCCGCTGGGTACCGGGGTGCTGCGCTGGTTCAGCTGAGGGGCTTTGAGAGCTGGAGTTGGTATCAAACGTGTGGAGGCGCTCTTTTCCATCGGTGCCTCTTCACGCACTGGGTGCACTGGCCTTGTTCATTTGAAATGGCGGGGGTTTTTTTTACATTTCGTTTTATCGCCACGTTTAATTGCTTGAGGTGTCGATTTCAGACGTGATTTTCAGGGTTGCTCGGCTCAGAGATTCACTGCAGAGTTTTCGCCATTTTTGCAGTCCCGGTTTTTAAGTGACTCTTACGAAAAGGCACGGGGAAGACGTGCTCCTTTTTTTCTTAAACCAGCGGCCCGCTGCATTGGAGGTGTCTTGCGTCTGTTCCCACGCTCGCTGACAAACAGGGTGCTGTGGGCGGTGCCCTTTTCAACCTGTCCGTCAGGCACGGGTCAGAGACCTGGTTGGTCCATGTGTGCGGTGTCGAAGACAACCCCAGAACTGGAGTGTATCCATGGTCAATAATTTCAGTTTTTTTAGGTACTGCTAGCAGTCTGTCAGGCATTTTTTTGAAGTTGCCATTCCTTCAGTGTTAAAGCAGTTGCTCTGGTCTGTTGACAGTTAAACCAAACTTGTATTTTCAGTGTCGTTTTTACTTCTGAGCAAAGTCAAAATCCATCTTCAGATATTTTAACTTTAGGTCTGAGAATGTTTTTAATCTTAACAGCCTTTTAAGCAGTGGCCAGTATTAAGCTATTAGCTGCATTGCTGTAGAAGGACAGCCCAGGACAGCTGTGAACCTGTGTCATTAAGGAGGTGTCTGTTCCAAGTCGGCCTCGTTTGAAATTCAGTTCTCGTACCGCATCACTCCAGGTCCTCAGTGAACTGCTTGAGCTCGAGCTGAGAAGCATTTAGCGGTCGAAGCAGGCCCCTGTCCCTGACGGATGGCTTTATCTTTAAACCGATATAAATGCGAAGCAGACCGTAATAAAGCATGGCGAACATCGGTGGGTATGAAGTGCTAATGGCCTGGCGTTCCCTGAGCTTCGCAGACTTTAAGGAGACGCCGAGGGAACGTTGTGTGTGCAGTAGGCGGAGACAGTCGAAGGCCTCGAACCCGTCCACTAATGCGGAAGATCATCTGAGGGTAGTGTAGCATCAGTCACCGTCTACTCATTTAAAAGCAATTCACCAACATGTTTTATGCACCATATGAGATTAAAGAAGACCTTCACGTATATTTCTTTTCATCCAGATTCTTCTTTTTCTGTTTTGCACAGTGTTGTACATATAACTGTATATTGTCGCGGTACATTCTGGAAAATCTGGAATGGCCTTTTGGGTGGGAAGTGGGCCATGTCTATTTGAGGGCGTGGCCAGTGCAAGTGACGTGCTCGTGTCCCCGTGTTTATTCTTAAGCCCCCTTGTGGCTTGTCATTGTTTACATCAAGAGTGGATTGTTACAGTGGCTAATGCTATCCGTTTGCTGATGGGAGGTGTTTACGTTTCCACTCGTCTAATTTTGTGAATTTTATTTGTCGTTTTTTTTTTCCCTCTTTGCCTGAGGAGTTTGCTGCGCTAGTCGATTAGACCATGTGACGCTGCCCATTCTCAGCACTATGGCCCCCTGGGCTGTGGGATTAGACGACGTCCGCGAAACCGTTCGGTTACGGCAAAAAGAGGTAGAAAGAGTTGCGCTTGACTTGCAGTTTTCCCATATAACGGAATGCTGGCACCGCTACCTCCAACAAAACCCCAAATACAAAAGTGCACTTTCTAAGAGGTGCCACCTGTGTGATGTCCGGAGATGGAGTAATTAGCTGTTGTCGTGTTCAGTGGGTTGCTAATCCAGAAAAAGAAGCGTTTCGCAGTGTGCAGCGGCCTTTGGGATGGTTCATACGAGCTGACCGCACGTGGTAGCTACCCCTCGTGACCGCTAATGGACCCTCTTTTCTGCACTGTTACCAGAAGGCGTCAGCTGATGCTGTGGTCCTGCTTGCTATCCCAGGTAAAAGCCGTACTCACATGGCTGTGACTACTGTGGTCTGAAACCAGCACTCTGGGCTTTGGATTTTTTAAATTATTTTTTTCTAGCCATTGTAAGCTATTTTGAAGATGGTAAAAAAAATGCAGTTTGTTAAAAATGAGTAAATGGCTGTAATTTATTGAAAATGCAAGACTTTATGAATACTGAGGTTATGAAATGTGTCGACTGGATTTATTTGACTTTGTACTGTGTTCTTATTGCTTATTTTGCATCCCTACCAAATGGTCACGGGGAAAGTTTCTTTTACCTAAGATGGCAGGGATGCTTCCAGAAAAAAAATAAATTGCATAAGAAAAAAAAAATAAGACTCTGTTACTCATTGTTATTCCAGATTTACAGCTTCAGAGAATGAAATCTCATCAAATTGTCCTATCAAGGGTAATCTTATGACGTTATTCAACGATAGACAGTAGTAGTAGTAGCGCCACCATGCAGGTATGATGCGCACCTCTACCAACGCAGAAGAACTGGTGTCCCCTCAGTAGCACTGGACCTTGTAATCTGCACATATCATTCGTGTTTAGTGCCACTGTTACAGCCTGGCTGCTCACCAGACAGTGGGCTGTTCACCGCAGCTGTCCCTGGCGGGACGGGACACGACTGGGACGAACGGGCCCGCCGGTCACCTACTGAGGGCCACGGTGCGGTCTGGTTTAGAGGAACGGGGAACAGGAAGTAAGGTGGCTAACGGGCTGCGTTAGCGAGGAGCTGGCCTCTGCTGGGCGGACGTCTTCACATACCGTAGCATAGGCATTCAGTCTCCATTCAGTGTCTCAGTGCGGATGCCTCGTTAGTACAATAAGATGGGAGTTGCAGGTAAAGCAGCCTGTTCTATCGGCAGTGTTTTCCCTGCCATGATGCAAATGAAGAGCCTGAATGGTGGAGCATGTCATGAAATGTGGTTGGAAAAATTATCATAAATTATAGCATAAGCCTACTTATATGCTTTTGTAGGCTAAGTATTAATTTCCATATTTAATTTGGTCAGGAAATTATTAAATCCCTTCACAGTTTTATAGGTTGTAAAATGTTTCAGGTACATGGCTAGTTATTTTAATTAATTGTTATACAACCAATAATGTATTAGAAGGTATTTATTGTTATAATGTTTCATATATTACCGCATATAAAGATCTGGGCATTCGTTTGTTTTTCAGACGGTCTGTTTTTATAAATGTTATGTTTCCATGGAAAGAACTACTCTCGGCTAGGTGAGTGTAAGTGATGTCTTTTGTTTCTGTCTTTCTGGTTGGGATTACTTTCTTGGAACTACAATTCCCACATATTTGGCAACCGAAGCCTGCCACTTACCCGGCATTCAATGCGCGACTAGAATGAGGCAAGATGGCAGCGAACCCTGTCACAAACACACCTCTTTTTGACTGTCCAACATGGTAAGACACATAGAAATAAAATTTTACACTATGCAAGTATGAAAGTGTAGAGCAAAAACATTTCTAGAGCTTCTTTAATAATCGTCGAAAAGGAAAGTTTATTTCATCCCTGGAAATGTGTTCACCGCAGCGACCTGCCTCAATTTCTGCTTTGGGCTGGCAGTGGAGTGTAGAGGCTAGCAAGCTATTTCAAGCTTGTTTGCCGATTGTCTTAGTAACAGGACTTGTAACAACATTAAAGTGAATTTGCGTAGTGTTTTTTACATGTCTGTCTTTCGTATTCGGCAAATGTCTTCATTTTCCATCCGTATTTAAACAGAAAGGGGTGTGCGGAGAAAACAGGCGATCTGACACACCCTTGCTGTTTGTAAATAACAACAGTAAATATGAGATGACAAAAAAACGATCGTCGGGCCTGTAGTTTCAATGGCCTACTAATGAGACGTCGTAGCGGACACATTTGGTCAAAAATGTCTATGCTTGTGAACCCACAGACTGAACAAGACGACTCTGGAAAAGATGGTTAGGATGTCCTTTGTGGCTGCAATATTTAGCGTGCTGTGCACCTTTTTAGTCGCCCACTTTTTTGTCACTAAGCTGTGTTCTTTCAGGGCAGGCAAGCCGCCCCCAGGCCTGCATTTGGACGTAGTGAAAGGAGACAAGCTGGTGGAGGTAAGGGCCCCTGTGGAAGAATTCTGCCGCACGCATTTGCTTGCTTCTCCAAACAGTTCTTGAAGTGCCTCTTGAAATCAGAAGCTCATCTTCACGTCCGATTGACTGTGCTTCTTGTGCTGTTCACCTGTCCGTCAGCATGTTGGACGTGTGCAGGGGACCGATCAGGTACCCCTTTTCCTCTGCGGCCAATCAGAATCACAGCTTATTCCCAGGTTTTCCGGCAAATTTTCGTTGTTTTGCATATTTTCATTGCCCAGTCATTTCCCTCCTTACCTGGTGTTGTAATGTTAAAAGAATGAGAGCAGGTTTGGCTAAGAACAACTCAGCAATGCTGCTCTGACTGTTTAAACAAATTGTAGCAATTATATTCACATTTAACGCTTTATTAATTTTAAAAAAGTGTAATTGCCTGTCTGTGTCAGCAGATTAGCACTGAAGTTGGAATCCCTGAATAAAGAAGTATAGTCTCCCAATAATGTCACAACTGATGCCCTAAAGAAACAAATAAACAGTAAAGATGGGTTTTTCCCCCCCTTCTCATCTTAAAAGTCAGCGTAATGTTAAAAGACATTCTGATGTCTGTTTTTTCTTAACTTTTAAAAAAGGTGTATTTTCATTTTATTTTTTTGTAGAAGCTGATCATAGACGAGAAGAAGTACTACCTGTTCGGGAGGAACCCGGACGCCTGCGACTTCACGATAGACCACCAGTCCTGCTCGCGTGTCCATGCTGCCCTGGTCTACCACCGGCACCTGAAGAGGGTTTTCCTCATCGACCTGAACAGCAGTGAGTGCAGCCTTGGCTCGGGGACCTCGGTACCGCCTCCCCACCGATGGGAGTGCACGGGGTGTACCGGGATGCCTGCTCATTTCTAGTGGCACTGCTAATGCGCTAAATGCTAAATGCTTGTGTTGTTGGTGCAGAAGCTGCTTGGCACACACCCCCCACACCCCTCGTCTTTCCTCCCCTGATTTTTTCAGTTAAAACAGTGGTCTCCAACCCCGGTCCTAGAGAGCTACAGGGTCTGCTGGCTTTTGTTTTCACCTTAAAATCAGCACCCGATTGAGACCCAAGACACCAGGTGAGTTGAGTTAACTGTGTAATCACCTGCTCTAATTGATTCATGAAGTGCAGAGTCACTATGAAAACCAGCAGACCCTGTAGCTCTCCAGGACCAGGGTTGGAGACCACTGTGTTAATATTCTACTGTGTAAATCGGGGCTGCCCAACTCTTTTCCTTGGGATCTACCGTCCTGTAGGTTTTCATTTCAACCCTAACAAGGCGCACCATATTTAGCAAATTAGCAGCTTATCCTGAACTCCAGCTGTTAAATCAGGAGTGCTTTGTTAGGGTTGAAATGAAAGCCTACAGGATGGTAGATCTCCAGGAACAGGGCTGGGCAGCCCTGCCCTAGCTGTTGAATGAGATGAGGTGCGGTTTGTTAGGGTTGAAGTGTAAGCCTACAGGACGGCTGCTGGGCAGCCCTGGTGTAAATGGACCGTGCAATGTTTAAAACGTTGAGCCCTGAGAGGTGAGGGCGGATTGGGGTGGTGGGGG